>NC_079452.1:27649934-27657434 GCF_903798145.1 Danio aesculapii | reverse complement strand
GAGGGTGGTGGGCCGAAGTTACCATTAAAGCTGCAATGGTAATTTCCTGATGCATTAATATTTACATTAAATAGAAAAAATTATTTAATCATTTTAATAATTATACTTGTTTACATTTTAGAATTCAGTTCGATTTGTTTATTGTCATGTGCACAGTGAAGAAACAAGTTTCCCTGTACAATGAAATTCTTACTTTGCCGTCCACAGTAAAGTCATACACAATGTACACACACACGCACACACACACACACACACACGCACACACACGCACACACACACACACACACACAGAGAAGAGTGACAGAAGTGTAACTATGAAATGTTTATACAGTTGAAGTCAGAATTATTAGCCCCCCTTTGAATTTCTTTTTTAAAAATTTCCCAAATGATATTTAACAAAGCAAGGAAATTTTCACAGTATGTCTGATAATATTTTTTCTTCTGGAGAAAGTCTTATTTGTTTTCCCCGATAGTCTACAGAACAAACCATCGTTATACAATAACTTGCCTAATTACCCTAACCTGCCTAGTTAACCTAATTAACCCAGTTAAGCCTTTAAATGTCACTTTAAGCTGTATAGAAGTGTCTTGAAGAATATCTAGTCAAATATTATTTACTGTCATGATGGCAAAGATAAAATAAATCAGTTATTAGAAATGAGTTATTAAAACTATTTTCTTTAGAAATGTGTTGAAAAAATCGTCTCTCTGTTAAACAGAAATTGGGGAAAAAATAAACGGGGGCTAATAATTCAAGGGGGCTGTTAATTCTGACTTCAACTGTATTTAAATATCTATGAATGTAAACAATATGTAATACAGATTGTGGAGTAATGTAAATGATGTATAGTGGTTAATTGTGTAAAATTGTGCTTATTATGCAAAAACTGCCTAGTCAAGTTGGCTTCTGTGCAAACAACAGTATATGGCCGGAGCAGATTAAGTGCAGTTGTATGCATTAATAGTGCAAATTGAAATGAAGAATATAATGTGTTTCTCACTGCCGTTTAGTACAGTGTAAACAATGTACAGTTTGTCCATATGCTCAAAAAATAAATAAATAAATAAATTAACTGTTTATGTCTACTGGCTATCTGTTTAAAAGTCCGGATATATAAAAAAAATCAGTTACTAATGGACTTTTTACAATAAAAACATAAACAAGTGCATTTAAAGCACAATAGTGTTCAATGTTATCTTCATGTGACAGTATTTACATTTTAAACATCTGATTCATGCACAACATTTCATTGAAACATTTAATTTCAGTTGGCTTTTTTTTGTGGCTCAACAATTAAATAAACAAACAAAATGTTACGTTAAATTATAAACGACAATCTCAGTTAAAGGCATTCGCCCCAGCCTTTCCATCATTCTAAATCTCTTCTCAGATTGGATGGTGGGCCAAATCAAAGGTTACCATGAGCCAGCTTTGGCCCGCGGGCCCTATTTTGGGCATCTCTGCATCATAGGTTTAAAATTATAGAGAGAAATAACAGATGAACCGAGACTTCAGATCATGAAGCAGATCAATGTTGATCTTTGTTTCGAGGTCTCAGTGCAGAATTGAACCAAACAATAAGCCTAATACAAAATATTATAAGATTTAAAATATGGAAAATGATCAGATGGCAATTTTGGTCATTTTTCCTAGCGGATAAACAGCACTCCGTAATATTTCAGCATGCTTTCACTTTCATATTCGTCATGAAACGCACATTCACCTGTAGAAATGACATCCCGCCCTACTCATAATTCTCTCTTCATAAAGCTGTAAATATGTCTATTACATATCCATAATACACTTTGATATAGCCTGGTTCATTTTCCTTTCTCACTACAATCTATCTGCTCCTGAGTTTGCTTGAGTTTGCATTCAGGCGATCTCGAACCGATTGATTTCACGCAGATCCGAGCGCGATTGCTGGATTCACATAAGCCAAACAATCTGCACTAACTTTGCAAACGAGACAGGTTCCGAAACAAAAGTCTAGGTGTGAAAGCACCCAAAGACTCTTTTGTTTTCCCTGTTGCTTTCTGCCTTATTGTTTATTTGTTTTCTCCCACCGTGGAGGTTTCTTTGTATGCTTATTATACTGTTAAAACCATTTGTATACCTCATCTGAGAAGAACCTTAGTTGTCTGTTTTGCTACCTCATTTAGCTCAGTGGTTCAACTCACCAGTCTTCACACCAGAGACCCGGGTTCAAGACCCGTCTGTGACATTAAAGTAATTAGGCACATCATTGTAATTAAGTGATTACACAATCCAAAACAAATATAGCTTAAGGCGGCTAATCATATTGACCTTAAAATGGTTTAAAAAATGTAAAGGGCATCTATGATGAAAATCAGTTTTGTAAGCTGTTTGGACAGAACTTTGTGTGGGTATAGTGTGTCCACAGTCATATTAAAGTGATACAAACACAATAAGACATTTTTTTAGTTACCTGATACTAAAATAGGATCCAAATCTCTCCCATTTTGAGGACCACCGCAACGTGACATGGGAGTGCGGTTTTCCCGCCCACTGAATTGATTGATAGACGCATATTAACATGTCTTCAAAGTAGCGCGCATCATCATATCAACAAAACAGGACGTGCACAAAGCAACTACGATTAAAAGATCTGTGCAGCTCTCTGTGATCATCAGTCATCATCAAATGAGTTTTACAAGTTTAAAACGTTTTTAAAACAGTGCATGTTTGTAATGAATTACAGCGATTTTACCGTCTTTATCACCACAGCCGCGTGTCAGTACAACCATAAAAGAAGATATCCATACAGCAGTGGATATTAGCCTGTATCCTCTCACATTCGCCGTGCAAAAACAGTGCTAAGTAAAACGCATGTGCTGTGTGAATGTGCGTGAACTTTGTAACGACATTGTGTGTGACTCATCATTGCAGAAAGGCTCGAATTAACTCCACAACAAATACATCAAATAATCATTGGGAAAGTTCTTACTGTAGTATTTCTCACAAACGTTAGTGAAATCTGCTTCCTTCATGTCTGTCACTGTGCTGTTTATCTGACTTAGCCGAGACGGAGGCACACTCTGACAGCCACGTGGGCAGTGGTGTAGTCCTTGCTATACTCACGTATACTCAGTATGCCTACTTTTTTCCACGAGCTGTTTGGGTATTACAACTTCTGATGATCATACCCTCGGTATACTCACTTGTTTTGGTGTTTAAACGTCCCTAATTTATGTGTATTCACGTCTCCTTTAACGGTATACCAAATGTTTTTTAACTCGCATCTTAATTTGTTGCAGTTGGTGCATTTTTGTTTAACTTGCGCCATTCCCTGCCCCCTGACGACCGCAGCAACTGTTAGAACATTTCGTGAGTTTTTTGAAGACCACAACAAATCAGCTGAATGATGTCTCATTGAAACATTCAAGTAAAATCATAAAACAGCATGGGCGTCGCTTTAGCCCTCCTATATTTCCATTCAGCCCTCAGTCCCCTTTAAATTTGATATAAAACTGTGACAGAATTCTGCTTCTCCGTTTTCAACTTGTTTTTCATTTAGTCAGCAAACCACAGCTGTGCAGACTGTGAGCACAAGGTGTGTGTTTATCTTAGCAGTTCTTTGCTATAGAAACCCTTTTGTTTCCTCGGCGCTCCCTTCATCAGCACAGATGTTTTCTCCAGTAAAAATGTAACTCTTAACAGACATGTTGCTGTTTATTTCACAATTAACAATGAAAATAAAACGCAGTGCAATTGCATTAACTATATCATACATTAATGCACAGGATTAAACACAGTGACAGAACCACTTAATGAATGTACACATTTTAATTGCCTATCTGAGTGACATCAGAGTCTAACATCACGTGTTGTATCGAATTAAATATTATTTCCTATTATAACTTACTGTATATAATGATAGTTAAAATTAGCCTAAGTTTTAATATGTTTATATTTATGCTATTATGAATTTAAAAAGTGGCATTTAGTTTTATTACTAAAACGTTTATTAATACATGGATAAAAATGTACTTGAGTATAGGCTAGTGTATATATATATAGTATATATATATATATATATATATATATATATATATATATATATATATATATAGATATAGATAGATAGATAGATAGATAGATAGATAGATAGATAGATAGATAGATAGATAGATAGACAGACAGACAGACAGACAGACAGACACACACACACACACACACACACACATATATATATATGTATGTATGTATGTATGTATGTGTGTGTCTGTCTGTCTGTCTGTCTGTCTGTCTGTCTGTCTGTCTGTCTGTCTGTCTGTCTGTCTGTCTGTCTGTCTGTCTGTCTGTCTGTCTGTCTATCTATCTATCTATCTATCTATCTATCTATATATATATATATATATATATATATATATATATATATATATATATATATATATATACACTAGCCTATACTCAAGTACATTTTTATCCATGTATTAATAAACGTTTTAGTAACGTTTAGTAAACGTTTCAATATATATCAATATAATCAAAGAAACATTTACATTCGTTGTTTCTTTGCCTACTTTTAAAATTTGGATTGGGTGGGTAATAGTACACCACCTTTTTTTGTAGGACTACACCACTGCACGTGGGAACGGTGGGTGGGGAGAACCAGCATTAATGGCACAGGCAAAAAAAACAGCTACATATTGTTCAGAGCAGAAAATGCCAATGTTCTGAAAGGTCTAATAAATAATCTGATGGGTGTTTTGAGCTGAAACTTTACAGACACATTCTGGAGATACAAAAGGCTTCTCTTAAACCTTGAAAAAGGGGTCAAATAGGTGCCCTTTAAAACTGCTTTCATTCTAGCCGAAATAAAACAAATAAGACTTTCTCCAGAAGAAAAAATATTATAGGAAATACTGTGAAAAATTCCTTTCTCTGCTGAACATCTTTTGGGAAATATTAGAAAATGAACAAAAGGAAGGCTAATAATTGTGACTTCAACTGTATGTATGTTTACAAGTTGTATGGTTTGGTTGCTATAACATCAATTTAGAGCAAGCAGACCTCTCAAACACCCAAATATATAGTGGTTAGTGCTCAGTTTAGTGTTTTCCTGACACTGAAAGATAGTCTGGACATGAGCAACCCTCCACAAGCCCAACAGAAAGCTTTGATCAATACTCCGCTGACCATACTCTTCTTCAGGCTATTAACCAGCCAGATTTAAGCTCTTTGGCTCTTCTTCTAGACGTCTATACGTGCGTTTATTGACCTCTGACGTCTCTGAAGACTCACTTTTATCGCTCACGGTTCGCTGAACTGTGAAGCTCTCACACTAAAGCTGAACTAATCATCATTATATTTAAACACTTGAGCGACATAAAAGTGCGGGACGGCCTGAACACGAGAGATTGAAAGAGGGGGAAGAAGTTTATGGATTATCTACTGTTACATGAGGAATCGGGGTCAATGGCGTAAGCTCATCTCTGAGGTCTGAATCTGGCTGTAGTTTGGCGGGAGTTGTGTTTGGCTATCGATCGTCTGAAAGTGTAGTTAAATAAACATGAGCGCTCTTTCTGTGCCGGTCACCGCAGGCTTTTACAGCACTATTTGGCCAGTGGAGGATGAGAGAAATGTGATATGGTAGCTGGAGGTTTGGAGTGTGTTTGTTCATTTGTGTGTGTGCGCATGAATGAACTTGTATTGCTTTTGTTGTGGGGACCAAATGTGCCCATAAGTTAAGCAATAGCAGTAAACTTTGACCTTGTGGGGACATTTTTACATATAAATATTACGTATTTTAAAGGTGCCGTGTGCAAGTTTGACACCCAGTGGTTGAATTAGGCATTGCATGCCTGGTTCAAAACACATGCAAGCGCAGGTTGCCAGATTGACGACACCAACAGCAGTGTGCCTGACTGTTGAGGCTAAAAGCTGATTTAAATTGTTTTATGAAAGCAACGGCACGCGATTGAAGGAATATTTTCCATATTAAAAGGAGTTTTTGTCCTAATCAACACCTGAAATTTATATTTTAGAGACGGTTTCTAATTCTTGCAGCTGAACAACAGGATAAACTGACAATGACCGCCTCAGATACACCTGATGTGCTTTATTCAGTGTTAAATGCTAACAATGTGAGTTTGAATGCCATTTTCTATGACATTTATTGTCATATTGAAAGAATGGGGTTTAACCACAGTGGTTCGAACTGCAGTTCTGCCGAATAACTAAAAGTTATCAGTATGATGGTAAAAAACTGTACATTTCTAGTCAAACCATTCTTCTGCAATCTTACACCAAAACGGAAATAAGAGCAATATTAATAGCTATAAATGTGGGAGAGCCTTGCTATTATGTGATTGTATTGTATTGCAATATGGAGCAATTAAATTTTGATGTTAAATCTAAAGTAATTCACAAATACTTGAAAATGAGATTATTTAATGACAATAATTCTCTATAGTTACAAATGAATTAGTTACAAATAACTGTATAAAATGATAAAATATGAAATGATAAAACATGTGATTATAATTGTACCTGCCTAAATGTAAAAGCCGGGGTGGGGGGGGGGGGAAGAAAGAGAGCGACTGGTTTTCATCACATTAAACACACCACATGCATAGTTATACCAGTAATTTCTGACTCCATAAATCTTTGAGCTCATAAATCATTAAGTATTTGGGAAATGTTAAGATGCAAATTGTTTCCTTGAGTTTAGGTATAGAGTTGGTGAAAGAGGACATAATATGCAGTCTGTACAGTATAAAAAATCTATGGGAGGAGCCAATAAAATATGAAAACCCAACGTGTGTGTGTTTGTGTGAGAAAGAATGAGACTGGTATTCATTGCATTATGGGGAACAAATGTAGTAATACTAGTAATTTTTGACCTTGTAGGGATTTTTACTGTGGCTTGAGAAAGCCAACATTCTGTTATACTACATAAACAACTTCTTCTTCTTCTTCTGCTATTTTAAGAATGCATCTCCTCCTAGACCGTTCATATTACAATCACCAAACTAACTCCAAACCTCCAAACTATACTGAATTAGGTTTCTATATATTTTCCAACTGACGGTTTTCCCAAAACTGTCCCGGAAATTTGGAAACATAACATTGGACCAAACTTTGTGACCTCATAACTTTGCACCAGACTGTCATACAGACTTAAGATTAGGCTCATTTAACACCGACTAACAATCTGCCAATCCCTGATGATCTTTCAATTTACTAGCCACACCCTAACAACCACTTACAGCAGCTGTCCCATAGACTTCCATTGTACAAAAAAAACTGCCATTGACTTTACATTAGACATACTAATAACATACCAATTCATACTAGAAACACACTAATGACATACCAATTCATACTAGAAACATACTAACATGCTAATCATAATAGAAACAAACTAATTCATAGTATAAACATACTAGCAACATGCTAATTAATACTATAAACATATTAGCAACATGCTAATTCAAACTAAATTCATCCTAACAAAGTGCTTGTTGTTGTTG
>NC_079452.1:27614934-27644934 GCF_903798145.1 Danio aesculapii | reverse complement strand
ACCTACTGGAACCCGCATGGAGCCAAGATTCTCATAGAAATCAGTCAAGTTTGGTGGGTGTTCGAGAAATCTGCAGAGTGGATGGCAACTTCAACAGCCTGAGGTATCAAGACATTTGTGCTGCCCATTACATTACAAACCACAGGAGAGGGCAAATTCTCCAGCAGGATAGCGCTCCTTCTCATACTTCAGCCTCCACATCAAAGTTCCTGGAAGATCAAGGTTCTCTAGGATTGGCCTGCCCAGTTACCAGACATGAACATTATTGAGCATGTCTGGGCTAAGATGGAGGAGGCATTGAAGATGAATCCACAGAATCTTGATGAACTCTGGGAGTCCTGCAAGAACGCTTTCTTTGCCATTCCAGATGACTTTATTAAGTGATTTGAGTCATTGCAGAGATGTATGAATGCAGTCATCCAAGCTCATGATGGAGTCAGACACAATATTCATTCTGTTTCCACTGCAGCATGACTTTACGTTCTATACTGGACATTAGTTCTGTTCAGTGATGAGATTTTTGTCTGAGCAAAGTCAGACTTTATCGTCCTATTAAAATCATTCAAAATCAAGACATGATCATATGTGAAAGGCCTTTGCCTTTCATATAAGCCACTTCTGATACCAAATGAGCAACTAGAAGTCAAGTTATTATTTGCTATTCCTAAAACTTGGATAAGCAACAAGACTTTTATCAGGTAGTGTAGATAATGGGAATAAAGATTTTTTAAACCTAAATTTTATTTTCAGCTTTAATGCATACACACTAATATATATTCTAAATACTGTTTATTAAATTGTGCAAAATAGATATTTGTACATGAGATTAGATTGAGATTTTGGGGTAAGCAGCATATCATTTAAAGATCAGTGCAAAAGTAAATATCCTATTGAATCTTAGCAAGCGGGATAAGAAGATATGCAAATAAGGGGATATGAAAAATGAAAGTGTTACTTATGTGAACACATGCGTATCATGTAAATGAAATATTTATTCTGCATTTTTAAAATCTAATGTAGTACATAAATACATTAAGTGCTTCTGATAAAATTATTAATGAAGAAAATGATCAAATACAAATTAAAAATGTATTAGAAATGTGCTGCATTGTGGGATAGTGCAGCCACTGTAGTATCCCATACATTCATGGATGTGGGAGACAGGAGCAGTTATGATGACCATCCCACCCCCCGCTTTGGTCCCATCCCATGTCATTTTCCGGTGCTGTAAATCACCCGACTGCTTTTTAGCCGGGTAATGTTTCATAGCGTAGAGCATGATTATGGTATTAATAGACTCTAAATCTGCCTCCATCCCCAGGGTTGGCAGTATACTTTACGGCATTGACAGCATGCCAGATTTACGTCGCAAGAGGACCATGCCTATTGTCCGAGACCTGGTGAGTAATCACACCCGGCACGGTTATGTTTGACTGATGGAGCTTTAGAAGACTGTATTAGCCAATCACACACACACACACGCACGCTCACTAGTTCAAATTTACAGTCCAGGGCACATGCAAGATGGAGGCGCACACGTGTTTATGTTTTGATGCTATTTTGAGGCTTTTACGCTCCACCAGAGTAAAAGTAGGTCACTCTCCTGGTGTTCTCCACAATAGTTCAGCTCATCTGTCTTGTCTTTAAATGCGCAGCGCACTCATATATTAATAATGCGCCGCTATTTAATTCATAAGATTCTAGACGGCCAATGATTGATCCGCTGCTCATCTCTGTAGTAGAATGTCCAATGTTTCTATTCACATTTGTTAACATTTACTTTTGTTTTTCTTGTTTATTTTGAACTCTTGAGGTCTATCTACATGTCTTTGTCTTCATTTCTTCTTGAGTTTCTTGATGATGAGTTTTGTGATTCTGAAGGACAAATGTTGATGCTCTATCTGTCCATATTTTGCATGAAATTAAAAACCAACCCTGTTTTGGTAAGTACGGGCCATCGTTCAGTTTGTTATTTTGTTTTTTTTAGTTTCTGGCGTGTCCTGTGGTCCATTCCCACTTGGGCCCATATTTGTGTATGGGCGATATTTTTCAGTGAGTTGTCAGATTTCTCCCTCCCCCAAAAATCTTGTTTAAAAACTCACTCAATCCAAGCATTGGAAAACTGAAATGTTGACAACTCTACCCAAAAATATATCCGAGGACTTCATTGACTTCTGATTTAATGTGTGCCTTTTTAAATCCATGTAAAAGTGACGTGCGCCAGTGAGCCTTTTACAGCGTGGATGAAGTCAGTGCTGTACCGGGTCTGATCTGGTCTATCCCATCATGCCTCTGTCCTCTGTTTCTGTCCCCTTGTTGGCTGTGTGATTGCTTCAGGGCAACGACAGTCGGTCACGTGACAATTCAGACATGCTAAAATCGGAACTCAAGCCCACGATTCCATTGCCTGCAGCAATTTTCAGCAATGGACCTTATGCACGGGGACTTTTAAGCTTGAATAAGCCCGCTTAGGTGCTTCCGGTGAACTGTCATGCCATTATAAACACACCACATTTAAAATCTAGTTTGTTAAAAATCAATGATTTAGACTTCGACACAGGTGTTAAATCCATTTCCTGGAAGGCGGCAGCTCTGCACAGTTTAACCCTAGTTAAACACACTTGATCAAACTAGTTGAGGCCTTTAGTTATGTTTGGTACCTACAGGTATGTGTGATGAAGCTGGGTTGGAACTGTGCAGAGCTGTGGCCCTCCAGGAACTGGAGTTGACACCTGTGATCTAGACTGTCTGATTGAGATGCGATATAATGTGGATCATAACAAGCACTGCGTTTAATTGCATTGTTCTGAGCCATGTCTTTCAAATAGGAACATTTATTTTACCACAGTGATTTTCAAAAGATTTTCTGCGTTCGTCTGCTGCCCCTTACAGCGCTTGGGTTTAAACTGGCCTTTATCTCATTGTATGCTTGAACAAATAACGGATGCAACTAACAATATCACACGGCAATTCGTAACTTTTTGATTTAGTGGCTAATTAGTATGAATTTGTACGATCTCATTGCTTATCCCCAATTACGGTTGGGTCTGGGGTTGGGTGCCATTCCTCCTTTTTAAAATCGTACCACTAAAAAATTAGCCACTAAACTGGCAAAAGGTAAAATAGTTAGGTTTCCTTGTGAGATCAGGCTGATCCAACATGTTTATTGGGAATGTGTGCCCAGGGCTACATTTTTGGAAAACACAAGAACATGCCTCTGCATACACCTGCAATTTCTGGGTAAATCAAACAATACGAGGCAGTATGACGACAACCATTTTCGTTCATTTTCACACTACAGTGTGAAACGTTTATAAACGGACTCCTTATTGATGCTTAAATTAATTATTTTTGTGCACTTGTTTGCACAGCATCAGATAAATACCACCATAAAAAATATTAAATGGGTCTGTGATTTGGCTTATTCCGAGTTGTCAGTTTGCTATGTAGATCGTCTTGTACAGTGTTTTGTACGCATTTGGTATGCGGAGCGGGCTGAGTTCGAGTTTGGCGAAGAACGGTTTTTTAAACGCAGGTTTAAAAAAACGCAATGGGAAATCGTGGTAAAACTATGCAGCCGTGATGTACTTTTTTCTTCTCATTTACTTATTAAAAAACATTATCAGTTGGATTTAGGGAAGTTGAAGTCAAAGTTATTCACGCTCCTGTGAATTTTTTTCTTTTTCAAATATTTCCCAAGTTTAACAGATTCAGGAATTTCTCACAGTATTTCCTATAATATTTTTTCTTCTGAAGAAAGTCTTATTTGTTTTATTTCGGCTAGAATAAAAGTAGCTTTTTTTTTTTTTTGGGTCAATATTATTAGCCCCCTTAACCTATATTTGTATTTGGATTGTCTACAGAACAAACCACTGTTATACAATGACTTGCCTAATTACCCTAACTTTACCCTAATTAGCCTAGTTAAGCTTTTAAATGTCACTTTAAGCTGTATAGAAGTGTCTTGAAGAATATCTAATCAAATATTAGGTGCTGTCATCATGGGAAAGATAAAAGAAATCAATTATTAGAAATGAGTTATTAAAACTATTATGTTTAGAAAACACAAACTGGGGGAAAATATACAGGGGGGCTAATAATTCAGGAGGGCTGATAAATCTGACTTCAGCTGTATGGCAAGCCCCCAAGTCTCACAGATGTGGATGAGAAGGACGGATAAATATCACATATGAGAACACAACCCCAGTTAAAGTATTTGAGATTAGCAGAAATGTAGACAGCACCCTCTAGTGGACACTACAACAAAAGCTGCTGGTAAACAACGCAAAAAACAGCCCTGGGCACATATTGCCAATGAGACTGGGTTGAGATTATCGTTGCTGTCAAATAATTTCCTCATGAAACTCAAAATAGTCCTTTCACCGGAAGTTTATCGGTGGCTGAAAAACACTTCCGTGCATATAGCCCATTCAAGTGCATGTTGAGACTTACATCAACACCTGGCGTTCATGTATAGGCCAAATCTACCCTGTTTTCCTATTTGCACCCCTGCTTTAAGGGGCAACTCGCAGCCCGCTTGGTCTTTACCACCATCAGGTTGAGGGTCCGATGGTAAAGACGAGTCCAGTACGGTCCGCTGTCTGTGCCTGCCGAACTAAATATGGCTAATCGTGGCTTTCTTGACTTTTGACCGGCTCTGTAGTGTCCCATTTCCCCGTCATTGACTCTCTTTCTTTCTCTGGTTTTCTCTGTCCTGAACTCTTTTGGATGGTGTTGTTTTTTTTGAGCTGGCTTTGACACATGCCGTCTGCTCTTGTCTGTTTGTAGCAGTAATGGCAGCAGTACTCGCAGGCAGTAGGAGTATGTCAGGGTTTCTTTTTAGCGAACAATTGCACAGCAAATGCATGAGTGAACTGTTAAAAAAAAAAGAAAAAAGAAATCTACTGCATGTCAGAGGCGAGTTATTTAAGGATTGAGCCTCACCTCTGCAGCTTTCACTCTGCTCTTTATAGACAGACAGTCGATCTGATTTTCTGCATGACGGCAGGTATGATGTAGAGACTGTAAATGACAGCTCGCCTTCGCTACACATCTAATTTCATGTTCTGTCTGCTTTTCCCCCCGCATCTGGACGCTCTAGGCTTTGGTAAGTCTCCTGCATTTTTAATGAGTGCCTCAAGTCTGAATCCACTGTTACCTTCAGCATAGATGTATCTGTATCTGTATGCCACAATCCTTAATGCGCGTGTGTGTAGTTAGATGGTTGGTTGCCAGAAAAAAAAAAAGACATTATTATAGTCGCTAAATATGCTTAAAGTTGACTTTGATTTGTTCTAGCTGGTTAAACATGATGTCATGGTGCTGTTGAAGCTTGTTTGTAACTAATTTCATAAGGAAATGTTTTTTAAAATACTTCTTGAGCAGTCTTGGTGTTAATAAATCCTACTTTACTGTGCGTGTAGATAAACTTTGGTGTTAAATGGTCATCCATCCATCCATTCATCCAAACAGCTATCTATCCAATGGCCATTTCAATCCATCCATCCCTCCATCCATCCAGCCATCGATCCAATGGCCATATTCAATCCATCCATTCATTCATCCATCAACTCGTCCATCCGTCTGTCCTTCAATTCATCCATCCATCCATCCATCCATCCATCCATCCATTTATCCATCCATCAGTCTGTTCATCTATCTGTCCATCCATCCATCCAATGGCCATTTCATTCCATCCATCCATCCATCCATCAATCCGTCAGTCCATTCATCTATCCATCCATCCAATGGCCATTTCAATCCAACCATCCATTCATCCATCAGTCTGTTCATCTATCCGTCCATCCATCCATCCTATGGCCATTTCAATCCATCCAGCTATCTGTTCATCCATCCATCCATCCAATTGCCATTTCAATCCATCCGTCTGTCCATTCATTCATCCATCTATCTATCTATCTATCTATCTATCTATCTATCTATCTATCTATCTATCTATCTATCTATCTATCTATCTATCTATCTATCTATCTATCTATCTATCTATCTATCTATCTATCTATCTATCTATCTATCTATCTATCTATCTATCTATCTATCTATCTATCTATCTGTCCATCTATCCAATGGCCATTTCAATCTATCCATTTGTTCATCTATCAGTCTGAACATCTATCCGTCCATCCATCCATCCATCCTATGGCCATTTCAATCCATCTATTTATCTGTTCATCCATCCATCCATCCATCCAATGGCCATTTCAATCCATCTATCTATCTGTTCATCCATCCATTCATCTATCTATCTATCCATCCGTCCATCTATCCAATGGCCATTTCAATCCATCCATTTGTTCATCTATCAGTCTGATCATCTATCCGTCCATCCATCCATCCATCCTATGGCCATTTCAATCCATCTATCTATCTGTTCATCCATCCATCCGTCCAATGGCCATTTCAATCCATCCGTCTGTCCGTCCATCAATCCGTCAGTCTATCCATCCATTCATCTATCTATCTATCTATTCATCCGTCCATCTATCCAAAGGCCATTTCAATCCATCCATTTGTTCATCTATCAGTCTGATCATCTATCCGTCCATGCATCCATCCTATTGCCAGTTCAATCCATCTATCTATCTGTTCATCCATCCATCCATCTATCCAATGGCCATTTCAATCCATCCGTCTGTCCATCCATTCATCCATCCATCAATCCGTCAGTCCATCCATCTATCCATCCATTCATCTATCTATCTATCCATCCGTCCATCTATCCAATGGCCATTTTAATCCATCCATTTGTTCATCTATCAGTCTGATCATCTATCCGTCCATCCATCCATCCTATGGCCAGTTCAATCCATTCATCTATCCATCCGTCCAATGGCCATTTCAATCCGTCAGTCCATCTATCTATCTATCTATCTATCTATCTGTCTGTCTGTCTGTCTGTCTGTCTGTCTGTCTGTCTGTCTGTCTGTCTGTCTGTCTGTCCAATGGCCATTTCAATCCATCCATTTGTTCATCTATCAGTCTGATCATCTATCCGTCCATCCATCCATCCTATGGCCATTTCAATCCATCCATCTATCTGTTCATCCATCCATCCGTCCAATGGCCATATCTATCTATCTATCTATCTTATCTATCTATCTATCTATCTATCTATCTATCTATCTATCTATCTATCTATCTATCTATCTATCTATCTATCTATCTATCTATCTATCTATCTATCTATCTATCTATCTATCTATCTATCTATCTATCTATCCATCCAATGGCCATTTCAATCCATCCATTTGTTCATCTATCAGTCTGATCATCTATCCATCCATCCATCCATCCTATGGCTGTTTTAATCCAACCATCTATCTGTTCATCCATTCATCCATCCATGCATCCAATGACTACTTCAATCCATCCGTCCGCCCGTCGTCTGTCCATTTATCTATGCATCCATCCATCCATCCATACAATGGCCATTTCGATCTGTCCGTCCATCCATCCATCTTATAACATTATTAATGAGCTATTGGACTAATTGTACACAAACCGTCTTATGTTGCACAGGCATATTTTTAGGAATACCCAGAAATGCATTGTGTAGGAAATTTACTAAATATCTTCATCAATATCTTCATCTTAATAAAACTTTATTGAGCATTATGCATTGCTAAGAACTTAATTTTGACAGTTAAAAAGATATATTAATGAAAATCATATTTATATCATCCATTATTCATATATTCCCACATTTCCTCAGACAAAAATACACATATTTTTAAGCCAGCTTCATAATATGTATGACCCTTTTGAGAATTCATGACAGAATGTATCAGCTCTGTTTGATCTACAAGTGAAAATGTGTAAGCCTTATGTGAACAGTCCAAAAGAGATGGCAGCTAAATACATGGAGCCTTTTAAGAAATCTTATTTTGATCTAAGACAGCATTGCATGTATCCTTCATAGAGAATAAAATCTCATAAATGCACAGCTCATAGAGAAACTATTAAAATATTGCTTTATGCAGACTAGACTAGATTTTGCACGGTTACACTGCAAACAATGCTTTTCTTGACTAGTTATTCCTTATTTCTAGTCAAAATATCTGTAAATTCTTATATCAAGAAGCATTTTGTAGACAAGCAAAACATATCGTCTTGTTTTCAGAAATAATTTGTCAAAATAAAGTCAGTTTTTCCTTAAGACAAGCAAAATAATCTGCCAACAGGGTAAGAAAATAAACTTATTTCAAATTGAAAACCAGATTATTTTTCTTATCACATTGGCAGATTATTTTGCTTGTTTTATGGAAAAAGTCTCTTAATTTTGACTCATTATTTGCAAAAACAAGACAATATTTTTTGCTTGTCTTGATTTAAGAATTTTGAGATATTTGGACTTGAAACAAAACAAAACTCTAAGCAAGAAAAGCTTTTTTTGCAGTGTGTATGATTTTTTTTTCCCTCATGAATTGTACATGTAAGCAACAGGCTCTCAGTTAATCATTCTGTCTTGCCTTTTTATTTAGAAAGCAATTCTTGTCTGTGGAAATGTTTTAAAATCAGAATCTGCCTAATGAAATAAAAGCACATTTCACAGAGCAGAATGCTGGCTCTAGATCATCAATGCAACCTAAAGTGAAAAGATTTCTGTAGGCTAACAGGTGAATATCTGCTTTATCCCAGCCGGACTAATCAAGTTTTATCTTCAACGTTCAACCTAACACGACAGATTTTCAGCCTGTAGCGTTTGAATGTTCTCTGGAGCGTTGTCTTTTGTAATTCTCCCTCGTTTTCACTCATATTTCCCATCATTCTTTCAGACATTGGCTGCTCGAAAGGCAGGCATTGCGTTTGGACTGGTGAACAGATCGACTCTGAACAATGAGGAGCTGGTGAGTGTCAAACAAACACACACACACACACACACACACACACACACACACACACACACACACGCGTTTTCACCATATAGACCAGCATATAAATCACTCTGTAAGCAGCTAGTCGCAGTCTAATGAGGAGCAATCATGCGGCACTAATGTAACGCTCATGCATAAAACCACAGCTAATACACACAAATGCAAACACACACACACGCACACCCAGAGGCAAGAAGAAAGGAACCAGATTAAAAATGACTATTTATAATCTCTAATGATATTCCTGACGATAACTGTAATGTGAAATGAGTGAAGGGTGATGTACAGTCGCTAAATTAATGATGGCGGGAAGATCAAGATGCATATGCAATGAAACTGTAACTTGCCAGCTAAAGGCTATCAATCTCAGTATATATTCATTCATTCAATCATTTTCCTTCGGCTCAGTCCCTTATTTATCAAGGGTTGCCACTGCGGAATGAACCACCAACTATTCCAACATATGTTTTACGCAGGGGATGCCCTTCCAGCTGCAACCCAGTATTGGGAAACACCCATACACCCTCAATCACAAACGCGTTAATTTACTATGGCCAATTTTTCATTCATTCATATTCTTTTCGGCTTGGTCACTTTATTAATCAGGGGTCGCCACAGCGGAATGAATCGCCAATTATTCTAGCATATATTTTACACAGCGGATGCCCTTCCTGCTGCAACCAAGTACTGGGAAACACCCAAACACACCCACACACACACGCACACACACACACACACACTCATTCACTATGGCCAATTTTGTTTACTCAATTTACCTATAGACGAATTACCAATCTACGTCACACATGACGTCACATGGGTTCCCGGTTGCAAAAAGAAACAGGCTGCAATAGTAAACATGTCATGTTGTGCAGTAAGATGCCAAATTCAAAAGTCCAAAAATAGAAAACTTAACATTTACCGTACACCACACTGCTTTAATGCCAACTGCAGACGTCTTTGGCTAAAAGGGAGCTGAATGAAGTGACGACCTAATTAAAAATGCTGGACTCTGCAGTTCTCATGTTATATCAGGTAAGTTCACGCTCTGCTGAATCAGACACATCACTCATTTTTGATTGCAGCAATGATTTCAGCAAAAACAGTTACATATGGTGAATTAAACTGCGGACACTGAATGCTCAGAATGAAACAAGAAAGTGTAAGATATTAAGGTAAAGTTGGTTTTATATTCACACATTCATTCAGTGACTACTTGTGACACACTCCCTATATTGTTTACTACGGCACTTTGAATATTCAGTCTGAAATAACCTGCAAGTGTGACTTGTAAACAACATTAACACTGTTTATTTGACAGTGAACAATGTTGTACTGTGATAGTCATTGGCTGCTAATAGGATTTCGCTATTTAGAGTTTGCTAATAATACTCTTATGAAATTATATTATTAAGGAGAAAGTCCAAATGTGCGAATATAAAAAAGTTCACATACCCTGCCATACAGGTGTATGCCTAGTTCGCTGTCAGAATGCAGTTGTTTTGCTTGTTGATGATAACCCAGGCCTTGTATAGCTCGGCTAGGCAGAATCTCAGTTTTTAGCACTACATAGTGTTGAATCTGGTAATCACGGAGCATTATTTCTTGCACATGACCACACAGAACAACATTGTTGGCATCCAAAGACTTGTAGGCCTTTAACTTCTCTTGTTAAAATGCTTGGAGCTTCAATGAGATTGTATATTTTGGGGCTGGATGTTTGGTCATTTCGTCTTATCAAATATCCATTGGGAGGGTGCTATCGCAAATGGACCTGTCAGATGAACGCCGCTCACTTTAACATTCATTTTGCCAAATCACTGTGCTTATCACTGGGTGATGAGCTGTTATAATACGCTGAAAGCATTATGTAAATAATAGATATATATAATATGTAATCATTATAACTTATTTCTAATACAACAACAAACCCTGAATTGCATCAGATGTCATTCACTCACTGTAAATGCTAGCGCTCCTGGGTTTTTTCTGCCACCTCACTGCGAGTGCATCCTGAATTTTTACAAACATGGTAATTCGTCTATAGCACATGTGTTTGGGCTGTGGGGGAAACTGGAGCACCCAGAGGAAACCCACGCCAACATGGGGAGAACATGCAGACTCCACACAGAAATGCCAACTGACCCAGCCGGGACTCAAACCAGCGACCTTCTTGCTTTGAGGCGACAGTGCTAACCACTGAGCCACTGTGTCGCCCATTCCTGTTTATAATTAGACTAATTTAAAACCATTATTTTCAGGATTTGATGAATAGAATGCTTAAAGGAACCACATTTATCACTGTTGAAGAGGATGTGGCCACCGTATATCTGTGTTTAAAACATTCATACGGTTTTCTGATTATTTGGCTGTTGATCGATGGTTCTAGTTTAAATTGTGCTCTTGTACTTTAGTTCAACAGAGGGGCCGAAACCCTGAGAGAGGAAAGAACGTCTTAATCAATAGAAGAAGAATTACTTCTCTTTTTCCCCCAGACCTTCTTCCCTCCCATTAATTGATTGTCTGAATAAACGGCCTGGAATGACACGGGCTGATGGGATATTTAACTCAGAAACGTACCTGACAAGCCTCATTGTATTTTGGCTATACTAAATACTCGTTCTGGTCGGTGGCTCAGTGGTTAGCACTGTTGCCTCAAAGCAAGAAAGGTCGCTGGTTCGAGCACTGGCTGGGTCAGTTGGCATTTCTGTGTTGGAGTTTGCATGTTCTGCCTGTGTTGGCGTGGGTTTCCTCCGGGCGCTCCGGTTTCCTCCACAGTCCAAACACATGCGCTATAGGTGAATTGGATGAACTAAATTGGCTGTAGTGTATGAGTGTGTGGATGAAAGTTACATTGTAAGACTGTTTTCCAGTACTGGGTTGCAGCTGGAAGGGCATCCGCTGTGTAAAACCTATGTTTGAATAGTTGGCGGTTCATTCCGCTGTGGCGACCCAGGTATTTGACGGCTGCCCAGGTATATTAACAGCCGCGCAAGTATATTTGGTGGTAACGCATGAATAATACTATTATTATTAACATTCTTTTACACTTTTTTTTTTTTTATTGCATCTGCCAAAAAAGCCAAACATTCCCGATCGATTAACCAGTCGAAGATCTTCTCTCGCTCTTCACGTTTCCTACTGCTGGTTATGTGTGTGTGCGATCTGTCACTCACACAGAAACTCTCACATGCTCTGCAGAGACCCACAGAGACACGCCTTTTCCTCCAAAATGTGTCTGACCGTAGTTTCTGAATCTCCTCTAAAGTTGCTGTTAGATGTCAATTATATGTCCTCTTTTTGCAGCTGACTGCGTGCACAGCCGCGAGAGAAACATTAAATGATTAACGACTCTGTAATGATTAACTTTACTATATATTTGAAGAGAACAAAATGACATTTATAATGGCTGCACAATATTTGTTAGAAATGGCTAATCAACTAATTTGCCTTATTTAAATTGACACTTTTTATTCTTGAATTTATCAATTTTTAGCAATAATGTCTATTTTTTTAATTCAGTTTTTCTAATATTTATTTCTCATTTGCTGTATATTTTATTAATTTAATGATGTTAATATATTACATACTTTATACATGTCTAAAATGTTTTGGCAGTACCGTAAATGTCAAGCCAATAAAGCAACTTAAGAGAGGGAGAGAGAGAGAGAGCTGCCTTTACCTGTCAGTGGGTGCACATGGCTCCTAAATAACGTAAAAGAGAAATAGTGGATTTCTTTAATTTCAACAGCCTTTTTTGAATGAATTTAACCTATTGAAAAGAAAAAGTGTATAACAGAGTCATAATAAATAAAAAATATAGTTATAAATCACTTTTATTTGTTTGTTGCATGTAGTTAGTTGACCATTTATGTGCTGTGGGTAAAGGTGTTTCAATTTGGCTGCCACCACAAGTATATTACAAACCTGTGTGAAGCACTGATATATCACTGATAACTTATATATAGTTGAGGTCAGAATTATTAACCCCCCTTAATTATTAGCCCCCCACATTTCTAAACATAATAGTTTTAATAACTCATCTCTAATAACTGATTTATTTTATCTTTGCCATGATGACAGTAAATAATATTAGACTAGATATTCTTCAAGACACTTCTATACAGCTTAAAGTGACATTTAAAGGCTTAACTAGGTTAATTAGGTTAACTAGGCAGGTTAGGGTAATTAGGCAAGTTATTGTATAACGATGGTTTGTTCTGTAGACAGTCGAAAAAATATTATCTTAAAGGGGCTAATAACTTTGAGCTTAAAATGCTTCATAAAAAATTAAAAACTGCTTTTATTCAAGCTGAAATAAAACAAATAAGACTTTCTCCAGAAGAAAAAATATTATCAGACATACTGTGATTTCCTGAATCTGTTAAACATCATTTGGGAAATATTTCAAAAAGAAATAAAAATTCAAAGGGGAGCTAATAATTCTGACTTTTGTCGATATTGCCCCACCTAATGAAGAGTATTAATTTTGTTTCATTAAAGTCTTACATTTGATTGTAAAAAAAAAAGTGCAGTAACCCTGTAAAGAGTTAAAGGGATAGTTCACTCAGAAAAATTAAATGTAATCATTATTTACTCTCCCTTAAGTGGTTCTAGCCCTTTCCGAGTTTCTTTCTTCTGTTAAAGAAGATATCTTGAAGAATGCTGAAAACCGGTAACCATTGACTTCCATAGTTGGCAAAACTAATACTATGGGCATGTTGGGTAATTTCCCATTTCTTTTCTTCCATTTATAACTACCAACAAAGACCAGAAGCTTTTTTTTTTTTTTTTTTCTCTTTTATATACACGATTATGCCGTCGAACTGTTGCATAAAAGCAATATCACATGAGTAGCAGTCCAATGTGGCTTTATATCAGCACTGGTGGGGACACTAAGGCAACGCACGCCTCCCACCAGTCATATAAACCCCCCCTCCCATAAGTATGTGTTGTTGTTTTTTAAAGCAATATCTCACTTTATTAACTATAGCCTGATTTATGTTAAAGGATTTGTACTGTAAATCTACACAAATTGGTCACCCTTCATATTATTGCCTTAACTAATATCTACTTACACTGAAACTGATCATTTGTTACAATGTACTTACTGTGTAAACGTGTGTCTTTTTTTAAAAGTCATTTCATAACACTGGTTTGTCCTGTAGACAACCGAATACAAGTTTTGCTTAAAGGGGCTAATAATTTTGACCTTAAAATGCTTCATAAAAAATTTAAAACTGCTTTTATTCTAGCCAAAATAAAACAAATAAGACTTTCTCCAGAAGAAAAAATATTATCAGACATACTGTGATTTCCTGAATCTGTTAAACATCATTTGGGAAATGTTTTAAAAAAAACTAAAAATTCAAAGGGGAGCTAATAATTCTGACTTCTGTCGATATTGCCCCCCCCCCCCTTCCCCCTAATGAAGAGTATTAATTTCATTTCATTAAAGTTTTACATTTGATTGTAAAAAAAAATGTGCAGCAACCCTGTAAAGAGTTAAAGGGATAGTTCACTCAATTTTAATGTAATCATTATTTACTCTCCCTTAAGTGGTTCCAACCCTTTCCGAGTTTCTTTCTTCTGTTAAAAAAGATATTTTGAAGAATGCTGAAAACTGGTAACCATTGACTTCCATAGTTGGCAAAACTAATACTATGGGCATGTTGGGTAATTTCCCATTTCTTTTCTTCCATTTATAACTACCAACAAAGACCAGAAGCTTTTTTTTTTTTTTTTTCTCTTTTATATACACGATTATGCTGTCGAACTGTTGCATAAAAGCTATATCACACGAGTAGCAGTGCAATGTGGCTGTATATCAGCACTGGTGGGGACACTAAGGCAACGCACGCCTCCCACCAGTCATATAACCCCCCCCCCCCCCCCCCCCCCTCCCATAAGTATGTGTTGTTGTTGTTTTTTAAAGCAATATCTCACTTTATTAACTATAACCTGATTTATTTTAAAGGATTTGTACTGTAAATCTACACAAATTGGTCACCCTTCATATTATTGCCGTAACTAATATCTACTTACACTGAAACTGATCATTTGTTACAATGTACTTACTGTGTAAACGTGTGTCTTTTTTAAAAGTCATTTCATAACACTGGTTTGTCCTGTAGACAACCGAATACAAGTTTTGCTTAAAGGGCCTAATAATTTTGACCTTAAAATGTTTTTAAAAAATTAATAACTGCTTTTATTCTAGCCAAAATAAAACAAATAAGACTTTCTCCAGAAGAAAAAATATTATAGGAAATATTGTGAAAATTTCTTTGCTCTGTTAAACATTATTTGGGAAATATTTGACAAAGATTCACAGGAAAGCGAATATTTTTGACTTCAACTGTAAGTACATGTAGTTAAGGCCATTGACATACAGTAAAGTGGGACTGTCCTGCAGCATTGCAGTGGCGTTGATCTTTGCACGTGTGCTTGTTATACAGTACAGTCACTGAAGGCAGTGTTAGCGAGTGATAAATAGACAGGTCAGAGACGGGCTCCAGCGGGCCGGTCCAGTCAACCTTAATCCAGCACTGTCAGTCCTCTGAAGAATAACAACAGTGCAATCACTCTTTCAGATACAGCGCTTTCCAAACCGCCCTCGACGGCTCACAGACACTTCAGCAAAAGAAAAATAATAAGAGGAAGGTCACATATAAAGAGGCGGCTGGCAGATTTCTAAGTAGGCCGAACAGATGTCTTTTCAATGCGTTAAATATGGCAAGTTCAAAGACAAGAGAGAGAAAAAGAAACATGAAGCGAAAGGGCTAAGGGAGAAATTATAGAAGAAGAAAGACACAATCCCTCTGAGGAATATGTACCGAAAACAGCACATGTGTCCATACAGTTGAAGTCAGAATTATTAGCCCCCCTGTGTATTGCTTTTCCCCAATTTCTGTTTAATAGAAAGACTTTTTCAACACATTTCTAAGTGAAGTTTAGTTATAAACTAATTTCTAGAGGATCACGTGCTTATGATTGCTAGCGGCTGGATCTGCATTATCCAATTCTCAATGCACCAATCAGATGACTCCTAAGCTACTACAAATACCCTGGGTTACGTACCACCGATATCTTCGTTTTGAAGAATCCCCCCATCCACCCCTACTCCTCCTCCTTCCTAGATGGGTGACACTATGGCCTAGTGCTTAGCACTGTTGCCTCACAGCAAGAATGTCTCTGGTTCTAGGCTTTACCAAACCAGCAGACATTTTTGTGCGGAGTTTGCATTTTCTCCCCGTGCTCACGTGGGTTTTCCCCGGTTTCCTCCCACCATCCAAAAAACATGCAACATAAGTTAATTGACTAATCCAAACCGGCACTATAGACATGCTCCTAGTAAATGGTTATCTCTCAAGAGCAATCACTGGCTGTTCATTGGTTATTACAGCGGGGGAGTTCTCAAGATCTACCTGAGCTCAAACTCCCCTCTCGCCTTGCAACGGGAGGGAGCCCCGGGCTCGAGGGTCTTATGAGCTCAGGGCTCTCTCCCGGGACAGCATGCCAAACAAGCTTATAATTAATCATCAGCTAAGTGTGAACTCTTGAAAGATAGTTTTAATAACTTATTTCTAATAACTGATTTCTTTGTCATGATGACAGTAAATAATATTTGACTAGATATTCTTCAAGACACTAGTATTCAGCTTAAAGTGACATTTAAAGGCTTAACTAGAGTAATTAGGGTAAAGTTAGGGTAATTAGACAAGTCATTATATAACAGTGGTTTTGTTCTATAGACAATCCAAAACAAAATCCCATGCAAAATCCCATCCCATGCATGCTGCGCTATCCCATGATGTCCCGTGAGCGAATTCATGAATGGGAGTAAAGCGACATAACTGACGCAGGTATGTCATGTGACCATGACAAAATGGCAGATGTAGTATGTCCGAATTCCATTCATACTTTCAACATTCATACTGTATAGAACGTACTTTTCTAACGGCTGAGTAATACGTTTAAATTTAAATGCAGTACCTACTGAGTAGTAGGAACTAAACTACTTTAAAGGGAATAATTTCTCCTCCACCTTTTTCGTTTTTGAGCCGGTTGTGGTATTGCTTATATGACACATTAAACAGACAAGGGTGCTCTTTCCAAATTTACACTAGTTTTTCTATTTCTTGGGACCGAAAAGAAGCCCTTTTAACTGCTCCCCCAACCTCCCGCTAGCCTGCAGATACCCACATGCTGCTCTCTCATTCAAGTGGTGCTCACTGCAGAGCCACTTGGGCAGAGCTGAGCTCCAGGAAGGGGGAGCTTGAGCTCCAGCTCCTCCTTCCTTGCACTACTTCTACGAGTGATGTCACTGGGGGTTGGGGTAAGGGGTGAGGTGGTTGGTACGCATTAAAACAGCTTATTGGAGGAGGAGCTAGAGCTCAAGCTCCGCCTCGCTGGAGCTCAAGTGGCTCTGCAGCGAGCTGTTTCTCCTCTCATTGGAAGGCTGTAGGAAATCGCTAATTTTATTTTCAATCAGAACGCATTTCACATGGCAAGATTATGAATCGCCACCAGCTCCAGATACATAGCATGCCAAATATCTCACGGGCGTCTGTGATTCTCTCAGATCGCGTCTTTGATACTTCACACTGTGTGATTGTTACTCACGTGAACAAGCACCGATTTGCCTGTGATTTCAGGCATTTGTCTGCGATTTCTCAAAACCTTGGTTAAAATCATGCAGTCTGAACATTTCTGTAAGCTAGGACATTATGAATAGTTTTGTTGAAGCTGTCGGCCCTTATTATATTTATTTATTTATAAAACAATCAGGCCTAACAGCCAGAGTCTTAGCGGAAAACTACATTACCCACAATTCTTTAGCTAAATCTCTAGATTAACACAAACAAATTATATAAGAAAAAAAAAATTGCACACATGCTGATGTTTTCTGTTTCTCCTTTTTCCTATTTCTCTATTTATTATTATTTGCTCCAAAAATGATAGAAAAAAGACACAATCCCTCTGAGGTAAGTGTGCCGAAAACAGCCCATGTGTCCATATGCTTAAGACGACACTGGAAAAACAAGGACACAAACTGTTATATCACCACAAGTCTTTTCAGTAATGTGACATTATTCAGCCAAACGCCTCAGAGTTTTCCTCTGAGATCCGCTCATGATGCTAGTCAGGGTTTTCTGTGCCAGAAACGTTGATAATTCAGTTTTACGCTAGCCAGCTTTCTTGATGTTTCTGCTGGGGTTTCTTTTATGTAAATAGACTCTTTGCATGTGAAATTAAATCGGACTGGATTACAGGAAATGATGTCATAGTTTGTGAGGTGTGAGTTTTTTTTGTTTGTTTATAATAAATAATATATTGTAAATGGCAAGTCATTAATTATTCCACAGTGCATATTTTTATTTATTTATTTATTTATTTATTTATTTATTATTATTTTATTTATTATTATTTTTATTTATTATTATTATTATTATTATTATTATTATTATTATTATTATTATTATTATTATTATTATTATTATTTTATTTATTAATATTATTTTATTTATTAATATTATTTTATTTATTAATATTATTTTATTTATTATTATTATTATTATTATTTTTTATTATTATTATTTTATTTATTATTATATATTATTATTATTATTATTATTTATTGTAATTATTTTATTTATTATAATTATAATAATAATTATTATTATTAATATTTTATTTATTATTATTATTATTATTATATATTATTATTATTATTAATAATAATTAAGGGCGTCACATGGCTCAGTGGTTAACACTGTTGCATGCACTGTAGGTGAATTGGGTGAACTAAATTGTCTGTAGTGTGTGTGAATGTTAGTGTGTATAGATGTTTCCCAGTACTGGGTCGCAGCTGGAGTGTAATCTGCCGTGTAAAACATGCCAGAATAGTTGGTGGTTTATTCCGCTGTGGCGAGCCCTGATATATAAGGGACTAAACTGAAGAAAAAGGAATGAATGCATGTCCTTTTTAAGCTCTTGAACGCAGTGTGAGTGTCTGCAGACTCTGTGATGGTGTGTGTTGTCAGTGTTTCTGGCACCTGCCGTGGCCTCCAGCACAGAAACACACATGAAACCAAAGGCGACGCTGCAGTCGATCTGAACACTGAGAGCTCCAGCAGATCCAGACGCTTACAGATATTCCATTGGCTGAGCAGAGACATAAACAGAAAGCTGCTCTCTGTTAACAAACAAATAAACATTACGCCATTAACCATTCTCCAAACTCAAGCACTGTTTTGTCCTGAATACAAAAGCAGCAGTAAAATTAATTCATTCTATTTTTTATAATCACACTTAAAGAAAACTTGCAGAAACTCATAGATGAGGTAAGCACCGCCCACTACACCGACCATCTCTCCCTCATTAGCATGAACAGCCCTGAGTGAGAAGCAGCTGTCCAACTTCAGAGTTCTCACCATCTGAAGATAATTTCAGCATAGACTAAGAGGATTATTAATGTGGAGATTTAGATGATGCACAAATGAACAGCGACAGGAGTCTCCACAGACTGACGCATCCATAGACTGACTGATGCATACGTTTTTAGATTTTCACTCAGATTACATTAGTCCTGTTTTGAGTCTGCCACTATGCTGACACACAGGCATTTGTAGCTCTGTCCTCTTTTGAAAAGAGCACAATCTTATCAGTCAACAAAATGTCACAATTTGGATCAAAGCCTCAAAGGGCAGTTTCAGAGCAGGGGCGAATTGGCCATCTGGCAATTGTGGCAAATGCCAGAAGGGCCGGACCATTTTTTAAAATGTGGGCCGGTCAGTTTTAAATTTTTTTTTTTTAAATGCAGGCAGCTTTAATCTCTTGCAAGATGTGAATATGATGATGATGATGATGATGATGATGATGATAATAATAAATGTTAAGCATTGGCCCAATCGGCAACCACCGGTTGGTTTCGAGATGGGCCGACCCAATCTGACTCAATCAGAGGTTACGCGGACGTAATCAAAATCTGGCAAACTTCTGGCAAAAATGTCTTGTAAGGTTGTAACTATCTTACATCAAATGTTACAAGATGAACACTGTTTGTACTAGTTTTTCATTTTAGTATGTGTATTTAGCATACAACCCCCCCCCCCCCCCCCCCCCCCGGTTGCTACACCCCTGGTATTTAGTGTGTATGGATGTTACCCATCCAGCTGGAAAGGTGCAAATTTATTCATTTCATTAATTTTCTTTTCAGCTTAGTCCCTTTATTATTCTGGGGTCACAACAGCGGAATGAACCGCCAACTTATCCAGCATGTTTTACGCAGCGGATGCCCTTCTAGCTGCAACCTATCACTGGGAAACATCCATACACACTCGTTCACACGCATACAGACAATTTAGCTTACCCAATTCCCCTGAACCGCATGTCTTTGGACTTGTGGGGGAAACCAGAGCACCTGGAGGAAACCCACGCAAACACAGGGAGAACATGCAAACTCCACACAGAAATGCCAACTGACCTAGCTGAGACTCGAACCAGCGACCTTCTTGACGCCACCGCGTCGCCATATATAATTTTTTTTTCTATATATTCTTTATTGACTAAGTTCCTCCTTTCTGGACAGTGTTGACCGCTCTGAATATTCACTCTCTCTCTCTCTTTCTGGCTGATCGCCCAGTGTTTAATTCTCAGCGTAGCTCATCTGTTTGCTCCAGAACTGCCTGATTAAATTGGAAAGTCCTTTTCGGTTTTCTCCAGCTGTTAATCCTCCTGCATAACATTTCGCCATCAGTCCTGCAGGAGATGACCAGTGGCTTTTAGAGCTCACCAATGCATCTCGATTTGGTGATTTATGATGCATGACAAATGACATTAAATCCCAATGATGATGCACTGCATTTCTAAGCTAGAGGAATTGTTTAGAAAATTGTCAAATCATGTTTAAAGGCTTCAATCGCACACATCAACTGCGAATTATTATTATTATTATTATTATTATTATTATTATTATTATTATTATTATTATTATTATTATTATTATTATTATTACTATTATTATTATTAGTAGTAGTATTAGTATTAGTATTATTATTATTATTATTATTATTATTATTATTACTACTATTATTAGTATTATTATTAGTATTATTATTAGTATTATTATTATTATTATTATTATTACTATTATTATTATTATTATTATTATTATTATTATTATTACTATTATTATTATTATTATTATTATTATTATTATTAGTATTATTATTATTATTAGTATTATTAGTATTATTATTATTATTACTATTATTATTATTATTATTATTATTATTTTTATTATTATTATTATTATTAGTATTATTATTATTATTATTATTTATTTTTTATTATTATTTATTTTTTATTATTATTTATTTTTTATTATTATTTTTATTTTTAATTCATGCTTTCTTAGAAATGGATGAAAAATAAGTGCAAGGCAAGTTTATTCATATAGCACATTTCATACTAATGGTAATTCAAAACAGATTAAAACAGGTTATAAAAGAATGAAAAAGAAAAGAAAGACATAATAGTGTGATCTGTCGAACGTAGCACAGTGCTCATTTAGTAAAGGCACAGCTAAACAGATGTGTTTTCAGTCTTGATTTGAATGTACATAATGTTGGAGCACATCTGATCATTTCTGGAAGCTGATTCCAGCAGCGGGAGGTGCTGTGAGTAGCTGAAGGCTGATTCACCCTGCTTTGACTGAACTCTTAGAATTTCTAATGTACTTCATCTTAATGATCTTAAGGATTTGTTAGGTTCATTCAGTGAGCATATCTGTAATGTATTGAGCTCCTAGGCCATTTAGTGATTTATAGACAAGTAATAATACTTAAAAATCTATTCTGAATGTAACTGGAAGACCTGAGGACAGGCTCCTCAAAGGCTCAATTTAGGTTGTTTTGCCATGTTTACTATATATATAAGTCTTGCTTTCTGAAAATAAGGTGATTTTTTTTATTTTTATTTATTTATTTATTTATTTATTTATTTATTTTTTTTGGTTAATTAACGCTGGTTCATTTGAGACATTTTCTTTTTTTTATAAAGAAATCGCAGCATAATATCCATTATTTCCACTTTCATATGTGTTTTTTTAGTTTGACTATAGATTTTCATATAATTTTAATTCTATTTAATTCTTAAAAAGAAATTACAATGTAATATCCCCAATTTTTATTATTAGTTCCACTTTCATTATGAAACATTTGAGGCTCTATTTTAATGATCTAGGTGCAAAGACTAAAGCGCATTGTGCAAAAAAAAGCATTAAGGATGTGTTTGAATACACTTTTGCTATTTTAAGGATGTAAAAACACGCTGTATGCCCCGGTGCATGGTCTAACAGGGTTGTGCTTATTCTCTTAATGAGTTATGGGTTTGATTTACATAACAAGTAATTAACCAAACAGAGTCTCATCTCACATTCCCATTCAGTTGCGTCGCGCCAAAGCGCATTTGCTTTTTACATGGTGGACTTTGTGAGTGTAAAAACTGATCGCTTCAGTAGTGAGAAAACAGTTATACAGAGCATCTGCAGCGTGAGGATAAAGAACAAGCCTCCTCCATTCAGCCTCTTTACTTTCACTTTACTTTATTTCCTTACTTCGCCAAAGTAAAGGAGTAATGTTGTACACTCCACTGAAGAAATCCATCAGCCTTCATATTTAATTTCGGTTGTTAAGCACAAAGATTTGTTTCAAAACTAAAGGAATAAATGAACAATAATAATGAAGTGTGGTCAAAAAACTGAGTTATATCCAAACACGCGTTCAGTTCTTAACCCCCATGGTGATGCAGACATCTCCAAAACTTAACAGGTGGACAAATCTAAACTTGTTTTTATTAAAACAAATATAAATATGCATATAATAAATAATACTGATTATAATAATAATAATAATAATAATAATAATAATAATAATAATACTAATGCAGATTGTCAGGAATAAACCGAAAAAGCCCCCCGAGATGAAGGCATGGTGGCAGTGGTTTTTAAATTTATGTAGAAATTTTTTGTAACATTTTAATACTTTAATTGTTTTAATCTGTAAAGATATTTGTGTATTGCTGTAAATCTTGTGCGTATTAGGCAGTGTTAGCGTTTGGACCTGTGCAGCTTTAGTGCAGCTTTCAGTTGGTCAATGGCTCGGTCTATGTTAGTTCTTCAAAATAGCAACGTGCCAACAATACGCCTTAACACACCTCCTTTATAGACCGGCACACTCCATGAATCCACAAAGTGGCACAAATGGATTTTCTATTTAAACAACGTGACACAAAACATGAAAACTAGGGTTGTGCTGGTCTGAAAATAGCAACAAATCACGCCAAACACTTCTTGCACCTTATTACGGCGGGTGTATGATAGCGCTGTTGATGCTTTTCCAATTTGATTACAGATTTTCACATAATTTTAATCCTATTTAATCTTTTTAAAATAATTCACAACATAATAACTAATCTTCTCATTAGTCCCGCTCTTTTTCACTTTAAAACATCTTTATTGTTTTTATACAATTTGATTATTGATTTTCACATAGTTTTAATCCTATTTTGTTTTAGTTTTTTAAAAATAAGAATAAATTCCTTCCATTTTTCTTAATAACTCCAGTGTTTTTCATTTAAATTATTTCATTAAAATGTAATAAAATTTATAAAAATGTGTTAACATTTATTTATTTATTTATTTAAGGTATTTAAATTGCATTTCAAAATAAACATTAATGTAATTTTAATTTAAGTTAATAGAATTGCATATAGGTGAAACGGTAGCTTAGTAATTAGCTAGTCTCCTCACAGCAAGAAGGTCGCTGGTTCGAGTCCCGGCTAGGCCAGTTGGCATTTCAGTGTGGAGTTTACATGTTCTCCCAGTGTTGGCGTGGGTTTCCTCCAGGTGCTCCGGTCTCCCCCACGATCCAAACACATGCGATAATGGGGAATTGAACTAATTAAATTGGCCGTAGTGTATGAGTGTGAATGGGTGTTTTCCAGTGCTGGGTTGTAGCTGGAAGTGCACCCGCTGTGTAAAACATGCTGGATAAGTTGGCGGTTCATTCTGTTGTGGTGAATCCTGATTAATAAAGGGAACTAAGCCAATGGAAAATGAATGAATGAATGAATGAATGAATGAATGAATGAATGAATGAATGAATGAATGAATGAATTGCATCTAAAATCCCATAGAAAAATATGAATATAAGACATTTTTGTATGTGATTTTTATATGCAATTAGGATAACTTATATTTTGTATTCTGGCTTTGTGTGTGTGTGTGTGTGTGTGTGTGTGTGTGTGTGTGTGTGTGTGTGTGTTTTCACTAAAAGACAACCTGTTTAATTCGAAGGGTGCGAGACTGAAAGGTTATTAAAGTGCATCAAACCTTGACTAACACCATAAATTTACCTCAGGGGAAAATTAATTGACCAAATGTATGATTTGACCCCTTTAAGTGTGTTATATAACTATAAGACACCTGCCATTAATCACTGGCTGCGGCTCAATCATGCATTACTCGATGCTGGGTCTGAACTTTCTACATTCTGCTATTCTTATAGGTTTACTTTGCTAATCAGCCTGAATTGTGGTCTGCGGTTGGCTTTATTTATTTGATTATTAGCTGTTTGGCCTTAGCAGCAGCTCTTAGTGTAATGATTCTGAACACGCGTCTCAGCAGAAATGCATGATGGGAAACTTCAGTTTAGAGAGCTGTACATCACCGACCCACATTCACTCTCATCTTGCTGTAGAAACAGTGAGATTTACAGGCACATTGTTTCTGCTGCTTCAAAAGGACACCGGAGATTCTCTTCAGCAAACCACAGACAACAAATAATGAGCCAATCAAATCAATCCTGACATGACCTCAAACTTTATTATTATTATTATTCATTCATTAATTTTCGTTAGGCTTAATCCCTTTATTCATCAAAGGGTCGCCACAGTGGAATGAACCGCCAACCTATCCAGCACATGTTTTACACAGCGGATGCCCTTCCAAACGCAGCCCAGAACTAGGAAACACCCATACACACACATAACAGATAGGCAGATTGGAGACGCTGTGTGGACTTCACGATACTCTATAATTACTGAAATTAATATCAGCATGACATCTTTTTATAAGTTAAAAAACAAGGATATGATTGTTCTGAAGACCAGCTGACCGAGGTGTCTGTACTTCTGTACTTGAGATCTTGTAGATGAATCAGATTTGCAAATGTCTCCGATGATTAAAAGATTTCTCTTTGGTCCTTGATTAATATTTTATGATGTCTTGTTGCGCTTAAAATCAGGTCTTTCCTTGGGCTTCGTGGTATATTGAATATTTACAATACATTCAGAATTCCTAACTGGCAGTAGGAATTGATTTGAATCTTGATGCACTTGATGTTTTAATAAAAATATAGGTAGGTAAATATTGCAACACTGTAAAATAATGAATAAAATTACCATTAAAAGCTGAAAATGGTAAAAAATTCTCAATACAATTTTCTTCTGTTTTGTAATATATACAGTTGAAGTCAGGATTATTAGCCCCCATTTGATTTTTTTTTTTAAATATATATTTCCCAAATGATGTTTAACAGAGAAAGGAAATTTTCACAGTATGTCTGATAATGTTTTTCTTCTCTAGAAAGTCTTGTTTTATTTTGACTAGAAATCCAATGATTAATTTTTTTCAGTGCACTCCTCTGATTCGGGAAAACTGATTCGAGAAAAAACGCACTTGTGTATCTGCATCTGTTCTGTCTGTAAACACTCTGTCTCTCTCTTCTCCTCAGAAACTGCACGTGCTCAGAAAGACCCTTCAGGCGCTGATCTATCCCATCTCCTCCACCACCCCACATAATTTCGAGGTGTGGACGGCCACGGCGCCCACATACTGCCACGAGTGTGAGGGTCTGCTGTGGGGAATCGCTCGCCAGGGCATGAGATGCAGCGAATGCGGAGTCAAATGCCATGAGAAATGCCAAGACCTGCTGAACGCAGACTGTCTGCAGCGTGAGTCTAAAACACACAGAGCTTTTTACCTGATCTCACTGCTCCACATGAGCATGGAGACATTGTCTAATAGGACTTGATGTTGTCTTACTGTTAACCTTAATGTCATTTAGTAGATGCTTTTGTCCTTACAATTGACTTACACTGACTTACAAATGTTGGTTAAAGAGACATAGAGATGAGAGTGTTTTATACAGGTGGTTTGTTAAGCCCACTCACCTGTGTGAGGCACAGAATTAATAATATTCATTCATGCATTCTTTTTCCATTGGCTTAGTCTCTGATTTATCAGTCGCCACAGCAGAATGAACCTCCAACTATTCTGGCAAATGCTTTACACAGTGGATGCCGTTCCAGCTGCAATCCCGTTTTGGGAAACTCACACTCACCCATACACAATCACACTCATATACTACAGCCAATTTAGTTCATCCAATTCACCTATAGCACATGAGTTTGGGCACAGGGAGAGCATGCAAACTCCACACAGAAATGCCATTGACCGAGCTGGGACTGGAAACCAGCGTCCTTCTTGCTGTGAGGCCACAGTGCTAACCACTGAGCCACCGTGACAGGAATTAATAATAAATTGACTTTATCATTTAATATTTTATTTAATAATAAAATATTTGGCGGTTCATTCCGCAGTGGAGACCCCTGATTAATAAAGGGACTAAGCCGAAAATAAAGTGAATGAATGCATAAAATATTTTGTTTAATCATAAACATTTAAAGGGGCGTTTCATCTAAAAACGAACGTTTTGTTATCATTTACTCACCCTTAACTTGTTCTAGCTAGACCTGTTTTTATTTTTTTGGGTTAAGCAATAACCTGCAGCTACTGACTTTCTTAATAAGAGAAAACAAATACTCAGTGGCTACCAGAGATGTATAGTAACGAAGTAGAACTACTTCACTACTGTACTTAAGTACTAAAAGGCAGTATCTGTACTTTACTGGAGTATTGTTTTTTTCTCCTACTTCCACTTTTACTTAAGTGCATATTTTCGATGAGTTTAATACTTTTACTCCGATAGATTTTTTATGAGCTGCATCGTTACTCGTTACTAGAGGTGTCAAAATGGTCGATATCGGTTCAGTAATAGATCATAACGGGTTATTACGTACTGACGTCATTTATCTCCTATGTGCGGTGTCGCAATACTATGGCGAAGGACGGAGGCGCGAGGGCGAGTGAAGGCGGCACAGCACACGAGCCGCTATTTCACTACTACAGAGAAATGTTGTGAGACTCCATCTCTGCCTCTCTCACTTTGGTCTCATGCTGTCTTCTGTGCATGTGTTTTGTTTGATACATTCAGAAAGAGTGTTTTCTTTGAGCGGGTCAAATTAAGGGTACAGTTCATATATCTTACTGCTGTATTAAAGGACACAATTGTATTACAAGTAACCATTTAACTATTACACCAAGAAAAAAACAATAGAATTTATTATTTATTGCATTTCTTAACTCCTAATGTCGCTAGTTAACACAATCAATACATTTTCCCCAAACACATCCCATAATTTCTAAAATATCAGCCTCTACCAAATGGTTGAGATGTTGGTTTATGGTAAAAGTACCAGAATGAATAAATATACTATAAAAATATGAAGTTTAAGATTTAATTTAATTCAATTTAATTAAAACATAATCAAAAAGAAACATTTTTGAATACTAAATCATAGCCATAAGCCATAAAATATTTCAGATTTTCATTTACCACAGTAATATACACGTTTTCTTTTTTTTACAATAAAATCAAAATCAAGTGAATTAGACCGTTCGTTTACAACCAGTAATTTGTGCTCCGAAAATGGGTTTCAATAGCATTTTGAGTGGATTATGGACTGTTTTTGTGACACACAACTTTGAAAGGTGTGTGTTAAAGCTGTTATAATCTGTCAGATCTGTGGTTCAAGCGTGAGAGAAAAACAGTATTGTAAGTCATGTTTCTTTTTGTTCTGCTTAATGACGTGCTCCCAAAAAAGAGATTTAAAATAAACAAAACAATATGATGTCTTTTGACTGCATTCTTTAATAACTACATTACACAATACTTGTACTTTTACTTTCAGTACTTGAGTAGTAAATTTTGAAATAAACTACTTGCAATACTTAAGTACAAAAAATGTTGAGTACTTTAGTACTTCCACTTAAGTATGGTGCTTAAAGAGCACTTTTACTTCTACTCAAGTCACTTTTTGATAGAGTACTTGTACTTTTACTTAAGTCTGGGTCTCTAGTACTTTATACATCTCTGGTGGCTACCAATTATCAACATTCTTGGATTTAACATAAGAAACAAATATAGTTTTACAATGATTTGAATGTAAGTACAGGTATTTTTGGATGAACTGTCACTTTAAGACAGCTGCTTATAATCCGAACAAGTCAAAAGAAGAGCTTTGAAGACAAATAGAGTTGTGTGTTGTCTGCATGAAAAAGAAATAGTACTAATTTATGTATAAAAAACAAAACCTTAAGGCAAAATATACATAAACAGACTAGGGCCCAAAACATAGCCCTGAGGCACACCACTAGTTATTTGAGACGTCTGAGATCTAAAACTGAGCTTTAACCCTTGCTTGACAAATGCAGTATTATATTACTTGTGTAACCAAAATGTCAGTGCTTACTAATTTACTTTTATAATGTAAAATGTAGCGCACACGATCTAGGCAAACCATATATGGTAACAACGGATGTTAATGTTATTAACGTCTTCTCGGACATCGTCATCAATATATTTTTATAAATGTGGTTAATAAATATTGTACACAATAAACAATAGTGTTTACTTTACTTTATTTCACAGATATTACGATCGAGACGGGCGAATGGGGGGAACGTTGTTTCCGATCGCCATTCAATTATAATAGACTGAACCGTTTTCTATCAGTCATCATAGATGATCAGTCATTAGTGTCTGACAGTCAATATTGCAGATACTCGTTTGCTGGCCTTGCTGAAAGATCTAAATTAAACAGGTTTAATTTATATAATGGATTCATTTATAATGAAGGAAATAATAGCAAGTTAATATAGGCAATAATACATCTTTCGTATATTTGTAATAAAAAAAAAATTAAAATAAAATATATATATATGTATAGCATATATTAATATTTTACTCAAACTATTTAAAAGTATTTATTTGCTTAATTTTCTAATAACTTTTTATTAATGATTTCCCAATTGCCACTTTAAATACTATAGTAATTTATAGTAAGCAATATATTGTTTTTAAACCATAAAGTACTGGTAATTTGTTGTAATTATAGTTGCAATTAAATTAGCAATACAAACAAATTAACTGTTAATAATTAATTTAAATAAAAATTATATATATATATAAAACAGTTGCTACAGTTTAGCTAAATATAGTAGTTTATAATCAGTTAAGATAATCAGTTTATAGTTACATTATATATTGTTTAAATGATTAACTATAGTAGTTAATTTTAATGTGACACATTATTGTTTGCTATTATGTTTTACAACAAAGCCAAGTATGATAATATTAAGATCCTAAAATTACTTTATTACACTTAATGCTACAAATAGACAGTCTATTATGTTTTCTTTGTGTATGTGGACACGTGAATAAAGTCATAAGTGTCTTTAACCAATTATTTTTATTTACATAATTTGAGTTCAGATACTGCAGAGATGTTAAAATGATCGTTACGATATAATAATACTGACTGAAATGGGAAATCATATTTGTGAAATTCAGTAGGTGGCATTAATGCTCCTAGGGAGTTAGTTAGTTACCATATATGGTTTGCCTAGACCGTGTGTGCTAGATTGTGTGTGCCTGAAACGTGTGTGGGTCTGCGGGTCTGCAGCTGGATATATCTCCTTTATTTGGCAAACAAAGCGAGTCTCTGATATAATATCTCTACTAAAAGACAGAAAATATTACTGTACAGACTGCATTGTACATAAATCAGATGAACATTTTCATATTAGTCAATAATATTACTGTAATTAATCAAAAAACTGAATAAATAATATAGATTTACACACATTTACTCAAGTAAATAAACAGAATTAATGATGGGCTAAAAATCTGCGGAAAAT
>NC_079452.1:27564934-27604934 GCF_903798145.1 Danio aesculapii | reverse complement strand
TGTGTGCACTCGCGAAAGTGTGTGAGAGTGTATGTTAGTGTGTGAATGTGGGAGTGTTAGTGTATGTTTGTGTGGTTTTGTAGGTGTCTGAGTGTTGTATGTGAGTGAGAGTCTATGGTTGTGTTGTGTGTGTAAGCATGTGTGTGTGTGAGAGTGTATGTTAGTGTGTGTATGTGGGAGTATATGTTTGTGTGTGTGAGAGAGTGTTGTGTGTGTGTGTGCCTGCTAGTGTGTGTTTATGGTTGTGTGTGTGTACTGTATGTGTGAGAGTCTGGTTCTGTGTGTGTTTGAGTGTTGTAAGTGTTTGAGTGTGTGAGAGAGTGTATGTTTGTGTGTGTGTGTGTGTGTGTGTGTGTGTGTGTGTGTGTGTGTGTGGGAGTGTATGTTTGTGTGGGTGTTTGAGTGTGTGTGAGAGTGTATGTTAGTGTGTGTGTGTGTGGGAGTGTTTGTTTGCTTGGTTTTGTAGGTTGTCGAGTGTGTGTGCGTGTGCGTGTGTGTGTGTGTGTGTTTGTGTATGTGTGAGCATGTTTGTGTTTGACTGTTGTGTGTAAGCGTTTGAGTGTGTGTGAGAGTGTATGTTAGTGTGTGTGTGTGTGTGTGTGTGTGTGTGTGTGTGTGTGTGTGTGTGTGTGTGTGTGTGTGTGTGGGAGTGTATGTTAGTGTGTGTGTGTGGGAGTGTATGTTTGTGTGGTTCTGTAGGTGTCTGAGTGTTGTGTGTGTGTGAGAGTGTTGTGTGTTTGTGCCTGTGAGTGTGTGTGAGAGTTTATGGTTGTGTGTGAACTGTATGTGTGAGGGTTTGAGTGTTGTGTGTGTGTGTGAGCATGTGTGTGTAAGCATGTTAGTGTGTGTGTGTTTGAGTGTTAAATGTGCATGTGTGTGTGAGTGTATGTAAGAGTTGTGTGTGTTTAAGTGTTGTGTATGTGTGTGTGTGTGTGTGTGAGTGAGAGTGTATGTAACAGTGTGCTGTGAATGTGTGAGTGTGTTTGTAACTGTGAGAGAAAGAGAGAGGAGTATGTGTGTAAGACCGCATACGTGAGTGTTTGTGGTGTGTGTTACAGTGTGTGCAGGCATGTGTAGAGGGGAGTGTGTGTGCAAGACTGGGCTTGAATATGTTTGTGTGTGTGTGTAGTGTGTGAGAGAGACAGAGAGATGGAGAGGACTTTGTGTGTAAGTCTGGGCATGAGTGTGTGCGAGTATGCCAAAGTGTGTGTGTCAGTGATGCTCCTTCACCTGACTTTGTGGATCAACAGAGGCTGTGAGTTATTGTGAGGTCTGCAGAGTGTCAATAGTACACACACACACACACACACACACACACACAGAGAGAGAGAGAGAGAGCTCTCTGTGTCCTGGAGATCCAAACTCCAGCTTTAGAAGGTGTTCACACACTGATTTATTTATCAGTATTCTCAAACACACACACACACACACACACACACACACACACACACACACACACACACACACACACAGTAAATTTTAATGTGTTGTCCTCATACTGTACACGGACATACGAGCACTGCAAACATGTCTTATTTACCCCTGATAATATCTAAACCTGACTTAAAGCTAAATTTGCTGCGGATTTTTAGATGTGGTGTCACGGTGGCTCAGTGGTTAGCATTGTGGCCTCACGGCTAGAAGGTTGCTTGTTCGAGCCTCGGCTGGGCCAGTTGGTATTTCAGTGTGGAGTTTGCATGTGCTGGCGTCGGTTTCCTCCGGGCGCTCCGGTTTCCCCCTCAGTCCAAACACATGCGCTATAGGGGAATTGATGAGCTAAATTGACCATAGTGTATGTGTGTGAATGCGAGAGTGTATGGGGGTTCCCCAGTACTGGGTTGCAGCTGGATAAAACATGCGTAAAACATAGGCTGGATAAGTTGGCGGTCATTCTGCTGTGGCGACCCTGGATTAATAAAGGGAGCAAGCCAAAAGAAAAATAAATGAATGAATGAATATACATTATATACAGTTATAAGTATTATAAGTTATTCATTCATTCATTTTCTTTTCGGTTTAGTCCCTTTATTAATCTGGGGTCGCCGCAGAAGAATGAACCGCCAACTTTTCTAGCACATGTTTTACGCAGCGCATGCCCTTCCAGCCGCAACCCATCTCTGGGAAACATCCACACACACACTCATTCTCACACATACACTACAGACAATTTAGCCCACCCAATTCACCAGTACCACATGTGTTTGGACTGTGAGGTAAACCAGAGCACCCGCAGGAAACCCACGCCAACGCAGGGAGAACATGCAAACTCCACACAGAAACGCCAACTGACCCAGCCGAGGCTCGAACCAGCAACCTTCTTGTTGTGAGGCGACAGCACTTCCTACTGCGCCACTGCGTCGCCCATTATAAGTTATATTTGTGTTAATTATATTTTTAAATTATAAGTAAATATATTTTAAATAATATTTTTATTGAAAAAAATCTCAATTATAATTTCTTATTGAGAAGAACAATTGCCTAGATTTAAACATCCTTAAATCTAAATATTTAAAGAACTATAGCATTTTTTTTTGCAGTTGTTACGATTATAATATTATAATATTATTTACTTATAAATAAAAGCCTGTAATAAACTGTGATGAAGGATTTTTTCCTCTGGAAAAGTGTCATTAAGAAAACGACTTGTTTATTTTAACGGTTTTATTTATTTTCATTCATTCATGCATTTATTTATTTATTTATTTATTTATTTATTTATTTGTTATTGTTGTGGTGATGAAAATGGCATAAGATTTGAATCTAAATATTGGTTTAAGACCTATACATTTCTGCAATTATTAGGATTATTTTATTAGGAAATACTCCCAGGGCCATTCATATTGAAGTTGATATTTAGCTGCACCATGTTGGTGTTTCGTAACATTTAAATTTTACAAGGTGGGTCATTAGCTCAACGCTCAGCCCCCAACCTGGAGGACCAGGACATACACACATACACTTCAGACAATTTAGCTTACTCAATTCCCCTATAGCTGGGGAAACCGGAGCACCCAGAGGAAACCCACGCCAACATGGGGAGAACATGCAAACTTTGCACGGAAATGCCAACTGACCCAGCGACCTTCTTGCTGTGAGGCGATATCGCTACCCACTGCGCCACCGTGCCACCCACTTAATGTAATTCATAAGAATTAAATATAATAAATATTTATGTATTTATAAATAAAAACATTATAAACTTCTGAATTTTCCAGATTCTTTAAAAAAACAATCATTTAAGTTAATTTTATTTATACCTAAAACAACCTGACGATGTTTGCGAGACAAACTACTTCCCTTCAACGTGTAAACAACACACCTCTAGAAACACCAACATTCACAGACGCCTTCGCTCTTTCATTTCCCTTAAACTCTTCAGACTATATTACCCTTTTCCAGCAGGCCGGTGACATTGCACCAATCTCTGTCTGTCTCCAAGCCCAAGGATATATGTTTCCTGAATAATTAAACATCGCTCTCCTTCATAATTAATGAGTTCAGAGCTTCCTGTGAACTACTATGGGCTGGTGACGGATGGCATCCCCATTGACTGAGTTTAGAGTCAGGATACACACTGCTTTCATGCTAGATTGTTGCACATTCCTCTGTTCTGAATTGATGTTTTCACCATATAGGGTGTAATGCATATACACTGCCTGATAAAAGTCTTTTCGCCTATCAAAATAACAAAATGACTTCTAGTTGATCATTTGGTATCAGAAGTGGCTCATATGAAAGGCAAAGACCTCTAGATTACGCTTATTTTACCAAAATAAAATATGATCATGGCTTGATTATTAATGATTTCATTAGGACAGTAAAGTCTGACTTTGCTTAGACTAAAGTCTCATGACTGAACAGAAATAATGTCCAGTATAGAATATAAAGTCATGCTGTAGTGGAAACAGAATGAATATTGTGTCGACTCCATCATGAGCTTGGAGGACTGCATCCATACATCTCTGCAATGACTCAAATCACTGATTAATAAAGTCATCTGGAATGGCAAAGAAAGCACTCTTGCAGGACTCCCAGAGTTCATCAAGATTCTTTGGATTCATCTTCAATGCCTCCTCCTCCGTTACCCCAGACATGCTCAATAATGTTCATGTCTGGTGACTGGGCAGGCCAATGCCCTGTGACCTTCTTTGCTTTCAGGAGTTTTGATGTGGAGGCTGAAGTATGAGAAGGAGAACTATCCTGCCCTCTCCTGTGGTTTGTAATGTAATGGGCAGCACAAATGTCTTGATCCCTCAGGCTGTTGATGTTGCCATCAACTCTGCAGATCTCTCGCACGCCCCATACTGAATGTAACTCCAAACCATGATTTTTCCTACACCAAACTTGACTGATTTCTGTGAGCATCTTGGCTCCATGCGGGTTCCAGTTTGGTCTTCTGCAGTATTTGTGAAGATTGGGATGCAGCTCATCAGATAATTCATCAGAAACATCTACCTTCTGCCTCTTTTCCAAATGATCAACTAGAAGTCAAGTTGCTCTTACAACTGAGATCGACGACAAGACTTTTGATTTCTTTAAATGGTTACATTTACATTTGACTGCATGAACAGTACAGATGTGATTACGATCTTCAAATCCTTTGCTATATGCAAATTTAACTACACTTTAAAACATTACATATTTAAAAAGTCATGACAATATATTGTTGTAAGAGAAAATATATAGAGAAATAAGTCTGTAAAATAACAGAAAAAGCACAGGGCGTTAATTACCAGATTGTTGTAGTGAAATAAACAACACAAATCCAAACAATGTATAATTTTAAATTGTTAAAAATGTCAACAAGGGTCACTTTTTTAAACTTGACAAGTCAAATCTTCATACTGCAATTCAAAAGCAGAAATAAACGAGTAGAGAAAAAACATGAATCACAAAATATGGAAAACTGTTCATTTACATATTTTCTAGAGTTCAATCATGTGGATTTGATCTAAATGAAAGGATTTCATATATATACATATATGATATATATACATTTCATATATATACATATATATACATATACATACATATACATGTGTATATATGTACATACATGTGTGTGTGTGTGTATGTAGGTAGATATATATATATATATATATATATATATATATATATATATATATATATATATATATATATATAACTTATTAATGGGCGACGCAGTGGTGCAGTAGGTAGTGCTTTTTCCTCATAGCAAGAAGGTTGCTGGTTCGAGCCTCGGCTGGGTCAGTTGGCTTTTCTGTGTGGAGTTTGCATGTTCTCCCTGCGTTCGTGTGGGTTTCCTCTGGGTGCTCCGGTTTCCCCCACAGTCCAAAGACATGTGGTATAGCATTGGGTATGCTACATTGTCTGTAGTGTGTGAATAAGTGTCTATGTGTTTCCCAGTGATGGGTTGCAGCTGAAAGGGGATCCGCTGCATCCGCTGCATAAAACAAATGCTGGATAAGTTGCTGGTTCATTCCGCTGTGGCCACTCCAGATTAATAAAGGGACTAAGCCAAAAAGAAAATAAATGAATGAATTCTTGGAGGTTGTGGGTTGTTTGATTCACCCGTTCCCACTAATGTCAAGTGCAAACCTACGCCCTTTCTAAAATGTCAAATAAATGTATTGCCAGAGACACTCAATCTAGTAGCAAGCAACAGCAAAGTACAATTTCAGAGTTGTTTGCTAATATAAGTTAATATCTTTCAAGTGCCTTTTTTTAACTAACACTCGCTGCTTTTTTGCAGTAAGAAGCTAAAATACAGATTATTGAATTATTGACCTGATTACAAAATAAATCCCAACTCAAATCGAAATCGCAATATCTATCAAAATAAATCGCAATTAGATATTTTCCCCAAATTGCACAGCCCTAGTTGGCGGTTCATTCCGCTGTGGCGACCCCTGGTTTAATAAAGCGACTAAGCCGAATAGAAAATGAAATGAAAGTGACCAAATGCTTTGCAGTTATATGAAATGCATTACATGTACATGTTGTTTTATACACTTTACATAAAGAGTTAATTCGCAAAAGCAGAAAACTCTGTCTTTAGTATTTTTTTTTTTTTTTTTTCTAGTTTTACTCCAACAATTAATGTGAAAACTGAAGATCTGAAAATTACAACAACAAAAATCCTTTAGTAACTTCCATCAGTCATGTTTTTTGTAATTGTACTCTTCAGTGCACAACAACACAAAGACATGCTATCTCAGAAATACTGAAAACCTGTTCTGGAGCGTTATGAAGTCTCAGTTAATGCATTATGTTTCTCTTTTCTTTAGTTAGTTCTCATTGTTCCAGCAGTCTCTTCCCAGGTAGCAAAGAATTCTGGCCCAGATTTGGCATAAATCTGGCACAGCAGGCATTCATCCGGCACTGGCATACGGCATGTGGGCCAAACATGGGCCTGGTTTGGTAGAGGTGGCACCGTCTTTAATGCGGCACACAATACTTGGGCCAGATGTAAAATGTAGTATTTGGCCCAGATGTTAATAATTGATATATGGGCCATGTGAGTCTGGCCTATCTTGACCCACAATTAAAATACATTTATTTTCAAATAAAAATAAAAAATTCTACCAATCAGGTCGCTTCGAGGAAAAGCACGCCCATAGCACGCCTAAAGTGCAATGATTCATGGGTTTATCAATTTCATTGCAGTCGTGACACACCAACATATCTGGCCCAGTTCAGGCTCAGTTATGAGTTATCAACTTGGCTAAGACTTGGCCCAGATTTGGTCCATGTTTGGCCCTTGTCTGGAAGCCAGACTTGGTCCAGTCATGTACCGTAATTCACTGCGGCATGTGGGCCAAGCAAAAGCTGATTGTGTGGGCCAGAACTGGGCCAGCGATATGTTGCTATGTGGGTTGTACCAGCAGTTTGACATTTTTCAGTGTCATGTTTTCAGGTTTCAGCTGAAAGATCTGGCAGTCTGAAGCCTGTCAGTATTCTTGTATAGTGCTAGAACCGCTTTCTAAATGTCTAATTCTTCAGACAATAGCATTTTTATCTGTCATACAAGTAGTGTTCGCTTGCTTCATGAGTCTACAATTTACTCTTCTGTCTTTCTTTCTCTAGTATTATGTGCTCAAGGTCTGCAAGCCAAAGACAAGACGGGCTCCAGCGACCCCTACGTCACGGTACAAGTGGGAAAGACCAAACGCAGGACCAAAACCGTGTTCGGCAACCTCAACCCTGTATGGGACGAGAAGTTCTTCTTGTGAGTCATGAGTTCATTTACTCTCTGTGTTTTGATGTGCAGCGAACATGCTGATTTTGAGGGATCCAACTGGATCTATATCAGTGGTTCTCAGTAGGATACACTAGAGTTTTACTCTGAAGATAAACTTGTTTGATGTAATTATTTCCTGCACTTGTTACTGTTATGTGGATTCACCACATTTGTGTGCACCAAACATTATCAGCCAAAAGTGGCATTTTCAGTTTCTGATCAGTTTCTGACTTCCTGTTGGCTTTCAGATTTTGCTCCTAGAGACTTTTTTGTAGGTATTGGTATTTGCCAATTGGACAATTTTTGAATCTGTGCGTGAAATGTAGCTTGGGGATTACCTTGTTGAGTGTTTACAGGTGGCGCTGTCGAGCCATTTGGCCACATCAGACATAACATTTTCACCACTACTGATGTGTGTGCAATGTTTGTGTGCAATGTTTGTGTGTGTGCGAGTATGTTTTGACACTCAGATATGATATTTCAGAATCAGAATTAGAAAGAGCAGTAGTGATGTTGGTTTCGCAATTATTATCATCAAGTGTTCATGAGATGGATTGCCTAAGGGGAAGAAACTGTTTCTGTTTCGGGCTGTTCTGGTGCGCAGTGCTCTGTAGCGTCGACCAGAAGGTAAAAGTTCAAAGAGGCAGTGTGCTGGGTGTGAGGGGTCCAGAGTGATTTTTTGGATGGATACATGGATGGATGGATGGACATTCAGGGATATTTTTGGATGGTTGAATGGATTGATGCATGGATGGTGGGTTAAATTCATATTCAGATTGATAGATGGATGGATGATATTCAGATTGATTTTTGAAGGAATGGAAGGATATTCAGACGGATATATGGATGGATGGATGGAAATTCAGATATTCAGAATATTGTTCGGTTGGGTGGATAGTTGGATGGATGGATGGATGGATAGATAGATAGATGGTTGGTCGAATTGATATGCAGATTGATATTTCAATGGATGGATGGAAATTCAGACACATATGGATGGATGGATGGATATATTTTAGTTAAATTCATATTCAGATTGGTATCTGGATAGATAGATGGATGGATGATATTTAGATTTTTGAAGGGATGGATGCATGTTCAGACAGATATATGGATGGTTGTAAATTCAGACATATATTCGGATACTTGTTTGGTTGGATGGATGGATGGATGGATGGATGGATGGATGGACAGACATTTGGATAGTTGGATGGATTGATGGGTGGTTGAATTGATGGGTGGTTGGTCTAATTGATATTCAGATTGATATTTGAAGGGATAGATGGATGGGAATTCAGACAGATATGGATTGATAAATGGTTGGATGGATGAATGGATGGATATTCAGGTAGATTTTGAATGGTTGGATGGATTGATGGAAGGTTGGTTGAATTCATATTCAGATTGATATTTGGATGGATGGATGATATTAAGATATATTTTTTTTAATGGATGGATGGATGGATGGATGGGTGTTCAGTGCGCTGGTTTCACTCTCCCTCCAGCCATAGTCACTTTATGCCATTATAAGGAATTTCTAGACTAGATGTTTGATTTTTCTGTGTTTATGTGTTATGTGATACAAAATATGTTCTGATTAGTTTCCAGTTAAACCTCCTCTTGTTAACTGTCAATACAATTTTTTTCACTATAAAAATAAAAGTGGTAAAATGAAAATAATAAAAATAAACATATATATATATATATATATATATATATATATATACACACAGTTGAAGTCAGAATTAATAGCCCCCCTTAGTTTTTTTCTTTTTTAAATATTTCTTAATTGATGTTTAACAGAGCAAGGGGATTTTCACAGTATGTCTGATAATATTTTTTCTTCTGGAGAAAGCCTTTAAACGTCACTTTAAGCTGTATAGAAGTGTCTTGAAAAATATCTATTAAAATATTATTTACTGTCATCATGGCAAAGATAAAATAAATCAGTTATCAGAAATGAATTGAAGTCAGAATTATTAGCCCCCCTGAATTATTAGGTCACCTGTTTATTTTTCCCCAATTTCTGTTTAATAGAGAGAATATTTTTTCAACACATTTCTAAACATAATAGCTTTAATACCTCAATTCTAATCACTGATTTATTTTAAAATGGGGTTTAAAAAATGTAAAACTGCTTTTTTTTCTAGCCAAAATAAAACATAAGACTTTCTCCAGAAGAAAAAATATTATCTTTTTTTAGAAATATAAATATATATATATATATATATATATATATATATATATATATATATATATATATATATATATATATATATATATATATATATATATATATATATATTCTGCAGTTTTTGTTTTTATTACTACATTACCAGATGTGTTGCTGTTATGTTTCTCTATTGCTTTATATTACTGTCAGTTATTATTGTCTCTTAATATTATATTCAGTGACCATGAGTGATTTGAAATGTGACCTAGTTAAAATGCATTATTATTATTATTATTATTATTATTATTATTATTATTATTATTATTATTATTATTATTATTATTATTATTATTATGTCTAATACAGTTAACACTGTTAGAGTAAACAAAACTGTCTTCAAATCAGGCACTGAGATTTATTATTCATTGCTAACCTTTACTATTCTTTGTGTGATTATTATTAATCATAAAATACATTATAAACATGCAAACAATAATTAAATGACTAAATCTGTCCTTTCTCTGCTGTCAGCAATGTAATGCGTTTTGTATTCAGCACAAACTGTGACAGTATCTGTGCTGGCATCTGACTAATTTGACTCCTAGCAAGTGACAGATAAATTTGCACTAAGATGCCTCAGAATTTAGATGCAACGTCTTTAATGTCAAGAACAAAAGATTTGATTATTTTTGCTGTTCCCTTTCAAAACTTGTAGCCTGCATTTTGCTGTTATAATTATGCATGATTATATGGTTCGTTGCATTTTCGGATTGGCATTCAGCACAGTTTTTTCCCTTGATTTTTGCGACCCATCATAACAGACCTGAGGCCTATTTTTTAAAGTCGTAACCCAGTTCATATCCACTGCTCCAGAATATCAGACTGCTTGAGATGAAAACATTTTCATGGCATTATTGGTCATTCTTATGCAGCAAAGCTTTTTCAAATTAGGTTGATCTCAAAGGCCAGAGACAGAGTTTTCATTTCACAACATTTGTGCCACTCAATCACAAACTATTTTTTTAAATAGCTTATAAATTATTCAAAGTAGCCTTTCATTAATTTGACATTTTCCGTAGAGCCCCTTCATTATTAGTATAAGTCTTTGCCTTTGTGTGTGTGTGTGCGTGTGTGTGTGGAAACTCAAAAGAGCTTTTGGGTCTCTATGAAAAGGCTCTCCGGCTCGTAAATGAGGAGTAATGGAAATCATTTGTATTCCCGTTGGCTTTGTCATGCTCTCATGGGACCATTTCTTTTCATATTCCTGTCTGTATATCCTTGAGGCTTCTGCAATCATGGGTGTCACATTATAGTGAAGGCTGGACTCGCTGTCCTGCTCCATTCATAAACTTTTGTGAAGATTTGATGCTTCTGACGATGCACAAAGCCTATATATCACTGCCCTGAGATCTACAGCGCTCTTGACTGTAAGAATGTAAGATGTTTTTTGTGTCATCGTGGGGGTACTGGAAATAGGGGAAGGCTGTTATTTTTTTATTAACATTTTGTTGAAGTTTCACTCATTAGGAGACTGCAAACAGGTACTGTATTTGTTCAGAGGACATCAGTGACCAATATAACTGAAAAAGGCTTTTACATTCTGGGTTGGTTCGCCATAATTTCTTAACCAGAAAAGCATTACAATTTTTTTAACCAGGAAGAGTAAAACATTTTAAAAGATTTTAAATTTGAGCTTATGAAAAGACAGAGCGATACGTATATGGATGGATGGATGGATGGTTGGTTGGTTGAGTGGGTGTATGGATGAATGGAAAGATATTCAGACAGATTCATGGATGAATTTTCAGATTGATTTTTGGATGGATGGGTGGGTAGTCAGATATATGGATGGATAGATGGATATTCAGGTAGATATTTGGATGGGCAAATGGATATTCAGGGAGATATTTGTATGGTTTGTTTGGGGGTGGATGGAAATTCAGATAGATATTTTGATGGGTGGATGGATGGATATTCAGTTAGATATTTGGATAGTTGGATGGATGGATATTCATTTGGATATTTGCATGGTTGGATGGAAGGATATTCAGATAGATATTTAGATGGGTGGATGGAAGGATATTCAGATAGATATTTGGATGGGTGGATGGATGGATAATCAGATATTTGGATGGATAAATATTTGGGTTGATATTTGTATGGTTGTATGGATGGGTGGATGGATGGATATTTAGTTAGATATTTGGATGTGTGAATGAATAGATGGATATTCGAATAGATTTTTGGACGGTTGGATGGATGGATATTCGAATAGATTTTTGGACGGTTGGATGGATGGATATTAAGATGGATATTTGAATGGGTGGATGGATTGATATTTGGGTAACTATTTGAATGGATGGATGGATCTGGATGCATAGATGGATGGATGAATATTCAGATAGATATTTGGATGGATGGATATTCAGATATTTGGATGGATAGATATTTGGGTAGATATTTGTATGGTTCAGATAGATGTTTGGATGGGAGGATGGATGGATATTCAGATATTTGGATGGATGGATATTTGTATGGTTTTATGGATGGGTGGATAGATGGATATTCAAATACATATTTGGATGGTTGGATGGATGGATATTCAGATGGATAGTTGGATGGATGGATATTTGGGTAGATATTTGCAGGGTGGTATCGATGGGTAGATGGATGGATATTCAGCTAGATATTTGGATGGGTGGATGGGTAGATGGATATTCAAATAGATATTTGGTTGGTCGGATGGGTGGATATTCAGATAGATATTTGGATGGATGGATGGAGGGAGGGATGGATAGATATTCAGATAGATATTTGGATGGATGGATATTTGGGTAGATATTTGTATGGTTAGATGGATGGATGGATGGATGGATATTCAGATAGATATTAGGATGGATAGAAATTTCCTTAGATATTTGTATGGTTGGATGGATGGATGGATATTCGGATAGATATTTGGATGAGTGGATGGATGGATATTCAGATAGATATTTGAATAGATGGATGGATGGATGGATGGATAGGTATTCAGACAGATACAGGGTTGGATATTCAGATTGATTTTTGGATGGATAGGCGGGTAGTCAGATATATGGATAGATAGATGCATATTCAGATAGAGATCGATGGATGTTCAGGTAGCTATTCGAATAGGTGGATGGGTGGATGGATGTTCAGGTAGCTATTTAAATGGTTGGGTGGGTGGATGGATGGCTATTCAGATACTGTAGATATTTGAATGGATGGATATTCTGGTACATTTTTTGAATGGTTGGATGGATTGATGGATGGTTGGTTGAATTCATATTCACATTGATATTTGGATGGATAGATGAATGGACATTTGGATGGATGGATACATGAATAGATGGATATTCTAGTAGATTTTTGGATGGTTGGATGGAGGGTTGAAAAAAATCATATTCAGATTGATATTTGGATGGATAGATGATATCCCGATTGATTCTTGAAGTGAGGGATGGATTTTTAGACAAATATATGGATGGATGGAAGTTCAGATGGATAGATATTTGGATGGATGGTTGGTTGGTTGAATTGATATTCAGATACATATTTGGTTGGATGGATGGATAAATGGATGGATGTATAGATATTTGTATGGTTGGTTGGACGGATTGAAAGGTGTGTATTTGGGTGGATGGACTATAGATTGCTTTTTGGATGAATTGTTTGATGTATATTGAGAGATTTTCTGGTTGAATTTGCATGGATGGATGGTTGTATTGATTGATTTTCAAATAGATTGATATTTATCAGTATATTCTGATAGATTGAAATTTGAATATAATATTGGCAAACAGATATTTGGATGGCTATTCAGATATATATTTGGGTTGATGGATGAATGGATGAATATAAATCCAGGAGAATGAACGTTTGGTAGATGAATGGGGGGATGGAATTTCCTTTTTTTTTTTTTTGGACTGATATGCTCAGATGTTCAGATTGATGAATAGATAACCTTAACCGAAGGATGTTTGGATAATCCTGTAAACTGATGTATACAGCAGCTCTGCTTTGCTTAAGACCAGTAATAGCAGGTGTAACAGGTAAAGGATTTATTTTAGCAGATCTGGGATTTGTCTTGCTCTTTATTAATGAATTATTTTACGTTCATAAGTTTTTCTCTCATTGTTTTAAGATAATACAGTTCTCCCCACTGTTAGCTATGATGGTATATAGTTTGACACATTTCTACCATTATCCCGCCAGCCCCAGTTTATACCATATGGTGAGAAAACAGGACAAATGCAGTGAATCCTGGGAAACAAAGTAATCCCAATCCTTCAGCTTGTATTACATAGGAGAAAACACTGCTGGTGAATATTAAACTGCTGAGTTCCATCAGCCATTGAGCTTTATGTGCTGTTGTCTTGAACTATAGAATGAGTATGTGGATGTGTTGTTGCTGTGAGGGAGGATTGCTGGATTATTAGAGGCAGTGATTAAAGTTACAGCTTGTAGCTGCACATCTCATTGGACCCCTAATCCTCATCGCCCACTTTAAATTTCCATTTCAATCCAAGTTTGCCATCTTAATCCTAAAAGAAATAGCAGCCTCCGCCTGTGGAGGAGGGTTTCTGATCTTTTTGGATTGTTCTATATGTCATAAAGGCCACATATATAGGGCATGCAGCAAGTTCTCTTTGAAAAATATTCTAGACTAGATGTTTGATTTCTCTGTGCTATGTGACTAGGCATGGGACGATAAGGTATACGGTTTGAAAAGGTCCAGGTTTTAAAATCGTCAATATTTTCTGCCATACCGTTCCTAAGGTATGTGCACGATTTTTTAAGTTGCACTTTTTGTTTTGTTCTTTAGGACAACAGAATCTCCAGCAGAAAAGATACCCAAAGATGCCGTTTTAAATTGTAAAACAATCTGTGTTTTTGAAACAAATGAAGACAGCAGAAGTTAATGATTACTTTAGCCCGACATGTTTACTGTTCCAAAATATTTAAAGGGCACCTATGGTAAAAAATCTACTTTTCAAGCTGTTTGGACAGACATATGTGCATGTATGGTGTATAGACCGTCATATTGGGGTGATATAAACACACCCAGTGCTTTTTTTTTTTTCAATTTAACAACATAAAAAACGGTGGACCAATTGGAGCTGTTTTCAAATCGACCGCTACCTGACGTAGGAGAGCGGTCCCCCCGCCCACCAATATTGATTGACAGGCACGTCATCATATCCTCAGTTTGTTGATTCACGTCCGCCATTTTCAGCGTGAGTCGAAGTGATATCACTAAAGGAACACGCTAGCTCTATTTTTAGATGCAAGGCTCATTGGGCTCAACACAAGATCAATATTCTCCACATTATCACTCTAATCGGAATTATTGGTTGTATCTTTAGGTAGGTTTGCAAACATGTGTACTTCTCATTGAGTCTACCTTATACTTTGTATGCCGTTTGCATTTCTCGCGATCCCAGAAGCTCCCTGTGATCTTAACTAGCATGCGTTTTAGAATTCTAAACATAGGTTTCTATCAGGGTACACTCAAGTCGACGGCTGGGCGCTGCGGAGCGCTGCAGAAACCTATGTTTAGAATTCAAAAATGCGTGGCGCGACGATTCGGGACACTTCATGTTTCTGCCGCGCCACAGAGAGTGTCTGGTGTGCCGTGTCGCAGCTTCGAGCGGCGCATCCGGTGCCTCAGTCAAAGTTAATTCAGTGTGTGTGGTTATTAGTTTCTGTGTACAAGCTCGGTACTTGAAACTAGCACACAGTTGGCTGTAAAACTATACAAAGACACAAATGATTTTGTACTCTCTGCTTGATCTGTGTCAGAGTCGTACATGTACGACTGAATGGTGATCCTCTCTCTCTCCTTCTCCGTCTGCCTGTCTGTTGCAAACGCAGAGCGGGTGAGCTCATGGCCCCGCCCCCTTGTTACGTTGGCGGGAAGCCGAACTAATTTACATGTGAAGCAACACACCCATAAATCAGCGAGCTGTGGACACGCCCACAACATGACACTTTTTAACACATTATAATAAAAAAATCTGAATTGTGTTTTAAACTGAACCTAAACTGGCACACTCAGAAGAACCATAATATTAATATTAAATCAGAAAAAAGAGGTAAACTATGTGCCCTTTAAAATGTTTCTCCAAATAAAATATACTGTGTTCAAAAGGGAAAAAAGATTTTGTTTTTAACCCAAGCATTTAAAAAGAATATATTTTAGAGCAGTAATCATAATACCGTGAAGCCGTGATATTTTTATCCAAGGTTATCATACTGTCAGAATCTCATACAGGCCCATGCCTACATGTGACACAAAATATGCTCTGATTTATTTCCAGGGTGTTACTATGCACTTACTGAAAACAGGACATGTGTTTGGTGGTTGGAATAGAACTGATGTTCTGGGTGGTTGCCAGGATGTTGCTGTGCACTGGCTGATATTAGAACTGTTCCAGGTAGATGCCCAGGGCATTGCTATGCACTTACAGATAATAGAACTGATTTTTCAGGTAGTTGCCAGGGTGTTGCTATGCACATATTGATAATGGAATTGTTCCAGGTAGATGCCAGGGCATTGCTATGCACTTATTGATAATTGAACAGATGTTCCATGTAGTTGTAAGGGCGTTCCTATGCACACAATGATAATAGAATTGATGTTCCACGTAGATACCCAGAGTGTTGCTATGCACATACTGATAATAGAATCGTTCCAGGTAGATGCCAGGGCATTGCTATGCACTTGTAGTGGTGTAACGGATCACAAATCTCACGGTTAGGATCACACTATGGTTTTTGAGTCACAGATCGGACTATTTTTTGGATCCGCAACCAAGGGAGGAGACAAATGTTATTTTTTTCTTTCCATTTAAAGAAAAAAAATACTGCAAAAATCATTGGTTTTAACAAACAGAACTTAGAACCTGTAAATTGAAAAAAAAATAAAAATAAAAATTCAAGAAAGAACCAGCTGAATAAAGGAAAATATTCAATATGATCTTTGCAAATATCAGGCAAATATGATCTTTGCTACTCTTGCTGATTATGCTAAATATAGAAATCTAACATCTTGTACAACAGATCGTATTTATTTTCAATTAATGATTCGACAATTCACACGTAAAACTTAGTTTCATTATAGGTGGATCATTTTTGAAAACCTATTCAGAGACATCATTTTGATGGTTGTTTGTCGCCACCTATTGGTTACACAATGTAATTGCTACAACATTCACCAGCGTCAAGTTCCATTAAAGGGTGATTTTAATCTTTACCATAAAAAGTCTTAATTGTTTGTAACGAACTGAAACATTGTAAAAACTGAATCTCTCTCAATCAAACTCAGATTTGAATGCAGTGCTTTGAGGATTAATAACCATCTGCAAATCATTATCGTTTATTATTCATGTTGCGCAGGTTTGAATTGAGATCACGATCTTTTAATGTTCAAGTGTGCAATTTTACACTGGATGCATTAATGGAGGCTAAACAAACAGTGACAGAAAACACCTTTTAATTAATAACCTTAGCATGAGGTAGGTCCCACCACAACTTTTTCCGTCATCATTATATTTTACAGGGAAGCAAAAAAGCTTTCATACATGTGATTTGAAAGACGCGGGAGGCAATCTCTCTGCAATTGATATAAATGTTGGATTAACCTACAAGTTAATGTACTAATCTGTGGGTCACGTGTGTTCCGAACTGTGGGTTGTGATCCATACGTATCACAAATCAACTGTGATCCGTTACTCCCCTAACTCACTGATAATAGAACAGATTTTCCATGTAGTTGCCAGGGTGTTTCTATGGATATACTGATAGTAGAACTGTTCCGGGTAGTTGCCAGGGTGTTGGTTGTGCACATACTGATAATAGTACTGATGCTTCAGGTAGTTGCCACTGCGTTGCTATGCACTTATTTATAATATAAATTATGTTCCATGTTGTCACCAGGGTGTTGCTATGCACTTATTGATAATAGGGCTGATGTTTCAGGTTGTTGTCAGGGCGTTGCTTTGTACATACTGATAATAGTACTGATGTTCTAGGCAGTTTCCAAGGCGTTGCTATGCACTTGCTGATAATAGAGCTGATGTTCCATGTTGTTACCAGGATGTTGCTATGCACATACTGATAAGAGAACTGATGTTCTGTGTAGTTGCCAAGGTACTGTTATGCACATATTGGTAATAGTAATGATGTTCCAGATAGTTGCCAGGGTGTTGCTATGCACTTATTAATAATATTAAAGATGTTCCAGGTAGTTGTCAAGGTGTTACTATGCACATATGTATAATTGAACTGATATTCCGGGTAGTTCCGGGTAGTTGCTATGCACATACTGATAGTACTGATGTTCCAGGTAGTTGCCAAGGCGTTGCTATGCAATTGCTGATAATAGAGCTGATGTTCCCAGTAGTTACCAGGATGTTGTTATGCTCATACTGATAAGAGAACGGATGTTCTGTGTAGTTGCCAGTGTGTTGCTATGCACATACTGATAACAGTAATGATGTTCCAGGTTGTTGCCAAGGCGTTGCTATGCACTTATTGATAATATAAAAGATTTTCCAGGTAGTTGCCAGGGTGTTGCTATTCACTTATTGATAATATAAATGGTTTTCGCTAGCTTCCAGGGCGTTGCTCTGCACTGAGTGATAACTGCACTAATGTTCTGTGTAGTTGCCAGGGTGTTGCTATGCACTTACTGTTAATAGAACTGATGTTCTGGGTAGTTGCTAGGGCATTGCTATGCACATACTGATAATAGATTTGATTTTCCAGGTACTTGCCAGGGTTTTGCCATGCACTTACTGATAATAGAACCAATGTTTTTGGTAATTGCGAGGGTGTTGCTATGCACTTGCTGATAACAGAGCTGAAGTTCCAAGTTGTTGCCAGGGCATTGCTCTGCACTGAGTGATAACTGCACTGATGTTTTGGGTAGTTGCCAGGGCCTTTCTATGGAGTTGATGATAACTGAGCTGATGTTGGGCGTCACAGTGGCGCAGGGGGTAGCACGATCGCCTCACAGCAAGAAGGTTGCTGGTTCGAGCCTCGGCTGGGTCAGTTGGCATTTCTGCATGGAGTTTGCATGTTCTCTCCATGTTGGCGTGGGTTTCCTCCAGGTGCTTCGTTTTCCCCCACAGTTTAAACACATGGGCTGTAGGTGAATTGGGTAAGCTAAATTGTCCATAGTGTATGTGTGTAAATGAGAGTGTTTCCCAGTGCTGGGTTGCAGATGGAAGAGCATCTGCTGTGTAAAACATATGCTTGCAGTTCATTCCACTGTGGTGACCCCAGATTAATAAAGGAACTAAGCTGAAAAGAAACTGAATGAATGAAGAACTGATGTTTTGGGTTGTTGCTATGGCTTTTCTATATGACTTTCTGGGTAGTTTCCAGGGTATTGCCATGCACTTACCGATAATAGAATCAATATTGTTAGTTGTTGCCAGGGCATTGCTATGAAAATAAATAGTTCTTGACTGCAATATTATTTTAGTAAAGTCAATGTATAACACTATGCTTTGCAAAAGTAAACTTACTAAAATCTAAAATGGGAGGTTTAATGTGCATGCTGGCTGTTGATATGCAATTCAGAGTAACGTAGGTTCTTACTTACACCACAATATATTTCCTTCCCCCAGATGTGATGTTTATGTATTATTTACATGGTAGCATGAAGCGAATACTGAAGCAGCAGTACTGTTGTCATCCGTTGACATCCCTGTCAGTAATACAGAGTCTTGTCTTAGTATGTTGCTGTTTCTAGAGTGTTGTTGGGTGGGATCCATTAGGGGCGTTTCATGGTCATTTCACCCAAACCACTCTTCTGTGCTGCATGACATTGGTAATGGGTGTTGATGGCTGCTCTGAGAGTGATGTGCCGTCATAAATGCCCTCTGAGTAATGCACGCTTTACTTCCTCCGCTGATGTCATGCATTTAAAGAGGAAGTTATGGGCTGATTCTACAGGCTACATGAGCAGCCAGCGTGCATGTAGTGAATGGTGTTGTGACATGTTGAAATCTGACAGTTCTGTGAAGCCGGAGGAAATGGCCTGTGAGCATTAAGGGGAAGTTTATGTTGATGGTGGTGTATTGGAAACCCTCGCTCACCCTTGCTGCCCCCTCGGTTTTTCTGCTACACACACAGTCCCAGTGGAGCCACCAAATGAGCAGTGAGAAGATGAGATGAAAGATTGAAAGAGTGGTGCAGCTATTCACTAAGAGAAAGTGGGAGAAATGAAGGGGGAGAAAATAGCTGTAACAGACCTCATTTTTAAAGTCATGGGCTAGTTTGTCATACAGAAGATGTGTATGAATTGATTGATATAGTAAGATTTCTCATTCAGTGGGAGTTTATTCAACCCTGTCCTCTAGAGCTACACAAAGACTTTTTTAAAGATTCTTACATTTTATATTTAAAAATAGCAGAATTTGCAATTTTTCATTGGAATTATTTAGTGCTTAGAGATCAATTATTTAGCATTAATTATATTAATTTGTATAAGTTAGATTTTATAAGGTTTTTAGTGATAAATTATATATACAGGGTGTCTGCGAGGTCTTAATGTCTTAAATCTCAAACTCAAATTTTTAGGGCGTGCAGGGGGCAGGTGCATCGTGTGATGATTGACAGTTCACTGAGCCAGTAACAGCACAAAGAGTGCAGTAACATGACGGCCGACCAATAGAGTGGGGGAACTATGACGTCACCTTGTAGGCTAATCGGCTGCTAGCATAAAACTAGTTCCCTCAATAAAATCCCTATAGGATTTTCCCATAGGCTTTTTGAAGATTGCCAATAATAAGCTCTGTGTTCCAACACAGTTCATTACACTTACACGTTTTGTCCAGCCGGATAATCCTCACACCAAAATACAACTTTTAGCACTTTTGGATCTTAAATGCAAACGCAAGAACTGAAAAGCTAACATTGGGCTACAAACGAACTACAGTTCTTCAGGGCGCTCGCCTGTGACGTCAGCACCACCCTGCTACGGACAACTTTTCTATCTTATTTTTTTAGATGTAATGTCCATGACAGAGTTAATCTCTCTGTTTATTATATTGTAATCCACGCTATATATTATAAACAAATAAATACGCAAATACACATAGATCTACGTGCCTTTTGGATCATTTATATGTGGGAAATACATCTGTTTTGCTTTACGGTTGTTGTAAACGTTTTAAAACTGTATGTGTAAATGTGCCTACATAGTATTATGATAAGACACATTTAAATAAGTGTATCACTCGCGTGCACACAGCCTGCTTACCGTAACAGATGACAAAAATGAGGCGCGAGGAGCAAGTCTATCAAATGCCTGCAAGTTCCATCATGGACACAGAACAACATTCAATATTTTTTTTTATGTCACAAAGTACAGCGAAATGCAGCCCATACAGTCACATCTGCTATACATTTTAAGGAGGAGTGTAAATACAGCAGTTATAACAGAGTTAAATGTGTTCAGATAAAGAAAAAAACTAGGAAAAATCACTCGATCACGTTAAAATGACAGTTAATATGTATGTATTTACACATTTATTCACACGCTTGCATTACTGAGAGCAGGAAAGAGACAGGCTGCACTGGTAAGCTGTATCCCCATATCTTTAATTAAAATAAATGATCAACAAATGAATCTGTCTTGACAGCCTTTACAAGTGAAGGCATTATCTACACACAATATGAATTAGAAAAATACTACAAGCTAATATACTATTTATGAAAATACTTAAATAACAGAGAAATCCAAATGCCCGAAACACAAGCGAGCTGCACTTCAGACGAGTTCAGCTCGATGACGTGTAATGTCTCAGACACTGCCTGGAGTCCCATTTAGCAACTTGATAGCAACAGTATTTTAAAGAAGCGTAACCGATTTAAAACTCAAGAGTGTGCTGTAACTGATGTGTTTTATGTCGTAGAATAAAACGTGAAAGTATATTGAAGCTGTGTTTGCCACGAACCTTATTTAAGCAATTTAACTGAAATCCCATTGAAAAAACCCATTGACTTTGGGACGAGGGAACCGGAACTGCTAAAATGCTAACTCGCTTTTGGGTTTTTGCATACAAATTGACGTCATAGTTCCTCCACTCTATAAGATCAAAATTCATGCAGCCATTGGCTCGTTTCTCTGTCAGTCAAACTTCTGGGAAGTAGGAAGTAACTTCTGTGACTGATCGATAGCAGTGACTGAGACATGCAGACGGCCAAAACACTCGGCTTTGTTTGGATTTTAGTAACTATAACTTTGACTTTTTAATCAGTTTGTGTTCTCATTTGATTTGTAACACTGTAAGCTATGGCATAGACTTGGCTTTTACTACAAAGACGCTGTTTTCGCGTGTAAGTAACATGGTAAAGCGATGTAAACATTGACATGTGGAAAAACAGCGCCTCAGTGCGTCCTCGTCGGGGCGCTGGCTATGAGGTTTAAAAGTCTTTTAAGTTTACTAAAATAGTTAAAATATTTTGTTGTAGGTCGTAAATAAACAGGTCTTAATTTTCCTTTGTTCATGTATTGCTATCCAATCTGGCCAAAACCCCTCCATTCATTTTCTTTTCGGCTTAGTCCCTTTTAATCTGTGGTCGCCACAGCGGAATGAACCACCAACTTATCCAGCACATGATTCACGCAGCAGATGCCCTTCCAGCTGCTACCCATCTCTGGGAAACATCCATACACACTCACTTACACACTACGGACAATTTAGCCTACCCAATTCACCTGTACCACATGTCTTTGGACTGTGGGGGAAACCGGAGCACCTGGAGGAAATCCAAGTGAACGCAGGGAGAACATGCAAACTCCACACAGAAACACCAACTGACCCAGCCGAGGCTCGAACCAGCGACCTTCTTGCTGTGAGGCGACAGCACTACCTTCTGCGCCACTGCATCGCCCTTATTTATTTATTTATTATTATTATTATTATTATTAGTAGTAGTAGTAGTAGTAGTAGTAGTAGTAGTAGTAGTAGTAGTAGTAGTAGTAGTAGTATATTAGTAGTAGTAGTAGTAGTAGTAGTAGTAGTAGTAGTATATTAGTAGTAGTAATTTTATTTTTATTTTTTATTAAAAGATTTAGATGCAAAAGCCTCTAAGTGCTAAAAAACTAGCATTTTTCTCAGGCCCCAGAGTGTAGGTTCAGTAGTTTAATTTTTATGCCAATTAATACATTCTTTTCATTGTCTTTAAAGTGAAATAACTCAACATAAACATGGTCATTTTAGAGCAATATTTTAGACAACACTTAGAGACTTTTGCATCTGAACTCTTCATATACACTTGGTACACCTTACTAGTATCGGGTTGGACCCCTTTTTGCCTTCAGAACTGCCCTAATCCTTCATGGCATAGATTCACCAAGATGCTGGAAATATTCCACAGAGATTTTGCTCCATATTGACATGATAGCATCACACTGTTGCTGCAGATTTGTCAGCTGCACATCGATGATGCGAATCTCCTGTTCCACCACATCCCAAAGGTTTGAGCTGGATTGGATTGAGCTCTTGTGACTGTGGAGGCCATTTGAGTACAGTGAACTCATTGTCATGTTCAAGAAACCAGTCTGAGATGATTCACGCTTTATGACATGGTGTGTTATCCTGCTCTAAGTAGCCATCAGAAGATGTGTACGCTGTGGTCATAAAGAGATGGACATGGTCAGCAACAATACTCAGGTAGGCTGTGGCGTTGACACGATGCTCAATTGGTACTAATGGACCCAAAGTGTGCCAAGAAAATATCCCCCACACCATTACACCACCACCACCAGCCTGAACCGCTGATACAAGGCAGGATGGATCCATGCTTTCATGTTGTTGATGCCAAAATCTGACCCGACCATCCGAATGTGGCAGCAGAAATGGAGACTCATCAGACCAGGCAACGTTTCTCCAATCTTCATTGTCCAGTTTTGGTGAGCCTGTGTGAATTGTAGCCTCAGTTTCCTGTTCTTAGCTGACAGGAGTGGCACCCGGTGTGGTCTTCTGCTGCTGTAGCCCATCTGCTTCAAGGTTGGACATGTTGTGTGTTCAGAGATGCTCTTCTGCAAACCTCGGTTGTAACGAGTGGTTTATTCGAGTTACTGTTGCCACAGAACTGCCGCTCACTGGATATTTTCTTCTTTGGATCATTCTCTGTAAACCCCGGAGATGGTTGTGCATTGGCTGATTAGAAATTTGCATTAACAAGCAGTTGGACAGCTGTACCTAATAAATTGGCCAGTGAGTGTATATATATATATATATATATATATATATATATATATATATATATATATATATATATATATATATATATATATATATATATATATATATATATACACACACACACATTAAATGCAATTTATCATGTTTTAAGAAAATTTCAGAAATACATATTTAAAGGTGTTATTGTAACACTAGGACTCGGGTGACAATGGTCCAAACGCAGTTTATTAAGTCAGGCAGGCAATGGTCAGAGAGGAGCAAACAGAATCATCAGAATCAGTTTTATTGCCAAGTGTGCTTCACACACACAAGGAATTTGTTTTGGCTACAGAAGCTTCCAGTGTACATAAAGTGACAAGTGACCAACACAAAATAAATATGAAAAAAATAAAAAATAAAAATGATAACATTAAACAGATGCGGTTAGTATGTATGAGGGTAATCAAATAGTGTAGTCATGGTCACAGGCAGCGCTCGGTGCAGGCAGCAAACAGGATAAACAAAGACACAAGGCAAGGATCTGAAGGCACGATAAGACTAGAAAACAAAGAAAACGCTTCGGTAAACATACAACAAGACTCAGCAATGAGTATGGGGTAGGGGTGGGGGTGGGGGGGGGGGGGGTGAGAGGGGAATAATATTGTCCATGTACTCAGTCTATGATACGCTTTTCCAGCTGTGTGTGTGCCATCAGGGAGAGAACTGGTGTATGTGAAGTGCATGATGGGATTTGAAGTCCAGTTTTGTGACAGATTTGTAGTTCACCCGCCACATGCCCAGGCTAGATCGCTGGTGATTGTAACAGTTATAAATGTAAAATAAATTGCATTAAAAAAATTGTAATTGAAATGTTATATTACAAATATAAATAATATAAACATCCATGACTGTTGCAGAAGAAAAGGAGAAAATTGTGGGGCTGAACAATATAAAGCATAAAATGAGCAAAAAACATCAGTGAAAGACACACACACACACACACACACACACACTTTCTACAGTGAATATTAAAGAAGAGCTCACGCTCTCTAGCTGTTGTACAGTGTGTGTGGTCGACCTGGCGCTGCTGTGAGAAATGAGAAATGTGACAGGTAATTACACCGAGTCTGTGACTTACTTGAGCAGTAATGTATGAGAGTCGGGCCTCTATTGTGAACACAGTTGCACCTACAGTCTGCTGTTAGACACAACAAGCAGCAAAGGCCCTGTAACTCCTTCCGCCGTGACAGTTTTCACAATAAAACGCAGCCTCCAGTGCTTTATTACTTTCAGAGGACTCCTCTTCTGCCATTGGTCAACACAGAGCGACAGCCGTGCTCCACAAGTAAAATCCCATTCATTTTCTTCACTGGAAAATTGATTTTTAACAATAAAGGAGCTACTGTGAGCCATATTTTCACATTGTTGACACTGAAAAATGAAACATCATTTTTTTGTAGTGGTTTTTGGTGTCACTTTAGTATTAAGGTACAATTCTCGACATTAATAAACCATTACAGTTTTTCACATGTAACATGTAACTGATGCACTGTTACGAAATCTAACCTTGCTCGGCTCCACACAGCAAGCCAAACCCGTAACAATAAATAATATTAAATTAAAATAATTAGAACTCCTCTAAATTAACGAGGAGCCCAGAGTCTCATCTCTCGTTCAAAAGGAAAAATAACAACAAAGACGAATGACCAAGGAAATAACGTAAAGTCAAATTTATTTGACGTTAAACTTCAAAAAGAGACAATAAAAAGCTTACGGAGGTAAATGCCAAAATAACAAACAAAACTCAACAGCTTACTAAGTTTTGTACCCTCTTACCTGCACATGAAATAAAAACAAATAAAATAACATTCACTTACCTCCCTACTAACCACAAAACATGAGGAAAATGTAATAAAAAGTAGGGATGGCTGACGTGAAACTGGCGTTTCGACACAGTGTCGAGATCCCGAAGCGCAAGTGTTTCGAGACACTGTACCGAAGCATGATCCGAAACACCCAGGTCACGTGACTAAAGTGTTTCGAAACACCTGGTCACGTGACTAAAGCAATTTAAAGCATCGATCAGTTCAGAAGCGTTTCGAGATCTGGAGAATATGCATTTGACTGACAGGGTCAGGTATAGCTGTCTGTCTCGGATGGCCTAGTGGACCATGCTTATGCGTGTTGTTTGAGGCTTTAAATGACTTTTGGGTTCGAATCCCGACTTGTACAAATACTCCAAAATCATGATTTTATGTATTTTAAACATGCTACTGTTTATGGTGTAGTCTAGATAGGATACAGCTGCTGATACGCCATCAATTTAACATAATTTTTGTAACTAAAACAATAATTAATATTTTACAGTACTGTGATGGTTGGGTTTAGGGTTGGGGTAGAAGTTAATAAAATACAATAAATGGGAAATTTAATGAATAACATAAATAATTCTTGTTAACTTCTGTCCACAACTGTATCTGATCTATCAACAACCCTGTTTTATGACCAAAACAAGCTATATTTATTTACAAAGTGTTCATTCGGATGTCAGACCAATGTTGAAACAGAACGATGCACGAACAAAGAATCTCAAACTGATATTAAAGCATTTCAAAATAACTGTATCAGCCTGGATTCGAACCAACAATCACCTTATGGTAGTCAGGAACCCTAACCACTCCACTATAACACTCGAGGCTTCAATCCCACAAAGTGGGGTTTATTACCACAATTTGCTCAACCGTTCTATGGTGAAGAACCAGTGCAGTACATAAAACATGACCACTAGGTGTCACCGTAGAGTGGGGTTTCGAAACGTTTCGAAGCGTCGACACATTTGCTTCAACTGTTTCAATGTTTCATGAAGCCTCGCTTTGCCCACCACTAAATAAAACAAAAAGGCACCCTCCTCAGCACACGTGTCTCCGTATAGATCTCAAAGTCAACACTCAGCGTTCAACTTGCAACAATTTAGCCGAGTAAATGCAACACAGTTTCTACTTCACAACACAAGCCGGGAGAGAGGAGACTCTCCGAACGACGTTCCAGTCCGGTTTAAATGGTCTTCTCAAACAAGCGTCCACGCTGGCACCTGATTCACCGCACCTGTGCGGTATGATGAAACCTATTTGGAGACAGAGGCGGAGAGAAAAGAACCACAAGCAATGCGCACACACACAAACAAACTCACTACTTAGGATATTTATATTATTATTATTTTTATATCATTAATTATTTAAAGAAAATACGTAACATGCACCAACCCCCTGAACCAATTCTGCTAATCTACAAGCACAATTCCTGCTTTACACTCAAATTGCAGGTTTCAAACACACTTTTTTTTCAAAACACCACACACAATTCTCTGCATTTGGCACATTTTTCATGCAGAAAATCTCTTGTTTTCACAAGGAACACACTGTCATTCACAATTGTAAAGTCAGTTGTCTTACTTGCATACCAACTCATCACTAGGGCAAGACGGGATCTGCGGATGTTCTTTACTATTTCTCCGGAGAATTTTGGTAAAAATCTGCAGATTTCTGCGGAATTATTTTGCACCCGTGTTGATTATTGCTTGCCTGACTTAGAATAAACCTGCAAGTGGATCCAAACATCAGTTGTCTGTGTCACTCCCCGTGTTACACTAATACATTCAGTTAGACACTCTGGCATAATGTTAGACACAATAACGGTTATTACATAGCAAACAAAAACTGTGAATATCACACCTGTAATATTGACGTCTGACCTATGGTTTGTCCATACTCAAGCATTTCTCTCCGAGTATTTTAAGCTACTATTTATTGTTATTAAATTATTGTTTTATGGCAGAAGAAACATGTATGTGCTCTAAAAGTGAATGAGACTAAAGTGAATGACACCAAAGGCCAAAAAGTTTCACCCAGCTCCATTAGGATTGTAGTTCTATTTCTTGTTGGATTTACTGTATATGTAGGTTGTGGCATTAAGAACTTTTTAAAAATCCCTATAGTGAAGTATAATTAGGCAACCGAAAAAGTGCGCACTAATGCATTCAGAACACTCCCACCCTCTGGCATTGGTCAAGCAAGTACTTAACAGCATCTAAACACTGGGGTACCTCAGGGCTCTGTTCTTGGGCCACTTCTCTTCTCTATCTACACGGCATCCTTAGGAACAGTCATCCAGAAACATGGATTTTCCTACCACTGCTATGCTGATGATACCCAGCTATACCTCTCTTTTCACCCTGATGATCCCTCGGTTCCAGCTCGCATCTCAGCCTGCCTGTCAGACATTTCACACTGGATGAAAGATCATCATCTTCAGCTTAACCTCGCGAAAACGGAAATGCTTGAAGTTTCTGCCAACCCGACTCTACACCATAACTTTTCAATCCAGATGGATGGGGCAACCATTACTGCATCCAAAATGGTAAAAAGCCTTGGAGTAACGATTGATGACCAACTAAACTTCTCTGAGCACATTTCTAGAACTGCTCGATCTTGCAGATTCGCACTCTACAACATCAGAAAGGTCCGACCCTTCCTATCTGAACATACAGTTCAACTCATTGTTCAAGCTCTTGTTCTCTCCAAACTGGACTATTGCAACTCTCTACTAGCCGAGCTTCCAGCTAATTCTATCAAACCTCTTCAGCTGCTTCAGAACGCAGCAGCACGAGTGGTCTTTGATGAACCCAACAGAGCACATGTCACTCCGCTACTCACCCGTTTGCACTGGCTGCCAGTTGCTGCTCGCATCAAGTTCAAAGCTCTGATGTTTGCCTACAAAGTGACCTCTGGCTTTGCTCCTGCTTATCTGCTCTCACTTCTGCAGATTTATGTGCCCTCCAGAAACTTGCGTTCTGTGAATGAACGTCGCCTCGTGGTTCCATCCCTAAGAGGGAAGAAATCACTTTCCCGAACTCTCGCATTCAATCTGCCCAGTTGGTGGAATGAACTCCCTAACTGCATCAGAACAGCAGAGTCACTTGCTGTCTTCAAGAAACGACTAAAAACTCAACTATTTAGTCTCCACTTTCCTTCCTAATCTTAACTGCCTCTCTGGCTATACCACTAACTGTTCTCTCTCTCTTTCTCAAAAAAAATAAAAAAATAAAAATAATGTTTTACTAATGCTTTGCTTCTTAGACTTTACACACCTGAAACTTGTCTATAGCACTTGTTCACTGCTGCTCTTATAGTTGTGTAAATTGCTTCCTTGTCCTCATTTGTAAGTTGCTTTGGATAAAAGCATCTGCTAAATGACTAAATGTAAATGTAAAATGTAAATAACCCAGCCCCCAAACTCCTGCTATTGGCCGAATATGTAGTGACGTGTCCGTCTGGTCAGGGCGATCAAACCCCAAGCACAATCTTATGAAAGAGTCACAGTGTTTACACTATTCTGAGGAATCCGGCCAGTTACTATTATGCCTTGCCAGTGTCTATTTGTACACCCATTTGGCGCGTGTTAAATTTGGATGCTGCCTTTACTCAGTTCACAGTTCCAAAAAACAGATGGATTTTCATTTGCAGTGTGTGGGAAATCTCTCCTTTGGCTTTCAGTGTGTGTGTTTCTTCATCTAAAGCTCAAGATAAATATCTCCGTCTTTAGGCCCATGAGAGACTCCAGGGCTTCAGAAGAGCCTGGATTGGTGGATTTAGACGGATTTATGCAGGATTAGGAGGAAGTGTTTATTATTAAGACAAGTTCTCACTTCTGCTCACCTGTTTAAACTCCTTTTTTTAAAGAGAAAAGCTTTTGATGCTCCTTCATTATGTCGCCTCGGGTTGACAGTGTGTCTTTTTCCGTCATAATAGCAGATTAAATCTAACAGACGTTCCTCACTGTGGATTTTTTATCACTTCTGATGAAGAGCTGCTATAAATCTCTTCAATCGTGAGAGAAATCTTCTGTTGTTGTGGTGTTTTCTCTTCTCACCCTTCATTTTTGTGGTGTAAAACATGACAGCAGATGGAAATAGACTCCGCTTTCCACCCAAAAGTAGCACCATGCTGCTCGACTCATTAGCATATTAGCACACTTTCTGGATTAGCGCTAGACTTGCTTTCAGATCAACTTCAAAAGCAGAAACTGGGTTCATTCCATAAAATAATACGTTTCAGATTTGGTTACTCTGGACACACAGTGGTTTATTATGACACTTTTATCAATCATATTTTCACACAATTGACAGCAGGAACAAATATAGAAGCGCTGTCTGATTGACAAGCAGAACCTAATTATGTTCAAAAGAATTTTAAACGCCAAATGGGATGAATTTATACCCCTTTTCGAAAGTAAAACATACTCTGATAGATAGTACAGTGTGTGTGTGTGTGAGAAGGGACAGTGTTTCAATGTGATCCGGTTATGTTGTGGTTCTGTGAATGTTGTGGCTCATTTCCACTGACTGGTACGGTACGGTTCGGTTTGGTACGGGTCACCTTTATCAGGCTTGCGTTTCCACTACCAAGGGTACCCTTTTGGTGGGCGTGGTGTATGACAGAAAGTTTCAGTCGACGTCATTTTCTCTAGAGGAAATGTCTACAATAAAGCTGTAGGGGTCACTCACATATCATATGAGAAGCACTTCTCATAAAACAGACGCTTCATACACATAAATACTTGTGTAGAAATGTTTATTACTAACTTTTCTATGAACATGAGTTGATTATAACTGCAGATCAATGAAACAGCCTACTGTAACGTCTGTAATTATATTAAATAACTAAACAAATGAACATATATAAACACATACAGCCCCTTACAGTCTCCGATATGTTACCAACTACAGAAGAACTACACACAGCAGACATTTCGTCAGTATTCAGGTTCAAAACAACACAAAATATAACCTACAGTCAGTGAAAACCTCTCATCTGTGTCTGTAATCTTCAGCAGCACATGTAGCCTCTGTTAGACAGTAATTCCATCATTCCCAGTTCATATTAGTCCAAAAGGCTAACGCAAGGTTTTTGACAGTGGAAACGGCCATAAAAGCGTACCAAACCGTACCGTACCGTACCGTACCACTCAGTGGAAACGGGTCATTGGTGTGACTGTGACTGTGCTGGTGTTGGTTGTTGTATGGTTAACAATTATGACAGTTAAAGTAACTAGGTTAACTAAAAAAAATCAAATAAATAAAAATAATGGACAACTTTGGGGCTGGATTGTGCCGACCATGTCTTATCGTGCCGAGAATTCCGGGCTGTGAACGATTTGCAATCGTGCCACGCCGTTCCAGGCTCAGTGGAGAAACAACCGTAACCATATTGAACTGTTCTTAGAAGAGCAGCTATTGACATTGATGACATATATGACATTGATTGAAAACAATGGACAAAGACCCATTGTGACATCTTGATTAATCCCTCTGCTTTACATAAATGTATATGTTATCTGCAATATGTTATTTGATTTGGGAAGATATTTCATTTACGCCACTACAGTTGCAGCTCTAAGTCATGCTGGTATTAAACATTTTTTTTGAAGGTATTAAAAAAGGGTAGTAAAAGGTATTAATTTCAACTTAAGTTCTGTATGTATTAAATTCAACTTAAGTTCTGTATAACAAGAATGCAGGAAATAAAAACACAGAGAGAATAGAAAATAAAAATCCTTGCTTAATTTATACATGCATTTCTTTATAACAAGCAATTAAATAACTAATTACCAAAATACAATCACCCAGAATGTGTTAAGACCTCACCGCGGTCATTCTACACATACTGTCCATGTAATTTTCTAAATATTGATGCGATGTGATTGGATGTGAGCGTCGCTCTCTCTCTCCAATCACAGAGAAGAAACAAAATAGGAGACTAAGAGTTCTGTTTGGAGATTCAGTGGAGCGTATGACCTTTAAAAACACTTCAGCAAGCTGTGTGTGTGTGTGTGTGTGTGTGTGTGTGTGTGTGTGTGTGTGTGTGTGTGTGTGTGTGTGTGTGTGTGTGTGTGTGTGTGTTCTTGGCTATACTTGAGGGACAAAACAGTTTCTTGATGTCAGCTAAATAACAAAAGGCTTCCCTTTGGGGACTTCCTCGAAGGTGAATTAACTCTTAAATAAAGCCACTAGTGTTTGTCATGAGAAAGGAAGTGTCAGAAATGAGATCTGAATTATTTCCTGGAAAGCAGTGAGATTGTATGCAGAACAGATGGAGATTTCAGGTCAAAGATTGTGAAAAAGGAATGTTTTAGATGAGATCTCTCTATTATATAAGTCTGTAAAGAAGACAACAAATGAATGAGATCTGACTTTGAGCTCAGACATATTTGATTTATAGTTCTATACACAATAACAATTAAGGAGAACTAGAGGTGTGTAACATTGACAAAAATAATCTGAATATTTTCGCGGATTTTTCTGGATAACAGGAATTAACCAGTTTAGCAGAGTGTGTTTTTGTCTTTAAAGGGTATGGCATTAAATCCATGGTGTAAATTAGAGTAAATATTGGACTGTCCTAATGACAACTGCATCAGTGTCCAGATCAACGCACCAAATCATTCATTCATTTTCCTTCAGCTTAGTCTCTATTTCAAAGGTTGCTACGGCAGAATGAACCGCCAACTGTTCCAGCATATGTTTTACACAGCTGATGCCTTTCCAACTGCAACCCAATACAGGGAAACACCCATACACATTTATTCACACTCATACACTACAGCCAATTTAGTTTCTTCAATTCACCTATACTTTACCTCATGTGTTTGGACTGTGGGGGAAACCGGAGCACCCGGAGGAAACCCACGCCAAGACGGGGAGAACATGCAAACTCTCACAGAAATGCAAACTGGTCCAGCCGGGACTCGAACCTGCGACCTTCTTTGATAGCATTTAATATACTACAACCTTCTTGCTTTGAGGCGACAGTGCTAACCACTGAGCCACCATGCTGCTATGAAAAAAATCATTCATTGGTTCATTTTCCTTCGTATTAGTCCCATTATTCATCAAGGGTCGCCACAGTGGAATGAACCGCCAACTTATCCAGCATATGGCTCAATGCTAACCACAGATCCACTGTGCTGCTTTAAACAAAATCTTTCTGTTAATTATAATGAAGCACTTTTGATTTGTCGCCTGTCCCTTTAAATTCTCACACTCTTTTAATCGAGATTGATTCTGATTGGCTGTCTGTGTTTCTATGGTTCTTCAGTGCTATGATTACACTTGAGGTGCTATACCTTCAAATATTAATGGATTATTTTAATACTGTCATTAAAGTTGTTGTCCTTTGGTGTCAATGGGTGTTTATTTGATGCCAGCATTTTATTTCTCCTTCATTACGTGTTTTTATTCCTCCTCTGGAATTGTGGGATATATGTGTGTGCACTAAAAATCTGTAAATTGACATTTTTATGTATTTTGTGAATATTTTTATGTATTTTCCCAACTTTATTATGCTTTTGAATTGCATAATGAGACCTTAATCTTTCCTCCAAAAGCTTTTGAATGTGCAAAGTTTGTGAAAGTGACTATTATTGACGAGTGTACTAGTTTGCGGTGCTATATTGTCTGTGTTGGTGTTGTATCTTACTCTACAAAAACCTGGAAATAAGCTGCCAGCATATTTTCTGTTATTTTACAGACTCATTATTTCTCTATATATTATTATTTCTTATATATTATATTATTTCAAACCACAAAAATGTCAATGAAAGTCACTTTGTTAAACTGTAGAGTTGAATTTTCAACATCAAAAGTGAACAGAGCTCAGATCAACATGCCATAATGCAATTCACAAGCGTAAATAAACTGAAATCACCTGTAAATTTCAACATACAGAAACTGTCACAGTTTTTCCCAGTGGCATTGGTGCATTTCTCACAACACTATTTACATTTGCACAACAGTTCATGCATTTCTCAAAACTATTAGTACAAACTGCAGAACCGAGTGGATAACCTGCAGAAGTGTGTCACTTGCTCAAAATGGAGAGCTCATTCTTCAAAAGCAAGTATTGATGTCAATGAAAGTGTCAGTGTCATCAAAATGAAAAGTCCTGACTCCATTGTTTATGAACAAGATAGTCAAATGGCTTCATCATGTTTTCATTCTCACAGTTTACTCTGTACATCGTTTACATGCAATAAAGTCAAATTTTGGTGACACTTCCTTAAATGCTCAAGACAGCACTATATACTATTTGTACAGCCATTTGAAAACTACAGTAAAGTCAGAGATCACTGTATTTAGTGAGGTATATAAGTACAAGACACTGAAAATGTGTATTTGACATGTTTACTGCATTTGCTCTTTGCACTTCTAATTTATTCACAGCATTGTGCAACAGAATAAACACACCCTTATTTACAACAAACATTAACCTCCTTTGGGTAGAGCTGTGCACAACTGTAGACAATACTGCAGTGCATATTGGAACTGAACCTACAACATACACAGGTCTGTAAATCATTGATCAAATTGTTCAATCTAGAAGACATTTTCAGGAAATAAAAAAGATTTGAAGATTTTTTATAAAATTAGCTTGACAGATTTTGACAACTACTTCAAGATTTTAGCATGTAATGACTCCAGTAATGAAAAGAGCACTATTAGTTTAATATGGAATGATTATTCAGCATTCACAAGTTTAGTTCATTGTGACTGACATGACATAAGAGAATGATAATGTAATAAATTTAATAAAAGTTGTATGAAAGCAGTTAATACATGTCCAAAAGCATTTGCAATTTGCTGGAAGGAATGAGAAACTGCTGCTATGATGTGCACAAATGACTAATAGTTTTAAGAAATGCATTAACTGTTGTGCAAATGTAAATAGTGTCGTGATAAATGCACCAAAGCCACTGAGAAGAACTGTAATTATTTTTTGAGGTGTGTGTGTAATGCTTCTCTTTGTGTCTGTTCTCAGTGAGTGTCATAACGCCACAGACCGTATAAAAGTGCGAGTGTGGGATGAGGACGACGACATAAAGTCGAGAGTGAAGCAGCACTTTAAGAAGGAGTCGGATGACTTTCTGGGTCAAACCATCATCGAGGTGCGGATGCTGAGCGGAGAGATGGACGTCTGGTACAACCTTGGTAAGTTACTGTATAAGGATCGCTCTTTTAATATTTCAAAGTGAACATTTTCTCAATAAATATGCTGCATTTATTTAACTGGCATGTTCATTCAAAAACTTTAGAACCCAAAACCTTTCTATGGACTTATGGAGTAACAAGAAAGATTTACTCTCATAGGTAGATAGATAGATAGATAGATAGATAGATAGATGGATGGATGGATGGATGGATGGATGGATGAAACGATGGGTGGATGGATGTAACAATGAATGGATGGATGGAATGATGGAGCAATCGATGAATGGTTGGTTGTATGAATGGTTGTTTGTATGATTGGCTTGTTGTATGAATAAATGGATGGAATGGTGTATGAATGGAACGATGAATGGTTGGTTGTATAAATTGTTGTTTGTATAAATGGTTGGTTGTATGGATAAATAGATGAAACGATGGATGGATGAACAATGGATGAATGGATGGATGGAAGGATGGTTGATTGGTTTGTGTATGGATGAAAGGATGGATGGATGGATGGATGAAAGGATGGATGGATGGATGGATGGATGGATGGAGGAATGAAATGATAAATGGAGTGATGGACGGTTGTTTGGATAGATGATTGAAACGATGGATGGATGGATGGATGGATGGATGGATGGATGGAATGATGGAGCAATGGTTGGATGGATGGAACGATGGAACAATGGATGGTTGGTTGTATGAATGGTTGTTTGTATGAATGGTTGGTTGTATGGATAAATAGATGAAATGATGGATGGATGGATGGATGGTCGAACGATGGATGGATGGATGGATGGAAGGATGGTTAGTTGGTTGGTTGTATGTAAGGATGGATGACATGATGGATGGATGGATAGATGGATGGATAGAGGAATGAAATGATGGATGGAATGATGGATGGTTGTATGGATAGATGGATGAAACGATGGATGGATGGATGTAACAATGAATGGTTGGTTGTATGGATAAATAGATAAAACTATGGATGGATGGATGGATGGATGGAAGGATGGTTGGTTGGTTGTATGGATAGATGGATGACATGATGGATGAATGGATGGATGAAACGAAGGATTGGTGGATGGTTGGTTTAATGGATGGAAGGATGGTTGATTGGTTGGATGTATGGATTGATGGATGGTTGGTTGGATGGTTGGTTGTATGGATGAAGGGATGGTTGGTTGTATAGATGGATGGATGATGTATCGATGAATGGATGGAAGGATGGTTGGTTGGATGGATGGATGTAATGATGGATGGATGGATGGATGAATGTTGCTTGGTTGTATAGATGGATGGTTGTAATAATGGATGGATAGATGGATGGATGGATAGATGGATCTATTGATAATTTTGCTCCATGTGAATTTAAGTTCTAAAATATAGAGTGTTTTCAGTCTTTCTTTCTTTGTTTCTTTCCTTTCTTCCTTGCCTCAAGCTTTTAAATGACAGCAACACATTTATTTGTTAAAAAATCATTAATTTCATTTTTTAATTTCATTGTGATCAAATTTCATTGGTAGCTTTGCTGAGTAGAAGCGTCCTGGTGTTATCCTCCTCTGTGGGGTTGTTTTGTGCAGATGAGCCTCAGTGTTCTACAGAGGATTGTTTCTGCTTCTGTTGATGTTTTATGAGTTGGATTGTGGGATTGTTTTCTTTGGCTTGAAGCAGTAGTGTGTGGTTTTAGAGCTGTGACTCCAGCCAAACTGAACCTCTGATTTGTGTGTGTGTGTGTGTGTGTGTGTGTGTGTGTGTCCTTCGTCTGTCCACATCTGCTTCTCTGGACGCTAATACAGCATTTTACTGATGTCTTGTCTAGAGAAAAGCATATTACTTTTCTTATTATAAAGAAAAAGAGAACATTTGCTCATCATTTATTTACACTTAAGTGGCTCTGAATGACTCTTTATGAATGTCCCCTGTCTGGTTATTGATGATTTGACATAATCTAGGATCGTTTCGTTTTTCAAAACTCATGCGAGAGTTGTTGTGTCAGCAACAGGTCTGGAAGCTCAAACCTGCTTATTTCATATAAACAGGATTAAATAGGGTAATTTCAAGCAAAGGTAATACTGAAATATCTACCAAATGCTGATATTTTCTTACAATAGGAGTTAGACACTTGGTTAAAAGTAAAATAGTAAAAAAAAAAAAAATTATATATATATATGTATGTATGTATGTGTGTGTGTGTGTATATATATATGTACTATTTTAAGGTACCAGCTTTAGTACAATGTATGTATTATAATAAACATGCACAATATTCAACTGTTTTTAAAAGGAATAAAAATGTATGCAGTCATGCACATGTTTTAACAGCTAATATGAAGGTGATTTCATGCTTCACAATAGTTGCAAGACACCTTTACCGATATCAAATTGCTTTTTGATGCAAAATTAATTTAAACAGCCATGAAACTAGGCCTAGGCAACTATAATAAAGAAAATTAGCTTTAAATGTAAGACTAAATAAATTGCTAAATACTCTTGACACATGAAAGTGTAAAGCCTGCAGCCCACAATAAATGTGGAAAATTATTGCGTATCATATTTAACAAAACGTTTACAGCAAATTTTATGTAATTTTTGGTCACATGGATAATTGAATATTAATCAGATGATGTCATTATGCTGCAGTGTCGTCAGCCAATCGTCACATTGCTGATCATGATTTCAAGGATCAATAGATCTGCCCTTCACAACACACGCAGAGATCTCAGATCAGTTCAACCGGAAATTTTAATCTGGCCAAAATGGCGAATCCTGACCAAATTTCCTCCATCGGCCATTCACTGAATTGGCTGTATCACTGTCTCTCCACTCCTCCTATATCTGTGTGTGGTGAGCACACTGCCATCTTTGTTGCATCACGTTGCTTTGAGTGTATAGCCATACATGATAAATGCCCTATATAAATACACATTACATTGCATGACCTTACATAATCTGACTCGCCAACTTGTTTGAAAAACCAAATTAGCCAGATCAAGATTAGCCTACCAAATTAGCTTATCAAGATTAAAAGATCCAGGATCTGACAAATAATCTTAGATCATTTAAGCGAGGTATGACGAACGAACCCCTGGTCTAAAGCTATTAATGTTTACAAAAAGCCTTTATCAACGTTTTGTTCAGTGTTCAGTTGTCAGTTGTTCATTTAATATTCAGTTGTCTTATATAACAGACTGAATCAGTGTCTGTCAAATAAATGATAAATCTACAATTCATTTAAATGTAACCCATCAGGTTGACATCGTGAATGGAGCTTCTGTCACTGCTGAAATGAAAGGCATTTGGACAGTGGATGGCTTAAATTCGCAGTCTGACCCGGGGTCAGTTTAGTAATGGAACAAGGCTGTGGGCTGATGGGGTTCAGTGTTTTTCTGTCTCCAGGTCACTGTTCTGAGATCAGATGCATTACGTGTCTTATTGACAGGGTCGGAGAGAGGAGCGACGTCCTGCAGCCACTCGTTGTCTCATTTCTGTTTCTTCTTGTCTTTTTCATGTCCTCTGTTCAATTGCACTGCTCCTGTGGATCTGCAGAGAAACGGACGGATAAATCCATGGTTTCAGGAGCAATCCGGCTGAAGATCAGCGTGGAGATGAAGGGAGAAGAGAAGGTGGCTCCACCTCACGGACAGTACACATGTTTACATGAGGTACGAGTTTAAATACACTGAAAAAAAATTCCTATTCAGAGTTGTGTGTTATATTAGATGCAGTATAGTGTGTCCACAGTCATACTGGAGTGAAAGAAACACAACAAGTCTCTTTTTTTGTTAAATTTCCTGATGTTAAAATACACTGTAAACGATTTTTGTACATTATACAGCATTTAACTGTAATATTAACTGTATTTTACTGTAGGATGGTTATACAGTATGTTACTGTACTTTAAAGTTGCATTGTGAAAATTACTGTACAATTTACAGCAAATATATACAATATTCTATATTCTATATTATATATTATACTTATCTGGTGCGCAGTGGACAGCACAATCGCCTCACAGCAAGAAGGTCACTGGTTCAAGCCTCGGCTGGGTCAGTTGGTATTTCTATGTGGAGTTTGCATGTTCTCTCCGTGTTGGCGTGGGTTTCCTCCAGGTGCTCCGGTTTCCCCCACAGTCCAAACACATGCGCTATAGGGGAATTGAATAAGCTAAATTGGGCATAGTGTATGTGTGTGAATGCAAGAGTGTATGGGTGTTTCCCAGTGTTGGGTTGCAGCTGGAAGGGCAACCGCTATGCAAAACATATGCTGGATAAGTTGGCGGTTCATTTCGCTGTGCATGGCAACCCCAGATTTATAAAGGGACTAAGCCGAAAAGAAAATGAATGAATGAATGAATGATATACTTATATATTATATATACTTTAAATACATATAGAGCAAGATAAATGGTTGGTTTAAATGTAAATACCCCTCGTTATTCGCGGGGGTTACGTTCTAAAAATAACCTGCAATAAGTGAAATCCGCAAAGTAGTCCGCTTTATTTTTTACAATTATTATAGATGTTTTAAGGCTGTAAACCCCCTCACTGCACACTTTATACACTTTTCTCAGACAGGCATTATCATTTTCACACGTTTCTCTCTTGTTTAAACACTCTTAAAGTTCAGACTTTAGTAGAAAAATAAGTCCAGTATTGTAGAATGAAACCAAAGATCAAGACCTGTTGTCAGGCACAAACATTCATCGCTGTTAGCAAAATGTTCATAAAGCTTTTTAGCTTTTGTGTGGATAATGTTGGCATCCAGCGTAATGTGCTTTATCCTGCAGTTACTGATCCATAAAGCAGACTCCATCCTTAAGGGGGTCGCACACCATATGCGCCGCGCACATGACAGTTCGAAGTAACACTCACCAGACGTGCAAGTTAGCATTTTATTTACAATTAAATTATTCAGATGGCTCTCTGTGGCGTGGCAGAAACATGAACAGTGTCCTGAGTCGTAGCTGGGCACCGCAGACAACTGCATATGCGGTGCAAACCCCCCTTTTCGATGGTCTTGCTGCAGACAATTACAACTGTTTTTGCATCATTGTTGGAACTCACACTGCTAGCAATCGAAGACTTATGTTCATTTGGCAAGCTAAATGCATTCTGTACTCTACAGGACATACAGAGGAGATTCATTGAGAACTGTCTACAGCCAATCAGGACGCAGAACACAATGCATTGTTAAAATAAAAACAAAGTTAAATTGCATGTAAGAAATCTGCAAAACTGCGAGGCCACAATAGGTGAACCGCATTATAACGAACGACCACTTGATTTACAGTAAGGAAATTGTTTACAGTGTAGGATTTAAATCCCAGTGATTTTAAG
>NC_079452.1:27552434-27559934 GCF_903798145.1 Danio aesculapii | reverse complement strand
AAATGTATTGCATCAATCAAAATATATATTTAATTTAATTTATTTAATTTAATCTAATTTTATTTTCCTTTACTTTACTTTACTTTACTTTTACTTTACTTTTACTTTACTTTACTTTACTTTTACTTTACTTTTACTTTACTTTTACTTTACTTTACTTTACTTTACTTTTACTTTACTTTTACTTTACTTTTACTTTACTTTACTTTACTTTACTTTACTTTACTTTACTTTACTTTACTTTACTTTACTTTACTTTACTTTACTTTACTTTTATTTTATTTTATTTTATTTTATTTCATTAACTTAGTTTAGTTCAATGTTGCGTGAGTTGCTATATTATATTTGCATAAATATATTATATTATATTATATTATATTATATTATATTATATGATATTATATTATATTATATTATATTATATTATATTATATTATATTATATTATATGATATTATATTATATTATATTATATTATATTATATTATATTATATTATATTATATTATATTATATTATATTATATTATTGTGAAATATATAATAATTTAAGTGATTTAAGCATGTCATCATATTTATTGCCTCAATCAAAAAATTAAATTAAATTAAATTAAATTAAATTAAATTAAATTAAATTAAATTAAATTAAATTAAATTAAATTAAATTAAATTAAATTAAATTAAATTAAGAAATATATTATTTTATTTTATAATTTTGTTTTTTTATTCTTTATTTATTTTATTTATTTAATTACATTTTTTTAAATTTAATTTTATTTTATCAATTCGCTGAGTTTAGTTCAATATTGAGTGAGTAGCTGTATTATATTTGTATAAATGTATTTTTTTTTCTTTTTATTATATTATATTATATTATATTATATTATATTATATTATATTATATTATATTATATTATATTATATTATATTATATTATATTTAAATAATTTACTACACATCAGTGCAAATGTAAAGTCATTTTAGTCAGTAATTTTACAATCCAGCTCACATTACTTCTCATCATCCGTGTCAGTTCAGAAAGATTTATACCGAAAGATTTATACCCAAAGCAGTCATTGACTCCCAAACAATTGCATTTTCCACAATACAACATCATCAAATGCCTTGTTTCATATTAGATCTGTCTGTAAACTCATACATGCATATGATGGCTTTATAAATCAGCCTGTTCTCCAGAAACACACACATTCTCTGTTGGCCGTTTGGAGGCTGTAATTAATTCGGGCCCCTGATGTGTCTCCACTCTTCTCTGAGGGCCCTCAGTCTTGTAATGGCATCTGGATTTTATGTCTCACAATCTCCGCATTCTCATTTCTGTCAGGGTTCAGTGCAAAATTGCATTGCAGTAAAGCAGACGAGTCCCTGCAGCCGCGGTCATAACTGTTTGCATGTACACTGATCAAAAGTTTTAGGAAATAAGACTCTAATGCTCACCAAAGCTGCTTCACATTTGATTGAAAATGCAGTCAAAATTCTAAAAAATATAAATTATTATTAGAATGAAATGCAATTTATTCCTGCAATGAAATGCAGATTACACTACGGCCAATTTAGTTTATTCAATTCACCTATAGCGCATGTGTTTGGACTGTGGGGGAAACCGGAGCACCCGGAGGACACCCACACCAACACAGAGAGAACATGCAAACTCCACACAGAAATGCCTACTGGCCCAGCTGGGACTCGAACCAGTGACCTTCTTGCAGTGAGGCGATAGTGCTAACCACTGAGCCACCGTACCGCACATTTAACAGGTCACTTGACAGCCTCACCGATAGGGCAGATTTGAGTCTCTTTGTGTGTTGATTGTACAGTAAAACCGAAGTGTATCTTCCTTGATTTGCATTAGTTCATCTCATGTTTCAGTAGAGTCTAATAACTGCTGACTGCTCAGGTTTAGCTGATTGTAATGGTTAAGAAGCTCAGCTTGACATTGTGCTTTCATATTGCAAACAAACAGAATATCTTTACCCTGTTATTATGCATACTTTAAACAGACTACAAAGCACGGCTCTAATGCCAATGCCGCATAAATCGAGATTATTTCAAGCCATAAAAAAACTTCCACTTTCATGTCATGACTTTCACAAAAATGTATTATATTTGCAATTTATTATTGAAAAAAAAAGAAAGAAAATTGTGTTATTTTGTTGTTTTAACTTGCAAGCAGCAGCAAATGACTGTACTGTATTTACATTTACAGCGCCATTTATCTTGCTGTATATGTATTTGCAGTATTGCATATCTTTACTGTAAAATATACAGCAAATTTCACGATGCGACTTTAAGCAAGTTATTATGCAAGTTATTGCATAATAAGAAAGATGAGTCTCCTCTACATATGTACCAGACATTTTCCTACTCTTTATTGCAAGAACTATTATGAGTGAATAATAATAATAATAATAATAATAATAATAATAATAACAACAACAACAACAACAACAACAACGATAGCAATAATAATAATAATTAAAAAGAACTGCTAAACTAGCTTATATATTACTCTCTAGTCCCTTATTATGAATCAATTGCAATAATAAACCCACTTGAACAAATACTATGGTAAATTCTAGTGTTTTTAACCATACTGTAGTAAAGTGTAGTATACTGTATGTATTGTATACAGTATATGTTATTTAAAATACATTTTGGTAATGAATCCTCCACCATACTATATTAACTATAGTGAACTGATCAACTGTAATACATTCTGTGGGATACTTTAGTTTACTACAGTAAACTGTGGTGATTGTAGTATAATTTAACCTATAATTGTAGAAAACTACAGTATTGGGTCATTTGTTTATGTTTCTATAGTTGTTTTGTTATCATAGCAATTGTAGAATCGCCACAACAGATTAATTCAAGTAATTACAATTGTAGTTGTGTTACGGTAGCAACTATAAAATCACCACAACAGATTAGTTGTAATTACTATGGTTGTTGTGCTAACATAGCAACTATAGAATCACCACAACAGATTAATTCAAGTAAATACAATGGTAGTTGTGTTACCGTAGCAACTATAGAATCACCACAACAGATTAGTTGTAATTACTATGGTTGTTGTGTTACCACAGCAACTATAAAATCACCACAACAGATTTACTCAAGTAATACTATGGTTATTGTGTTACCATAACAACTATAGAATCACCCCAGCTGATTAATTCAAGTGATTACTATGGTTGATGTGTTACCATAGCAACTACAGAATCACAACAACAGATTAATTCAAGTGATTACTATGGTTGATGTGTTACCATAGCAACTACAGAATCACCACAACAGATTAATTCAAGTGATTACTATGGTTGATGTGTTACCATAGCAACTACAGAATCACAACAACAGATTAGTTGTAATTACTATGGTTGATGTGTTACCATAGCAACTACAGAATCACAACAACAGATTAATTCAAGTGATTACTATGGTTGATGTGTTACCATAGCAACTATAGAATCACCACAACTGATTAATTCAAGTGATTACTATGGTTGATGTGTTACCATAGCAACTTTAGAATCACTACAACAGATTAATTCAAGGGATAATATGGTTGATGTGTTACCATAGCAACTATAGAATCACCACAACAGATTAATTCAAGTGATTACTATGGTTGGTGTTACCATAGCAACTATAGAATCACCACAACAGATTAATTGAAGTAATTACTATGGTTGTTGTGTTACCACATCAACTGTAGAATCACCACAACAGATTAATTGAAGTAATTACTATGGTTGTTGTGTTACCACAGCAACTGTAGAATCACCACAACAGATTAAATCAAGTAATTACTATGGTTGTTTGGTTACCATAGCAACTATGGAATCACCACAACATGTCAATAATGTAATTTTTATATAGCAAGTATAGAATCACCACCGCATATTAATTGAAGTAATTACTATGGTTGTTGTGTTACCATAGCAACTATAGAATCACCACAACAGATTAATTCAAGTGATTACTATGGTTGATGTGTTACCATAGCAACTATAGAATCACCACAACAGATTAATTCAATAATTAAAAGGGTAGTTGTTACAATAACAACTATAGAAAAGCCACAACATGTTAATTAATGTAATTACTTTAGTTGTTGTATACTATAGCAAGTATAGAATCACCACAACAGATTAAATAAATCAATTACAATGGTAGTTGTGTTACCGTAGCAACAATAGAATCACCACAACAGATTAAATAAATCAATTACAATGGTAGTTGTGTTACCGTAGCAACTATAGAATCACCACAACAGATTAATTCAATAATTAAAAGGGTAGTTGTTACAATAACAACTATAGAAAAGCCACAACATGTTAATTAATGTAATTACTTTAGTTGTTGTATACTATAGCAAGTATAGAATCACCACAACAGATTAAATAAATCAATTACAATGGTAGTTGTGTTACCGTAGCAACAATAGAATCACCACAACAGATTAAATAAATCAATTACAATGGTAGTTGTGTTACCGTAGCAACAATAGAATCACCACAACAGATTAATTCAAGTAATTACTATAGTTGATGTGTTACCAAAGCAACTATAAAATCACCACTGCAGATTAATTCAAGTGATTATTATGGTTGTTGTGTTACCATGGCAGCTATATAATCCCCACAACAGATTAATTCAAGTGATTATTATGGTTGTTGTGTTGCCATGGCAGCTATATAATCACCACAACAGATTAATTCAATAATTAAAATGGTAGTTGTTACCATAACAACTATAAAATAGCCACAACAGATTAGTTGTAATTACTGTGGTTGTTGTGTTACTGTAGCAATGATAGAATCAAATAAAATAAATAAATAAATAACTAAATAAATAAATAAATAAATAAATAAATAAATAAATAAATAAATAAATAAATAAATAAATAAATAAATAAATAAATAAATAAATAAATAAACAAATAAGCTTCAGACTAAATGGGAAGGGACTTGAAAATGTTGTTTTTGCTGAGTGTGAGTTTGTGATCCTGGTAGTTCTGGTTGACCCATGTCCTGCTGTTCAGTCCGTCTCTGAATTTGAAAGCATCTGCTGATTTGTGTTTCTGTTTTAAGATAATGGATATTGATTCATTTAATAAATGATAGTCTTCCAGCAATGAATGTTCAGCATTGAGTCGCTGAATCAGGGAAACTGACATCAACCATTAGATTTAGACTTATTTATACACTTGTAGATGGAAATCAGCCAGCACAGAGTGTGATTAGATGTTCTAAGTGAATGTTTTTGCATATTTTTCTGCATGTTTTCACTTTTTTTTTAACGAAATGAAAAAAGAAAAACCAGAAAGCCAATAGCAACTTTGCTTAAAGGAATAGTTCAGTCAAAAATTGGAATTCTGGCATCATTTACTCATCTTTCGCTTGATTCAAAAGATATACTGTACTGAAGAATGCTGGAATCTGGTAACCATTGACTTCCGCTTGTTTGGCATGCTATGGAAGTCAATGGTTACAGGTTTTCATCATTCTTCAATATATCTTAGGTAGCACTTTACTTAAAAGGTTGTTCATAAGTCTTTCATTAAACCTTGTTTAACCTTTGTTTTTTTTTCTTACAAAGCTTGTTATAAATCTGTCATAAAGATGATGAAATTTTCATTTTTGGGTGTACTGCTCCTTTAAGCTCCTTATTGTTTCAAGAGATGCTGATGTCTAAAAACCGGTAACCATTGACTTTCATAGTATTTGCTTTTCCTACTATGAAAGTCAGTGGTTACAGGTTTTCAGCATTCTTCAAAATATCTTCTTTTGTGTTCAATAGAAGAAAAACAATTCACTTTTAACCACTGTAGGGTGAGTAAATAGTGAGTAAATTTTCAGTTTTAGGTGAACTGTCCATTTAACTTCACAAGAATGCCCTCAAATGTGCACTCACTTGCTAAAACGCACTAACTATATCAATATTAATCACACACTACTATTAGCAATCCCAGAGTGCTTCTTATTGTTTCAAGAGATGCGGATGTCTAAAAAACAGTAACCATTGACTTTCATAGTATTTGTTTTTCCTACTATAAAAGTCAGTGCTGACAGGTGTTCAGCATTCTTCAAAATATCTTCTTTTGTGTTCAATAGAAGAAAGAAAAATCACAACAACTTTTAACCATTGCAGGGTGAGTAAATAGTGAATAAATTAAAACTTTTGAGTATACTATCACTTTAATCTCACAAGAATGCCCTCAATTGCTGAAATGCATTAATTATATCAATATTAATCACACACAACTATTAGCAATCTCAAAGTGCACATGCAACATTTGCTGAAATTTGCATTCTAGGACATTATTGCCTAAATAGGTTCATTTTGCTGATGTATGTGTGACATCGCCGCGTTTTACAAAACATGTCCCTGCATAAACTTAAACAACCACTTAGCATGTAAATTACATTGAAGGGATAGTTCACAACCTGAAGCCATTGACTTCCATAGTTGGAAAAACAAAGACTGTGGAAGTCAGGGGTTACAGGTTTTCAGCATTCTTCAAAATATCTTATTTTGCGTTCAACAGAAGAAAGAAACACATAAAGGTTTGAAACAAGTAAAAGGTGACTAAATGATGGCTGAATTTTCATTTTTAGGGTGAACTATCCCTTTAAGCTCCTCATTGTTTCAGGAGGTGCTGATGTCTGTCCTGATGACCTTTTTTTTGTACCTGTGATCATCAGTCATGTGACCTGTTCCTGATGATATTTGAGATGAGCCCAGATTTCCCAGTATTCAGCAGTTTTTTTTTATTGCTGAAGGAGGGATAATGATATCAGGGTGAAATCCTCTGCTATTAGCAACACATTGCGCTGTAGGTTCACACAACACACATCATCAATGAGCCTGTTGGGAGAGATTTCTGGAACGAGATGAGTCTGCTTTTCAGAAAGCTCCCGGACAGGTTGCCAGAATTGCAACAATTAATCATTTCTGTCACTATTAAATTCCTTCTTCCAGATTACCATTTACTATTAACAGTTCTAGTGTTACAATAGTTTCGCAATAATGTTAAGGACACTGTAAACAAAAATATGTAAGATTTATGGTAAAAAAATACAAAAAAACTGATAGCTGTGGTTGCCAGAATTTTACCTTAAAAGGCGACCTGTTTTGCCCCTTTTTACAAGATGTAAAATAAGTCTCTGATGCCCCTAGAGCAGGGATGGGCAAACTCGATCCTGGAGGGCCGGTGTCCCTGCATAGTTTTGCATCAACCCTAATCAAACACACCTGCTTGTAGCTTTTTAGTGATCTTGAAGACACTAATTAGGGTGTTCAGGTGTGTTTGATTAGTGTTGGAGCAAAACTCTGCAGGGACACCGGCCCTCGAGGATCGAGTTTGCCCATGCCTGCCCTAGAGTGTGTGTGTGTGTGTGAAGTTTTAATTCTTCACCTTTATAAATGTTTAAAGAAACAATCATTTATTCCGACAGTCGTGACCTGCTTTTAATAATT
>NC_079452.1:27522434-27547434 GCF_903798145.1 Danio aesculapii | reverse complement strand
TAAGCAGGTGTGGCTTACATTTCAGTATATATTAAGTGGGTGTGACTTTTATTTCAGTACTGATGAAGCGGGCATCCTTTTGATCAGTGGGTTGAATTACATGGGTGTGGCTTCTATTTGAGTGGATTAAGTGGGAGTGGCTTTTATTCAAACATTGATTAAGTGGGTGTGGCTTCTACTTGAGTATTTATTTAGTGGGCGTGCTTTTGATCAGTGAGTTGAATTAAGTAGGCATGGCTGCTATTTGAGTATTCATTAAGTAGGCACGTTGTAGATCAGCGGGTTGTATTAAGTATGTGCGTATGTTTATTTTTGAGTATTGATTATGTGGGTGTGGCTTATATTTGAGTATTAAGTTGGTATTATTTTGATCAGTGGTTTAAATTAAGTAGGTGTGGCTTCTTTATGAGTATTGATTAAGTAGGCGTGCTTTTGATCTGTGGGTTAAAGTGGGTGTGGCTTATATTTGAGTATTGATTAAGTGGGTGTGGCTTCTTTGTGAGTATAAGTTAAGTGGGCATAGATTTGAGCAGTGGGCTGAATTAAGTAGGTGTGGTTTCTATTTAAGTATTGTAATGATTAAGTGGGCGTGCATTTGATCAGTAGGTGAAATAATTAAGTGTAGCTTCAATTTGAGGATTGATTGAGGGGGTGTGGCTTCTATTTGAGTATTTATTAAGTGGGCATGTTTTTAATCAATGGAATGAATTAAGCAGTTGTGGCTTCTATTTAGTATTATTAAGTGGGTGTGGCTTCTATTTGAGTATTAAGTAGGCGTGGCTTCTATTTGAGTATTACGTAGGCGTGGTTTCTATTTGAGGATTGATTAAGTGGGTGTGCATTTGATCAGTGGGTTGAATTAAATGCTTACAGGCTGAAAAGAAAGCAAGCCTTTACCAGGCAACAGAAAGCCAACACCCTCCATCACATATCATTTGTTCTCATTTAGCCGTGAGCATCTTTCAATCATTTCTGAAGAGGGAAGGAGGGAGTATGGAGAGAGGAAGAGAAAACTCTTCATCTTTTTCTCGGAGGCTCAATAACTCTTCATTCCCCTGTGTGTCGCGTCGGGCCGCTTGAGTTTAGAGGTCATGCTAACTAATGAGGTCCAGATCAATGTCTGCAGGTACTAATGTTCGCTCTCATAGCATTGCAGCCTACAGCTTCTTCTCTCAGTTCTACTATAAACACAGCAGGACTGTAGCATTGTCAGGCAAGCCATCGGCATTATAAATGCTCACGAGTTTAAATAAATCATCCAAATTATTAAATATAGTGAGGAGGCTGTCAAACTCCAGAACTGACTGTGGTTTTCTGCTTGAGCATTGGACCAAGTGGGCGGGGTTTTTATCAGTGGTTTGAATTAAGTGGCTGTGGCTTCTAATTGAGTGTTGGAATAAGTGGGTGTGGTTTTGTTCAGTGGGTTTAATTAAATAGCTGCTTCTATTTAAATATCAATAAATGGGTGTGGCTTCTATTTCAGTGTTAAATTAAGTGGGCAGGGTTTTATGGTCAGTTGGTTGAATTAAGTGGGTGTGGTTTGTTTGAGTGTTAAATAAAGTGGGCGTGCTTTTGATCAGTTGGTTGAATTAAGTAGGTTTGGCTTCTATTTGAGTATTATTAAGTGGGTGTGGCTTCTATTTGAGTGTTGGATTAGGGGGTGTGGTTTTGATCTGGGGGTTGAATCAAGTATGTACAGCTTCTGTTTGAGTGGGCGTGGTTTTGATCAGCGGGTTGATTTATCGGTTAATTGAATGAAGTGGGTGTGGCTACTGTTTAAATATTGATTAAGTGGGTGTGTTTTTGATCAGTGGGTTGAATTAAATGGGTGTGGCTTCTGTCAGAGTGTTAAATTAAGTGGGCATGCTTTTGATCAGTGGTTTGAATTAAGTAGCTTTTTGAATATTGTTTAAGTGGGCGTGGCTTCTATTTGATTATTGATTAAGTGGGCATGCTTTGGATCAGGGGGCTGAATTATCAGTTAATAGAATTAAGTGGATGTGGCTTAGGTTTGAGTTAAATTAAATTGGCAGGCTTTTGAGATTGGTTTGAATTAAGTGAGGTGGCTTCTGTTTGAATATTGATTAAGTGGGAGTGTTTTTGATCAGTTGGTTGAATTAAGTGGGTGTGGTTTGTTTGAGTGTTAAATTAAGTGGGCGTGCTTTTGATCAGTTGGTTGAATTAATTAGTTGTGGCCTTTATTTGAGTATTGTTAAGTGGGCGTAGCTTCTATTTGAGTATTGGATTAAGGGGCGTGGCTTTGATCTGGGGATTGAATTAAGTATGTGCAGCTTCTGTTTGAGGGTTGGATTAATTGGGCATGGTTTTGCTCACCGTGTTGAATTATCAGTTAATTGAATGAAGTGGGTGTGGCTTCTGTTTGAATATTGATTAAGAGGGTGTGTTTTTGATCCGTGGGTTGAATCAAATGGGTGTGGCTTCTGTTTGAATATTAAGTGGGTGTGTTTTTGATCCGTGGGTTGAATCAAATGGGTGTGGCTTCTGTTTGGGTGTTAAATTAAGTGAGCACACTTTTGATCAGTGGTTTGAATTAAGTAGCTTTTTTGACTATTAAGTGGGTGTGGCATCTATTTGAGTATTGATTAAGTAGGTATGCTTTTGATCAAGGAGCTGAATTATCAGTTAATTGAATTATGTGGGTGTGGCTTCTGTTTGAGTTAAATTAAATTGGCGGGCTTTTGTCATTGGTTTGAATTAAGTGGGTGTGGCGTCTATGTGAATACTGATTAAGTGGGAGTGTTTTTGATCATTGGGTTGAATTAAATGGGTATGGCTTCCGTTTGAGTGTTAAATTAAGTGGGAGTGTTTTTGATCAGTTGGTTGAATTAAGTAGCTGTTGATTATTACGTGGGTGTGGCTTCTGTGAGTGTTGGATTAAGGGGGTGTGGTTTTGATCAGCAGGTTGAATTAACTATTAATTAAATTAAGTGGGTGTGGTTTATGTTGGAATAAATGGGTGAGGTTTTTATCTGTGGGTTGGATTAAGTAGGCATGGCTTCTGTTTGATTATTGATTACGTGGGTGGGGTTTTGATCTTCTAACATTTATCATTTATTTTAGCTTTATTTTAGTTTTAGAAGCCACACCCACTTTATTCAATTAACTGATAATTCAACACGCTGAGCAAAACCATGCCCACTTAATCCAACACTCAAACAGAAGCTGCACATGTTTAATTCAACCCCCAAATCAAAACCACGCCCATTAATCCAACACTCAAATAGAAGCCACGCCCACTTAATAATACTCAAATAAAGGCCACAACTAATTAATTCAACCAATTGATCAAAAGCACGCCCACTTAATTTAACACTCAAACAAACCACACCCACTTAATTCAACCAACTGATCAAAAACACTCCCACTTAATCAATATTCAAATAGAAGCCACCTCACTTAATTAAAACCAATCTCAAAAGCATCTATTTGAGTATTGATTAAGTGGGTATGCTTTTGATCAAGGAGCTGAATTATCAGTTAATTGAATTATGTGGGTGTGGCTTCTGTTTGAGTTAAATTAAATCGGCGGGCTTTTGTCATTGGTTTGAATTAAGTGGGTGTGGCTTCTATGTGAATACTGATTAAGTGGGATGGTTTTTGATCATTGGGTTGAATTAAATGGGTATGGCTTCCGTTTGAGTGTTAAATTAAGTGGGAGTGTTTTTGATCAGTTGGTTGAATTAAGTAGCTGTTGATTATTACGTGGGTGTGGCTTATGTGAGTGTTGGATTAAGGGGGTGTGGTTTTGATCAGCAGGTTGAATTATCTGTTAATTAAATGAAGTGGGTGTGGTTTATGTTGGAATAAATGGGTGAGGTTTTTATCTGTGGGTTGGATTAAGTAGGCGTGGCTTCTGTTTGATTATTGATTACGTGGGTGGGGTTTTGATCTTCCAACATTTATCATTTATTTTAGCTTCATTTTAGTTGCTTAAAACATTTTAACATCTGTGTCTGCAAGTGTGTGAAATTGAACTCACTGCTTACGTTTCTGTATTATTTAGTGTATATCTTGAACAAATGTTTTTTTTTTTTGTTGTGTGTGCGGTGCTTAACATCAAGTTGAATCATTTTTTTGTAGTCACTGACAGTAACTCATTTTCAGAATTTGTGTTTGTGTGCTACATAATTTAGTCTACATAAATTATTTACATTCACAACTGACTAGATACCAAGAAGACAAATAGAGAAAAGTGTGTTTCTGTGAAGCATTTGTTTGTTAAATGTTCAACAAAACAAAAGCACTGTGGTGTATGAGAGTGTGTGTGTGTGAACAGTATGCATGTGAGATGCTGTATTGCTCAGTGTGTACTGTATGTGTGTAAGTGAGTGAGTGTGTCTAAGCCCTGCAGGCCTGATGCTATTTTTAGTCCATGTCTCTCTTCTTTCTTCTTCTTCTATCTCTTTTTCTCATTTATATCTTCCTTTAATGAATCTCCTCTAACAGTGTCTGACATTACTGGGCAATTTCCTGCGGCTCAACACACTAGCAGATCTGTGTTGTGCTATTTATCATTTTCAGGGTGTACTTTGCTTAAAAAAAGAAATTAAATAATAATGTTAGTAATCAATATCTAAAGTCATTATATTCCTGTGCTGTACAACAGTCATCTATCGATCATTCAGAAATGTATACTGAGGTCATTTGTTATTGCTGTTGTTTAAATGTTGTTGCTTGGGGGAAGTAAATTCACCAAATCTAACATTAAATATAGACGGTGATGGGTTTTTAAATCACTGCTGAGTGTGTTTTTGTCTGAAACTAGCATCTGTGTGTTTCTCCCTCTTATTCAGACACTTCTCATGTCTCTCATCCAAGTACATGTGTCCTGGCGTTCCCGCTGTGATGAGTAACCTGCTTGCCAACATCAACGCTTACTTCGCACACACAACAACTGCAACCACTAACATCTCGGCCTCCGACCGATTCGCAGCATCCAACTTTGGGGTTTGTCAGCTTCACTGTTGATGGATGAGTGATTAAATGTGTCTGGAGAGATTGATGGGTGGTTTAGTAAATGAGAGAAGGGAGGGATGGATGAGTTAAAGGTTGGATGCATGATTGGATGAGTGCAATGAATGGATGAATGAGTGACTAGATGGGTGGTTGGATGAGTGGATGATTGTATGGATATATGATTGTGTGAGTATAGGGATGGAAAAATAAATGGATGATTCAATGTTTAACTAGATGGATAAATGATGGATGGATGGATGGATGGATGGGTGGTTGAATTAATGAATGGTGGGGTGACTGGGTGGATAGGTGGATGGATGATTAGATTGGATTATTGGATTGATAGAAGACTGAATGGGTGACAAGATGAATGGATTGGTGGTTGAATGAGTGGATGAATGTATGGATACAGATGATTGTGAAAATGGATGGATGGATGGATAAATGAATGTTAGGTTGAGTGATTAGATGGATAAATTATGTTGGATTGATGGATGGATGGATGACTAAATGAATGGATTGGCGGTTGATTGAAAAAGTACATGGCTAGATGTTAGGACAGATGGATGGATGGATGGATAGTGGAGTGACTGACTGAAAGGATGGATGGATGGATGAATGAAAGGATGATTGTATGAGTCCATGGATGAATGAACGGATGGGTGGATTATTGGATTAATGGAAAACTGGATGAGTGGTAAAAAGAATGGATTGATGAATAAATAGATAGATGATTAAAAGGAGGGATAATTGAATGAATTGATGGTTGGATGGATTGTTGAATGGATGGACGGACGGACGGATGGATGAATAGATAGATAATTGGATGGATGGCTGAATGGAAGAATTAATGGATGTATAGTTAAATGAATTGATGTTAGATTGATGGTTAGATTGATGACTGGATGGATGGATGGATGGATGGATGGATGGATGGATGGATGAATGGTTGAATGGATGGATGGATGGATGGATGAATAGATAGATGATTTGGTGATGATGGATGGATGGATGGATGGGTGGGTGGATGGATAGTTAATAGGAAATGATGGTTGGATGGTTTGATGGCTGGCTGGCTGGCTGGATGGATGGATGGATGCATGGATGGATTGATGGATGGATGGTTGGTTGGTTGGTTGATTGAATGGTGGAATGGACAGATAGATAAAGAGATAGATGATTAGATGTATGGTTGAATGGAAGGATTGATGGATGGATGGATGGATGGATGGATGGATGGATGGATGGATGGATGGATAGATGGATGGGTAAATGAATGGATGGATGGATGAACAGATAGACAATTGGATGGATGGCTGAATGGTAGGATTGATGGATGAATGGATGGAAGGATGGATGGATGGATGGACGGACGGATGGACGGATGGACGGATGGATGGATAGATGGATAGATGGATAGATGGATGGATGGATGAATGCATGGTTGGATGGATGGATGGATGGTTGAATGGACTGATGGATGGATGGATGGATGGATGAATGGTTGAATGGATGGACGGTTGGATGAATAGATAGATGATTTGGTGATGATGGATGGATGGATGGATGGATAGTTAAAAGGAAATGATGGTTGGATGGTTTGATTGCTGGATAGATGGATGGTTGGTTGGTTGATTGAATGGTGGAATGGACAGATAGATGAAGAGATAGATGATTAGATGTATGGATGAATGGAAGGATTGATTGATGGATGGATGGATGGATGGGTGGATGAATGGATGGATGGATGAACAGATAGACAATTGGATGGATGGCTGAATGGTATGATTGATTAATGGATGAATGGATGGAAGGATGGATGAATAAATGGATAAATGGATGGTTGGATGGATGGATGGTTGAATGGACAGACGGATGGATGGATGGATGAATGAATGAATGAATAGATAGATAGATAATTGTATGGATGGCTGAGTGGATGGATGGATGGTTAAATGGATAGAATGAATGAATGGATGGATTAATCACTGAAGGAATGGATAAAGATAGATGTATGATTAAATGAATGAATGGAAGGTTGGATGTATGACTGAATGAATGGTTGGATGAATGTCTAAAAGAATAGATGGATAGATAATGGAATACAATGGAAAAGTGAAATGGAAAGTGATGCACAAACAAAGAGCCCATGTTTCCCAAATGTAGGACTGATCTATTTTGTGTGTGTGTGTTGTGTTTTCTGCAGAGAGAGAAGTTCGTCAAGCTCTTGGATCAGCTCCACAACTCTCTGAGGATCGACCTCTCCAAGTACCGGGTGAGTTAAAGTCAAAACCCCGAGCTATCTCAGCACACCCAGACGCTACGCTCACTACCCCAGATGGATTTTCTATTTCAGAGACATCAGAAAGAAAAACACTCATCTATTATTCATCGCCATGGAGATAATTTAACCTCTCCATCACTTTTAGCGATCCCCTACCTTAATTTACAATGACATTCAAACACTTTACGAGCTCTTCGCAGAACAGAAGGTCCATTTATTCACACGCGACGCAACGATTTGAGAAAAATGCCTCAGAAAAATCAAAGATTGCTCTTGACTCGCTTTGCCCTTCTTGCTTTTATACTAATGTGGTATATGCAGACGGACTTTTAATTTTCAGTCAGCCAGCTCAAGTGCTTCCGGTGAACTGGCTTGCCGTTACAAAATGGCCACATTTGAGATCTGATTTCTTTAGTGATCTTCACTGCCTGATTGATAGACTAAATATGGTGGGTCTCAGAAGCACTGCAAGAGATGGACTGCACTCCATCTCTTTAAAATATGAGCATTTATTTTTAATGGAGTTTCTAAGTTCGCCTGCTGCTACTGACGGCACTAGTATTTCAAGAGTTCACACTTAGATATGCTTGGCGTATAAAGCAGGTTTGGCATGCTGTCCCGGGAGAGAACCCTGAGCTCGGAGATATTTGAGCCCAGGGCTCCCGCCCGGTCGATAAGCGTATCAGGAGATCCGCGATAAGGTAGGTCTTGAGAGCTCCCCCTTTAGAAAAGGGAGGAAAAGGAGGAGATGGGGTGGAAGGGGGGATTCTTCCAAACGAAGATAGAGCAGTAGGAAGAAAATGATCCATTTATAGTAGACTAGGATCACTCTGATTGGATTATTACTGATTACAGATGAGTGGCCAGACGTCAATCATATCACGTGCTTCTCTCGAAATTAGTTTATGAAACTTCACTTATTTGGTCTTTCATCTTTTTCTACGCTTAAAACAACTCAGTGAATGTTTAAGTCTATTTAGCTGATTGTATTTTCATTACATTACAACATTGATGCTGTAAAAGGAACCATATGAAATTGAAAATAGTCACATCAAGCTTTCACCGAAAGTTTATCTTTGGCTGAAAAACACTAGTGGCTCTATTTTAACGATCTAGGCGCAAAGTCTAAAGCGCACACTGTAAAAAATAAATCCGTAAAATTTACGAAAAAAAAACCCAGCAGCCGTGGTTGCCGTTTAAAATACAGGACAAACTGTAAAAGTAATTTCTCACTTTTACAGTAAACTACCGTATTTCATTAATTTATAGATGGAATATGTCTGTATTTTGAATTATCAACATCCACACATGTTTTGTTACACAGTTACACGTTAACACAGCCATATGCAGGTGGTGATGAGGAAGTTACATAATGAGCCAATGCTCATCACAAACATTTCCCACAAGCCGAAAAGTGGATCAGTGTATAGAAGAAGGTGCTCAGTGTCATTCACACAGCTACTAAACACCAGTACGGTAACACACATAACATTAAAGTCATGAAATAAACATTGTTTATCAATGTTAGATGTAGCTTAAATCTTTAATGTACTGTACATAACTGATGGGGAAACAAATAAAAAGGTCTATAGTAATGTCAACAAAAAGCATAAAAAGTGACGTGCCATGGAGGGAATTCTGGGAAAGTCAATTTACGGTTATTCACCGTATATATTAAGGAAATATACTGTTGAGGAGGTTGCGGATTTTTACTCTAGCATTTTTACAGTATTTTACAGTTGAAATCACGGCCATTTTTTACAGTTTATGGCGCAAAAGCATTAAGTAGAGCTGTAAACCTACACTGGTCTCACGGTTCGCTTACGATTATCATGCCATCGATTCGGTTCAATTCGATATCTCGGTGTATCACGGTGCATTGACGGTGCTTTCCATACACAGTTTTATATTTTCTTCACAGCAGCAATTCTTGTATTAAAATGTAGACATATATTTATATACTATTTGTAATAGTTTTGTCCTTTAATACAAATATTCAGATATATAAACTGTACCTTTAAACAACTCAAGCATTTATAGCAAATAATATAAACAAATATTAATATCCCGCTCGCTTTCTGATCCTTGTCTACCAACTTCTCTTACACCCCTTTGATTGGTCACACGCTCAACATAAAGGGCTGCGGTCGGCGCCTGTGCGCTGCGCTCTTCACAGATGAGTGACACTGATAAGCGGCAGCGGCGATCACAGCTGACCCATGATAGACACGGTGGAGAAAACTCTGCAGGCACGCGCTCGTGTTTGTATCCAGAAGTATTGCTGTAGAACAGCCGAAAGGAGAGGAAAAGTCACGCCAGCCGGTCAAATGGGCCGCAGTGAGAGAGACAGAGCGAGAGAGAGAGAAATGGAGTACTTACATTCTCTCAATCGCAGTGAAATAGGGGCTTCTGCTGTAAGTGTCAGTGAAAGACTGTCCAGCAAATACAAACGCATTGAAATTGTGCACAGTTTCTAAGTTTTTAAGTAGTTGGAGCGTTGTAAATACTCACACTCACCTCCCTCGACATAGTAAGCTACGGCGACATAACGGATATAAGATAAATGACGTCAGTACACAATAACCGGTTATTTAAGGATGGAAATATACACTTTGCACCCCATAGCATTGGTCTAACAGGGTTGTGCTTATTCTCTTAAAAAATAGAGCATTTTTTTGGCCCACATATTGTATTGAATAATATGCTGGCACAACTCTGATAAATGGTAATAAGCAATTAAAATTATAATGATAACCTATGGATAAAAGGTCAACCAGGTGGTTATGATGCCTGTTGATGAGTTATGGATGTTTTTTTTAAGTATAATGTGCATTAAATCAATCAGAGTATCATCTTCCATTCCCTTTAAGAGTCAGTTGTGTTGCGCCAAATAGCATTTGCTATTTACATGGCGGACTTTGTATGTGGAAAAACTGATTGCTTCACTAGCGAGAAAACAGTTAAACAGAGCATCTGCAGTGCGAGAATGCGAGATGAGCCTTCTCTATTTGACCTCTTTACTTTCTCTTTACTTTCACTCTTTACTTCACTCCTTTACTTCGGTGCCGTAAGGAAACAGTGATGTACACACACCACTGAAGACATCCATCAGCTACTTATAATGTACTTGTTTGAACACTGCATGAACTCAGCAGTTCCGGATCAATCAGATTAATAATTCATTGATCAAGTCGATTGAACATGCTTGAGAAACAATGTCAGAAAAAATTGTCAATATAGGGTGTGTATGAAATACTGTGTCATTGCTTTGAAATGTTTTGTGTTTTGATACATGAAATGTTTGTTATTCTTAAAGTGATACTTGTTTTATTGAAGCTAAAATGGCTCTGATTTAAGTCATGTTGAGTTTAATTTCTGTATTCGGGATTGAGATTAACATGTAGTGCGTTTATGCGTTAAGTTGTGTTGAGTCAAGTAATTTAACAACATATTTTTATTACTTTCAGACAGTAAATAAAATGTAATTTAAGAACAATTTTAATGATGTAATTAATAATTGGACGCAGTGGCGCAGTAGGTAGTGCTGTCGCTTCACAGCAAGAAGGTCTCTGGTTCGAGCCTCGGCTGGGTCAGTTGGCGTTTCTGTGTGGAGTTTGCATGTTCTCCCTGCGTTCGTGTGGGTTTCCCCCACAGTCCAAAGACATGTGGTACAGGTGAATTGGGTATGCTAAATTGTCCGTAGTGTATGTGTGTGAATGAGTGTGTGTGGATGTTTCCCAGAGATGCGTTGCAGCTGGAAGGGCATCCGCTGTGTAAAACATATGCTGGATAAGTTGGCGGTTCATTCCACTGTGGCAACCCCGGATTAATAAAGGGACTAAGCCGAAAAGAGAATGAATAAATGAATAATTAATCACTTTTTTGAAGTGACTTACCCAACAGTGTTAATAATGATATATTGTATTTATAATGCGCTTTTCTAAAACCCAAAGCGCTACAACAACAGAGAGAATAAAACACGCAATAAAATACAAGGATTCAAGATAGAGAAGTAATAAATCAAGGCAAGGCAAGTTTATTTCTATAGCACATTTCATACACAGTGGCAATTCAAAGTGCTTTACATAAATAGGAATGAAAGAAACAAGTATAAGAGAATAAAAAAATAAATAAAAATTATTAAAAACAGATTAAAATGTGTTAAAACAGGTTATAATAGAATGAAAAAAGACAAAAAAGACAACAGTGTGATCTGTGGGACGTAGCACAGTGCTCATTCAGTAAAGGCACAGCTAAACAGATGTGTTTTCAGTCTTGATTTGAATGTGCCTAATGTTGGAGCACATCTGATCATTTCTGGAAGCTGATTCCAGCAGTCGGGGGCGCTACTGCTGGAATCAGAAACGTATGCTGTGTTTCGTATATAATATTTTATTATTTTATTTATGTCAATAATCATTAGAATATTAAGTAAAAATCATCATCGTTGAAGATATTTTGTAAATGTATTAAGGTAAATATATCAAAACTCTTTTTTTTATAAGTAATATGCATTGATATGAAAGGATTTAAAGAACTTTAAAGGTGATTTTCCAAAAATGAATTAATTAGGGACCCTCAGATTACAGATATTCAAATATAATATAAAAATAAAACTATAAAGCTTACAGTAAGCTTATTTATTCAACATTTAGACTAAGCATAAACCTCAAATTCCAAAAATGTATGTATTAATTTATTTTCCTTCGGCTTAGTCTCTATTTTTAGAGGTCACCACAGCGGAATAAACCACCAACTATTCAAGCATATGTTTTACACAGCGGATGCCCTTCCAGCTGCAACCCAGTATTGGGAAACACCTTAAACACACATTTCCACACATACACTACGGCCAATTTAGTTTCTTTAATTCACCTAAACCGCATGTGTTTGGACTGTGGGGAAACCGGGGCACCCGGAGGAAACCCACGCCAACATGGAGAGAACATGCAAACTTCACACAGAAATGCCAACGGGCCCAGACGGGACTCGAACCAGCGACCGTCTTGCTGTGGGTCCACAGTGCTAACCACTGAGCCACCATTCCGCAAAAGTTTCATCTTCAAGTCAGAATGCATATTTTAGTCCTTGGCTTTCTTGTAGAAGTCTGCATCTCAGCGTGAGTGCTAGAAAGCATTGACAGGAATCACACACACACACACACACACTGGACTGGCGGGCGTCCAGGGAATTCAGTGCCCGTTACCTGCTGCTTTCGCCTGTCAACTTCCAGGCAGTGCGTCCTGACAGTAATACACTCCGGATGTGCGGCGCTGCTGTGGATTTTGACCGTAATGAAATTCTGAAGCAAAGTGAGTTTGGTCTGTGCTCGTGTGGCTTTGGCCGGGGCTGGTTTTTGTTCCTCCGGAGCGCTTTAACGCCTCTGCTTTATTAGATGAATTTACAGCGTCTGTGGCTGTGTTGTCTGCATTACGCTTGTGTTCAATAAACCTCAGGCAGACTTTATCTCCTCTCACTCACTCGCACAGGATTATACGTTTCTCGAGAAGCCTGGAAATCACACTGAACTCGGAGACAACACTAGACAGGCTTTCTGGCACCGCTCCACGTGCTTTCAGAACAACAGCTTTATCGTGGGAAAAAATAGATCTCAGTAGGCTATATTACAGGGCTCAATGTGTCTGTTTTATACATCCGTCTGAAATCAAATCAATGTATTTATAGATGCTTATAATAATAATGATGATAATAAAATAATAATAATAATAATAATGATGATTATGATGATAATAATAATGATAATGACAGTAATAAAATCAATATTAATAATAATATTAATAATATTAATAAAAATAATAATAATAATAATAATAATAATAATAATAATAATAATTACAACAACAATAATAATAGTAATAATAATAATAATGATGATGATAAAAATAATGATAATGACAGTAATAATATCAATATTAATAATAATATTAATAATAATAATAATAATAATAATAATAATGATGATGATGATGATGATAATAATAATGATAATGACCGTAATAATATTAATAATATCAATATTAATAATAATAATAATGAATATTAATAATAATTTTAATGATGATAATATAATAAAGAATAATAAATAATAATAATAATTTTAATAATAAAAAAATATTAAAGATAATTATAATGATGATAATAATAATAATAATAATAACAGTAATAATATTAATACAAGTAATAATGATGATGATAAAATGGCAAAAACGAGAATGATTATAATAATAATAATAATGGTGACAATGATGATGATGATAATAATAATAATAATAATAATAATAATAATAATAATAATAATAATAATAATAATAATAATAATTAATAATAAGAATGATAATAATAATAAAATAACAACAACAACAACAATAATAATAATAATAATAATAATAATAATAATAATAATAATAATAATAATAAGAATGATAATAACAACAACAACAACAATAATAATAATAATAATAATAATAATAATAATAATAATGAAATAATAACAACAACAACAACAATAGCAATAATAATAATAAGAATTAATAATAAGAATGATAATAATAATAATAATAATAAAACAACAACAACAACAACAACAACAATAATAATAATAATAATAATAATAATAATAATAATAATAATAATTAATAAGAAGAATGATAATAACAACAACAACAACAACAACAACAACAATAATAATAATAATAATCATTCATTCATTCATTCATTTCAGCTTAGTCCCTTTATTATTCTGGGGTCGCCACAGTGGAGTGAACCAACCACCAGCTTATCCAGCACATGGACAGCATCCATCCATTCTGGACAGAAATATCCATACACACTCATTTACACACATACACTATGGACAATTTAGCTTACCCTATTCTTGTATAGCACATGTGTTCTGGACACTCAAAACAGTCAGGACCTCGGTTTAACGTCTCATCCGAAGGTCGGCTGAGCAGCACAGAGTCCCCATCTTTATACTGGGGTATTAGGACCCACACAGACCACAAGTTGAGCGCCCCCTGCTGGTCTCACTAATACCACTTCCAGCAGTAACCTAGCTTTCCCATGTGGTCTCCCATCCAGGCACTGACCAGGCTTAGCCTTGCTTTGCTTCAGTGGGCGACCATGTGAGTTGCAGAGAGCTAGCTGCCGGCTACAAACAGTTTTTGTCAGTTCGGTGGCTGAATCGTGGAAAATCATACAAGTTTAGTCAGTCACTCACTATCCTTTGGCTTAGTCCCTAATTTATCAGGGGTTGCCACAGCGGAATGAACCGACAATTACACTGGCATATTTTTTATCTGTTGTATGAAAAAGCAAGATTTTTAAAAAGAGGCGTGGCATCAAACCCCACCCCTAAACCCAATCATCATTGGGATCAAAAAGTTACGAAAAGGCTTGAGGTATTATAAACAAACTTTCACTAAACTGAAGATGCAGTGATACCAATTGATCAGTTTATTAAACTCAACTATGATGTAAACCATCCTCAAACAGTGTAAAACCAGGGTGCAGATCTGTAGACACCCTGATGGTTTCTCGTCAAAGCTCTTTTGATTGCTACTCAGTTTAATGACCTCTCACCTCAACAATCTGTTACCTGAAGCTCAACCATATGCTCATTTCTCTGTCCTCTTCTGACATTCACATCACTCAACAGCTTCTGCACTCTCATTCAACACCTCAAACAGTCATAGAAGGAAGCAAAGGGATATTCTAGTCATAATATATATATATAATGTCTTAACTGACAGACATGATTTCAGTATATCAGTAGTTTGTATACCAAAATCTGTCCATATGTGCAGATAAAAAGCAATTATGTCATATCTATTTATGTCAGATGTAAAGTAGTTATGGCATAGCATCATCTTTGTTTTCATCCAGTCATATATTTGTTACATAAAAAATAAAATTTAATATGAATAAATGTATATTCTTTAAGAATTTGCGATGTTTTTTTATTTTTAGTTCTGTTTTTATTTGTTGTATTTTTATTAAGTGTTGTTTTGGTGCTTGCATGTGCATTTTTAGCAGTAAATTTAAAGAGACATGCACTGTGTCTTGTTTACTGTAGATATCAAAGTTTAATTTCAATGTCTTTGTCAAAGTAAATATATATATACACACACACACACACACACACACACACAGTTGAAGTCAGAATTATTAGCCCCCTTTCGATTTTTGTTTTTCTTTTTAAAATATTTCCCAAATGATGTTTAACAGAGCAAGGAAATGTTCACAGTATGTCTGATAATGTTTTTTCTTCTGGAGAAAGACTTATTTGTTTTATTTCAGCTAGAATGAAAGAAGTTTTGTTTTTTAAAAACCTTTTTAAGCTCAAAACTATTAGCCCCTTTTAAGCATTTTTTTTTATGATAATCTACAGAACAAACCATCGATATACAATAACTTGCCTAATTACCCTAACCTGCTTAGTTAACCTAATTAACCTAGTTAAGCTTTTAAATGTCACTTTAAGCTGTATAGAAGAATATCTAGTCAAATATTATTTACTGTCATCATGGCAAAGATAAAATAAATCAGTTATTAGAAATGTGTTGAGAAAATCTTCTCTCCATTAAACAGAAATTGAGGAAAAAAATAAACAGGGGGTTAATAATTCTGACTTCAACTGTATATGCACACATATTTAGTGTATGCACATTGCACAAACATATATTATGTAATTACAAATGACTGTTTTGGATGCGATTAATCTTGATTTATTTATTTTTTAAGACATTTGTGCTGGAAAATAAGACAAAAATAGTTTAATATTGTTTGCAATGTGTTTAATGGCTGTATACAGTGGGGAAAATTGTCTCCATTATTCTCAGAAAACATATTTCTAAAGGTGCTGTTGACTTGACATTTTCACCAGAGGTTGATAACAACCACAGAAATCCATATGTGCAAAGAAAATAAATATAATTACTTTCCAAATGAAGTTATGCATAATAAAATGAAATGATGCAGGGAAAATGTATTGAACACATAACGAAAGGGAGGTGCAGTTCGGCAGTGAAAGCCCAGACAGCAGCTGAAATCTCTCAGTAGTTCTTCAGCAACCCTCTGCCCTTCCTCAGTGTAAATGAATATCAGCTGCTTCAGTCCAACATCTACATTAGCAGGAGGATGAAGTTGATGATATTTCAGTGAGGCAATGATCCAAAACACAGCCAAGGAAACTCTCAAATGCTTTCAGAGAAAGAAAATCAAGCTGTAGAATGGCCCAGGCAATCACCTGAGCCCCAATCCAATAGAAAATACAAAGATAAGCTCAGATTTTATAGACGAGACCCACAGAAGCATCAAGATTTCCATTGAAGTCTGTGAGAAACTCACACTTGAGCAATGCATATGACTTCATTCTCCATATGAGAGGTGTCTTTAAGCTGACAGCACCAAAAAGCCACACCAAATGAGCCACAACACTCTAAAAACCACCTACAACTCTAAAAACTGCACTGTAACATTACTGTGCATAGGACTCACAACTCAGACTTACTAATTAATAAATAATAATAATTACTTAAAAGGAACACGTGCATATTAAGTAAAACATGTGATTGATATATTTAGAAATAGCATAAGATCTGAAGCATTAGACTACACAGGGTGGACGCTTCATCAGTTAATGTTTCAAGTGTTCATTTACTCCAGTTGAAGAGGTTTGTCAGAGACGGATGGGTAAAAACATGTCAGCGTGAGTCATCTTCATTCACCCAGCAGCATGCACTATGCAACAATATTAATAACCCAAAGGTATTCCATCGTCATGAGCACCAATGACAAAATGCATCATAATTTAGCTGCAGACGGAGAAAATGTGTTCACAGGCTGTAAAGCTATCAGGATGCTCAGTCTGGCATGAAGAAAGAAACACTGTGTTTTTACACAGAGAATCAGAGGTCATGCAGGTGCAAACTCCACATGTGCACATGTCCTTAAATGTGTGATGTTGCATTTTTCTCTTGGGTTTTGTTAAAGGGCACATAGTTTACCTCTTTTTTATGATTTAATATTAATATTATGGTTCTTCTGAGTGGCCAGTTTAGGTTCAGTTCAAAACACAATTCAGATTGTTTTATTATATTGTGTTAAAAAGTGTCATGTTGGGGGCGTGTCCACAGTTCCCTGATTTATGGGTGTGTTGCTTCACATGTAAATTAGTTTCGGCTTCCCGCCCAACGTAACAAGGGGGCGGAGCCATGAGCTCACCCGCTCTGCGTTTGCAACAGAGACAGGCAGACTGAGAGAAGGAGCAGGAGTGAGAGGATCAGCAATCAGTCGTACATATATGGCTCGGAGACATACCAAGCAGAGAGTACAAAATCAATTGTGTCTTTGTATAGCTTTACAGCCAACTGTGTGCTAGTTTCAAGTACCGAGCTTGTACACCGAGACTAATAACCACGCACACTGGAATTACCTTTGACTGAGGCACCGGATGCGCCGCTCGAAGACGCGACACGGCACACCAGACACTCTCTGTGGAGCGGCAGAAACATAAAGTGTCCCGAATTGTCGCGCCATTGTGTGTACCCTGATAGAAACCTATGTTTAGAATTCTAAAACGCATGGCGCAGCATCAGGTGTAGCAGCACCTAGTTAAGATCACAGGGAGCTTCTGGGATCGCGAGAAATGCAAACGGCTGAAGTATAAGGTAGACTCAATGAGAAGTACACATGTTTGCAAACCTACCTAAAGATACAACCAATAATTCCGATTAGAGCGATAATGTGGAGAATATTGATCTTGTGTTGAGCCCAATGAGCCTTGCATCTAAAAATAGAGCTAGCGTGTTCCTTTAGTGATATCGCTTCGACTCACGCTGAAAATGGCGGACGTGGGGTAACAAACTGAGGATATGATGACACGCCTGTCAATCAATATTGGTGGGCGGGGGGACCGCTCTCCTACGTAAAGTTGCGGTCGATCTGAAAACCGCTCCAATTGGTCCCCCGTTTTTCATGTTGTTAAATTGAAAAAAAAAAGCACTGGGTGTGTTTATATCACCCCACTATGAAGGTCTATTCACCATTCATGCACATATGGCTGTCCAAACAGCTTGAAAAGTAGATTTTTTACCATAGGTGCCCTTTAAAGTCCTAGTTAAATCAAAATCAAAGTTTATTAGACGTTAGTGTTAGTATGTTAGCCTTATCTATAAGTCAGTGTTCTCAAAAAGAGTGACTGAAAATTTAGCATTTAGAAGATAGAAACATCCAAAGCTTGCAGTTTGTCACGTCCACCTAAATAGATCAACGATTTTATTTCCTCCAAACTGTGAACAGAAATGTTAGACTTGAAACATATATGGCACTTTTTTTTTATTGTTTCTTTTCTTTTTTAATTAACCTTAACAACCCAAACTACTTGTTGTTCAAACTACTTAAATAAAATGGGTTGAATCAACACAATGCTTAAGGTCATGGGGGCAGCAGTCTCAGGTGAAAACCCCTGACCTCCCTCTCCCCAAACACCTCCTCCAGTTACTCTAGGGGGATCCCGAAGCATTCCCAGGCCAGCTGAGAGACATAGTCACTCCAGTGTGTGCTGGGTCTTCCCCGAGGCATCCTCCTGGTGGGAGATGCCTGGAACACCTCCCTAAGTAGGCGTCCAGGAGGCATCCGAAACGGACTTCACTCGATGTGGAGGAGCAGCAGCTCTACTCCGAGCACCTCCCGGGTGACAGAGCTCCACACCCTATCTAGAAGGGTGCGCTCTGCCTCCCCGTAAAGGAAACTCATTTCAGCCGCTTGTATCCGGGACTTTGTCCTTTCAGTCATGACCCAAAGCTCATGACCATAGGTGAGAGTAGGAATGTAGATTGACTGGTAAATCGAGAGCTTTGCTTTTGAGCTCAGCTCCTTCTTTACCACAACAGACTGGTACATCGACCGCATTACTGCTGCCGCTGCACCGATCCTCCTTTTAATCTTACGTTGTATACTTTTCTCACTCGTGAACAATACCCCAAGATACTTCAACTCCTCCAACTGGGGTAAGGACTTTCCTCTAACCTGGAGATGGCAAACCACCTTTTTTCGGTGGAGCACCATGGCCTCGAACTTGGAGGTGCAGATTCTCATGCCAGCTGCGTGACACTCTGCGGCAAACCGTAAGAGGCCGGTGCATTGTGGAATGGGTGGTGGTTAACCTGATCGTCAGGCACAGAAACTACAGTAATTTACTGCCAGCTGTTCGCCAGTAACTAATGATGACAATAATAATGCATTTTATTTAAAGGCGCCTTTTTTGGCACTCAAGGTCACCGTACAGGACAGCTAGAACAATCAGTTTTAATATAAAAACATAATAAAAGTCAATAGAATACAATACACATTTTTTTTAAGTGAAGTTTATTTATAAACTAATTTCGAGAGGATCACGTGTTTATGATTGACACGGCTGGCCCCGAGTCAAGCTAATGTACGAACCACCAATCAGACTATTCCTAACTCAGTATAAATAACCAAGCATCTTACCTTTAGTCATCTTCGTCTTGAAGAATCCCCCCTTCCACCCCTTCTCCTCCTCTTTTCCTCTATAGGGCAGCACGGTGGCCCAGTGGTTAGCACTGTGGCCTCACAGCAAGAATGCCTCTGGCTCGGATCTCTAACCTGCCATTTGGCATTTCTGTGTGGAGTTCATGTTCCCCCCGTGCTTGCGTGGGTTTTCCCCGGGTCCTCCGTTTTTTTCCCACAGTCCAAAAACTTAAGACATAAGTAAATTGACTAAACCAAATCAGCCCCATAGTCAAAGTCTTATAGCAACACACCACCTTAGCAATCCTTAAGCAGCAGGAGGAGGGGGGGGGGGTTCTCGAGATCTACCTGAGCTCAAACCTCCCTGCAAACGGGAGGGAGCCTATAAGTGGAAGTTCAGATTTATTGTCAACACACCACCTTAGCAATCCTTAAGCAGCAGGAGAAGGGGGGGGGGGGGGGTTCTCGAGATCTACCTGAGCTCAAACCTCCCTGCAAATGGGAGGGAGCCTATAAGTAAGAGGTTCAGATTTATTGTCATTTAATTTCAGGACGTTTGAGGTAAACCAGGATTTGATGTCTGCAAAGCAGTTAGTAAGGGATGAAGGTGGGAGTTTGAGGTTGTGTTTGGTTGATAGGTAGAGCAGGATGTCATCTGCGTAGCAATGAAAATGGATTTGGTGTTTGCGGAAAACCCCAAATCCAACTCACTGTAAAAAATACTGTACTTACATTATAGCACCGTTTATCTTGCTGTATATGCATTTACAGTATTGTGTATCTTTACTGTAAAATACAGAGTCTTTTTCACAAGGCTACTTTAAAAGCATACTGCATAACTGTCCTACAGTAAATTACAGTTCATATTACATATTTATATTACATATTCATATTACAGTTCATATTACAGTTCATATTACATATTCATATTACAGTTCATATTACATATTCATATTACATATTACATATTCATATAACATATTCATATTACAGTTCATATTACATATTCATATTACATATTACATATTCATATTACAGTTATTATTACATGTTCATATTACATATTCATATTCATATTACAGTTCATATTACATATTCATATTGCATATTCATATTCATATTACAGTTCATATTACATATTCATATTACATATTCATATTCATATTACAGTTCATATTACATATTCATATTACATATTCATATTCATATTACAGTTCATATTACATATTCATATTACATATTCATATTCATATTACAGTTCATATTACATATTCATATTCATATTACAGTTCATATTACAGTTCATATTACAAATTCATATTACAGTTCATATTACATATTCATATTACATATTCAAATTCATATTACAGTTCATATTACAGTTCATATTACATATTCATATTACATATTACATATTCATATTACAGTTCATATTACATATTCATATTCATATTACAGTTCATATTACATATTCATATTACATATTACATATTCATATTACAGTTCATATTACAGTTCATATTACATTTTCATATTACATATTACATATTCATATTACAGTTCATATTACATATTCATATTACATATTACATATTCATATTCATATTACTGTTCATATTACTTATTCATATTACATATTACATGTTCATATTCATATCACATATTACATATTCATATTACATATTACATGTTCATATTCATATTACAGTTCACATTACATATTCATATTCAGATTAATAAAGTCTAACAAACAAACAAATGTAACGTCCAATGCTAATGAGGGAGTGATGGTCACTAGGGGGCGGGGCTTTCTCTCTCTGATTACACATGCGAAGCGAGAACGTCAATCAAAGCGTCTCTGAAGACTGTTTTTATAAAATAAGAAAAATATTAGCGGCTGGTTATGTTCACACACTGCTGCCGCACAACTGTGTTTAAACCCCTTATAAAAGTGTTTTTTGCATAATAGGTGCTCTTTAATAGCAGGCTATAACAAATAGCAGTGGGTTTTCCACAGGGCTGGTTATGTAATAATAGTGACTGTGTTTTGTAAGAATCAGGAGCGACTCTGAGGGACGCTTTCAGCACTTTTATCAGCGCCGCTGCTGTAACTCTTAGCTGGTGTTTCACCGCAGCTCTCTAATTATTCAGAGCCAGTAATGGAGTGCTGGAGCTGTTTGTCAACAACAACCACCAAAAAACAGAGGCTCCACAAATCAATTTAGGCTGTTTTTTCACACTTGCTTTGATTCCAGTTCCCGACGCTCGGCGCCTCAGGTTTCTCCTCGCAGTGTTTTTTTTGGGTTTGAACTGTGGTATGTTTGTGCGAACATCATCCTGAGTCACAGCACAAGTTGTTTATCAGTACAGCTAGTGGCAAAAAAAAGAAAAAATCTGGGATTTAAAAGCATCCTTAAAAAAAAAACAGCATAAACTAAAATAACACACTTGCGTATGTTTTTCAGTACAAATATCGTAATATTACGGTGGCCGGGAAGTGCAAAACAACATTACAAAGTGTGAAGCACTTTAACGAAGCTCAAGATAAATTTACAAACACATAGGAAAAACGAGTTCACCAAGGATGAAACGAATTTACATTTTAGAAAAAAATTAACAAGACGTAAAACACTTTTACGAATCCGAAAACAAATTTACAACGATTCTTTACGAAAAAGGGACTGTACCACACACCGGAAATGATGTGGAATGTACCACACACCGGAAGTGATGCGGAATGTACCACACACCGGAAGTGATGTGGAATGTACCACACACCGGAAGTGATGTGGAATGTACCACACACCGGAAGTGAAGTGGAATGTACCACACACCGGAAGTGATGTGGGATGTACCACACACCGGAAGTGATCACACCGGAAGTGATGTGGAATGTACCGCACACCGGAAGTGATGTGGACTGTACCACACACCGGAAGTGATGTGGAATGTACCACACACCGGAAGTGATGTGGAATGTACCACGCACCGGAAGTGATGTGGAATGTACCGCACACCGGAAGTGATGTGGAATGTACCACACACCGAAAGCGATGTGGAATGTACCACACACCGGAAGTGATGTGGAATGTACCACACACCGGAAGTGATGTGGAATGTACCACACACCGGAAGTGATGTGGAATGTACCACACACCGGAAGTGAAGTGGAATGTACCGCACACCGGAAGTGATGCGGAATGTACCCCACACCGGAAGTGATGCGGAATGTACCACACACCGGAAGTGATGCGGAATGTACCACACACCGGAAGTGATGCGGAATGTACCGCACACCGGAAGTGATGCGGAATGTACCGCACACCGGAAGTGATGTGGAATGTACCGCACACCGGAAGTGATGCGGAATGTACCGCACACCGGAAGTGATGCGGAATGTACCACACACCGGAAGTGATGCGGAATGTACCACACACCGGAAGTGATGCGGAATGTACCACACACCGGAAGTGATGCGGAATGTACCACACACCGGAAGTGATGCGGAATGTACCACACACCGGAAGTGATGCGGAATGTACCACACACCGGAAGTGATGCGGAATGTACCACACACCGGAAGTGATGCGGAACGTACCACACACCGGAAGTGATGCGGAACGTACCACACACCGGAAGTGATGCGGAACGTACCACACACCGGAAGTGATGTGGAACGTACCACACACCGGAGGTGATGTGGAATGTACCACACACCGGAAGTGATGTGGAATGTACCACACACCGGAAAATATCATCTAGAGCAGTGGTTCTCAACTGGTTTGGCCATGAGACCCATATTTTTACATGGTCATCAAGCCGCGACCCAAATTTTTTGGAACTGTAATATAATTTTAGGAGTTATAATTAATTTGTATTTATTTGTTAACATACACAAGTAGTGTAAGACAAACCATAGGAAAATCCCCAAGACTTACAAATGAACAATATTTTATTTTATCACAAAATGTATGCACTTTTGTGATGTCCTCAGCTCTTGGAGTCGTCTTTTCTACAGGTTTGTCCTTGCAACCAGGATGTTTAGTTTTAGAATGTAGTTTTTAATTCAGAAGGTTTCATGCTCTTTCGTGAGAGCACATCACTACATATGAAGCACTGAGGTTTAAAGCCTTTTTTGTAGTCAATATATGTAAATCCATACTTTGCATATTCAGGGTCGTACTTGCGTACGCTGACATATTTGTTGCTATAATCAAATGAAATTTCACATGTCAAACGGTACGGTTGTCGCACACATTTCAAAATAAAAGTCCGGTATAAGCAAAGTAAGTTAAAAATTAAACTTTTGTTGTTGTTTTTTTTGACCACACACTCCACGACACACTGAAAATGATTCCACGACCCACTTTTGGGTCGCGACCCACCAGTTGAGAAACACTGATCTAGTGTGTGTCTTTGTAGACACAGGTTAACACGAGTCCGAAGGCACGGGTTAACATGAGTCTACAACTATAAAAATCATGGTTTGACCAACTGCAATAAAACATTGTTTTGTCATTTAGAGCAGTTATGAGAAAATATCAGCATGAGAGTATGTAGAAACATATAAACGTGAGGACATGGAAACAAGTTAACATGAGTTCACAACCAAAGCACAACATATGTTAAGTGATAAAAATATCAAAACTGACCTCAACACTTAGTCCCGAATAGCTCAGTGAGAAAGCTCGATTGATACTCGTGCTGAACTTTTTGACTTGGGTTCGAATCCCGTTGAAGACATGTAAATTATAATTATTTCTTAACATTAATTTTGGCTATATACTGTTCTGCCACACACATATTAATATCAATAATGTTTACACTGACACCAAGTGATAAGAATCTTTATTTGGTATGGGCATGTTTTGTTGCTGTGAAAAAGTGATGAATCTGCAAACGTGAATAGTTTACATCTGGAAAGGGTCACCAGTTAACATGGACACCAGTTAAACTGTAACACCGGCTTCGTTCAGTTTACTTTTAAGAGTCCTCAAGCAGATGTTTACACCGTGTAGACTTGATATCATGTCCACGATTACAGTGTACGAGTAGCTCTCATTAAAATATTGAAAACTCTGATGCAGTATGTCTGGTGTTTCTGTTTGGTCCGCGTCCTTTAGAAACTCTAAACACCGACCACACGCAAAGCAAAACCACGTTAAGCTGCTCATGTGTTTGCCAAAAAACGAGCAAAACAACCCTTAACTGCAGTCCATGTTC
>NC_079452.1:27499934-27519934 GCF_903798145.1 Danio aesculapii | reverse complement strand
GGAGAAAATGCAAACTCCACACAGAAACACCAACTGACCCAGGAGAGGCTCGAACCAGCGACATTCTTGCTGTGAGGCGACAGCGCAACCCACTGCGCCACCTTATTGCCTTTATTTTATTTTATTTTCGGCTTAGTCCCTTTATTAATTTGGGGTCGCACATGTTTTATGCAGCGGATGCCCTTCCAGCTGCAACCACACTCTCATTCACACACATACACTACGGACAATTTTAGCTTACCTAATTCACCTGTACCATATGTCTTTGGAGCACCTGGAGGAAACCCACGCGAACGTAGGGAGAACATGCAAACTCCACACAGAAACACCAACTGACCCAGCCAAGGCTCGAACCAGCGACGTTCTTGCTGTGAGGCAACAGCACTACCTACTGCGTCACCGCGTCACCTCTTTATTTTATTTTATTTTATTCTATTTTATTTTGTTTTTAATTTTTTAATTTTATTTAATTTAATTTTGTTTAATTTTTAATTTATTTATTTTATTTTTTGTTTTATTTAATTTTATTTAATTAAATTTTTAGCTTTATTTAACTTTTTTGTTTTAATATTTTATTTTGTTTTGTTTTTATTTTATTTTTTGTTTTGTTTAATTTCATTTAGTTTTTATTTTATTTATTTGTTATTTTTTATTATTATCATTTTTTTATATAATTATTAGCCCTCCTGTACAAATGTAATTCTTTTTCAAATATTTCCCAAGTGCCGTTTAACAGAACAAGGTTTTAACAAAACAAAATTTTAATGTTCAACATTATTAGGAATTATTGTATTTAATTGGCTGCAGAGCAACCCTAATTACCCTAACTTGCCGAAGTAACATAGTTAAGCCTTTAAATTGCACTTGAAGATGAATACCAGTATCTTACATAATAACTAGTCAAGAGTTTTATAATCATCATGGCAAAGACAAAATAAATTACTTATTAAAAATGAGTTATCACAACTCGTGCGTCCATTCAACTTAGTCTCTTTATTCCTCAGGGGTCACCACAGTGGAATGAACCGACCAACTTATCCAGCATATGTTTTAAACAGCGGATGCCCTTCCAGCTGCAACCTAGTACTGGAAAACACCCATACACACTTATTCACACACACTACGGCCAATTTAGTTTATTCAGTTCGGGGAGAACATGCAAACTCCACACAGAAACGCCAACTCGCCCAGCCGGGACTCAAACCAGCAACCTGCTTGCTGTGAGGCGACAGTGCTAACCACTGAGCCATCGTGTTGCCCCCATTATCCCTTGAACAGCACTTGGGAAGTATTTGAAAAAGAATTAAAATGTCACTAATCATTTTGACTTGAACTGTACATAGTTTTGTGTAATTGTGAGCTTCTGCTATATTTGGCTCATGCATTGATGAAAGAGACTATAGTGATGTGTTAATGATCTGCTAATCACAGTTCTCCTGATAAGATCTCCTGCATTGCCAGTCCTCAGATGTGTTTCACCTCGTCGCGCACAGATAAAGCGAATATATTCTCTGATTGTTTTCACGTTCTGCTTCATCAGCTGCGAATATAAAGCTGCGGCGCTTTACAGTCGGTAATGAAGCATTCTTCACCAGCGCTGCAGGCTTTCAATGATTTCTCATTTGTTTGCATGAAATAAAAAAATCTTTTGCCTCTTGAAATATGTACTCGAGTCAAATTTATTGGAGCACAATCACAAGAACTGCTTGTTCTGGGGGTCTCCTGGCAATAAAACTGACTTTGACGTATAGCCGGGCTCAGTGGGAGAGAATACGGCCGTTTTTGAGGAGTCGTAAAGAATAGGCTGATTTCTCATGGTTGGGGAGCTGTAATATATTCAGAGCCAATATGATTGTGAAGCAGGGCTGCACAATATAGCAAAAAATTATAGTTATCATGATAATAGTATAAGCTAGTGTTGTCATGATATTGGAATTTCTAACTGGGATAGCTTGGAAAATATAGATAGTTAATACCATTTTGATACTATGAGGAAAACCCACTTTCCCACACTCACACGAAGAAAATTAATATTATACAAATGTCACAATACTGGAATTTCGCACTTCGATACGATACCTTAAAAAATATCGATATTTGATACCATTTTCGATACTGCTAGGAACCCCTCACACCTCACCTCAACACACTTACAAAATTAATATTATACAAATGTCACAATACTGGAATTTTGAACTTCGATACAATACCTTAAAAATATCGATATTTGATACCATTTTCGATACTGCTAGGAACCTCTCACTGCTCACCTCAACACACTTACAAAAGTAATATTATACAAATGTCACAATACTGGAATTTTGAACTTCGATACAATACCTTAAAAAATATCGATATTTGATACCATTTTCTATACTGCGATGAAATCCACCCCAACGCACACACAAAACATTGATATTATACAATTTTCACAATGCTGGACTTTCTAATTTTGATATGATACCTTGAAAAATGTCTCTATTTGATACTATTTTTGATACTGCAAGAAATTCAACCCCCACCCCCCCCCACCCCAAACACACACACAAAAAATTACTAGTATGCAATTGTCACGATACTTGAATCTATAACTTCGATATGATACCTTGAAAATTATTGATATTCGATACCACTTTTGATAATGAAAGGAAAAACTGTTTCCCACTGCCACACACACAAAATTAATAGTATGCAAAGAAACCCCACAAAAACACACACACAATGAATAGTCTACAATTGTCACAATACTGGAATTTCTAACTAAAAATATCAATATTCTATACCATTTCCGATACTGCGATGAAATGCACCCCCTCCCCCTCACCTCCAATTCACGCACAAACATTAATAGTATGCATTTGTCACAATGCTGGACTTTCTAACTTCAATACGATACTTTGAAAAAATTGTATATTTGATACCATTTTTGATACTGCAAGGAACCCCCCCCCCCCCCCCCACACACACACACACACACATACCGACAGAGAAAAATGAATAGCATACAATTGTCATGATACTGTAATATTTTTACTTCGATATGATACCTTGAAAAATATTGATATTTGATAACATTTTTGATAGTGCAAGGAACCCCCACACACACACATAGAAAAATAAATAGCATGCAATTGTCATGATACTGGAATGTTTTTGCTTCAATACGATACCTTGAAAAAATCGATATCTGATACAATTTTTGATACTGCAAAGAACCCCTCGTCAACCCACACACACAAAATAAATATTATACAATTGTCATGATACTGAAATTTCTAACTTGGATACAATACCTTGAAAATATTGATATTTGATAGCATTTTTGATACTGCAAAGAACCTCGCCAGACCCATATGTTAAATATAAAATTGCAATTGTCACAATACTTCAATTCGATACCTGGTAAAAACATCAATATTTGATACCATTTTCGATATTGCGATGTAAGCCACCCCCAACACACACAAAAATTAATAGCATACAATTGTAACGATACTGCAATTTCTAACTTTGATACGATATTTTGAACAATATCGATATTCGATACCATTTTCAATACAGCATGGAACACACACAAAATGAATAGTATACAATTGTCATGATGCTGGAAATTCTACCTTTACATGATACCTTGAAAAATATTGATATTCAACACAATTTTTGATGCTGCAATAAAATCCACCCTACCCCCCAACACACACTTATACAATTGTCATGATACTGAAATTTTTAACTTTGATATGATACCTTGAAAAAAATGCATATTCAATACAATTTTTGATACTGCGAGGCCCCTCCCCCCTCCAACCCCACATGCATACACACACACACACACACACACACACACACACACACACACACAAAATAATAGTATACAATTGTCACTATACTGGAATTTAAAACATTGATACAATGTTTGGAACAATATCAATATTGGATACCATTTTCAATATTGCATGGAACACACAAAATTAATGGTATACAAATGTCACGATACTGGAATTTATAACTTTGATATGATATTTTGAAACATATCGATATTCGAATACTGCATGGAAACCATTTTCAATCACTGTAGGCTACCTGCAGAAGTGTCATTGAAAATCATTTTTACCAATCTTTTTTTAGTCTACAGACACTTTATATGATCACTGTGCATTGTCTCCCACATTTGATCAAATTTTATAGTCATCCAAGTGCATCTGCACAGAATTTCTTGGTTGCATCAATTTAAAAATATTGAGTAGGTTAAACTAGTGCTTCAACATTGTTCAAAATGTTCAATTAAAAGGTCTCAAGCTAAAAATCCAAGTGAAAAATGGCTTTCGACAAGGCTGAGGTTAGCAATCGTGGGCTAAAAAAGATTGATGACCGCTGATTTAAATGTTTGCACCATGACAGTTTAATATCAGACAAATATCCATTATTACATGTTTATCTTAGTATGATCATTACATAAATCTTTTAACTTTGATATGATAGCTTGGAAAAATATCGATTTTCAATACAATTTTTGATACTGCAAGGAACCCCACTTCCACCTATCCCCCACCCCCTTTTCCAATTTCTTACTTCGATATGATACCTTGAAAAATATTGATATTCGATACCATTTTTGATACTGCATTGAAACCATTTTCAATCAAGATCACTTGTACAATGTCTCCCCCCCCCCCCCATCAATGTCGATTTTCGATACCATGTGGAACACACACAAAATTAAGACAAGACTGGAATTTCTAAATTTGAAATTTGACACGATATTTTGAAAAATATTGATATTCGATACCATTTTCAATACTGCATGGAAACCATTTGCAATGGAGATTTGAGAAGTTTTGAGAAGTGTCATTGAAAATCATTTTACCAATCTTGGTTTGTTTTTGTTAGTTTACAGGCACTTCATATGATCACTGTGCATTGTCACCCAAATTTTCTCCCCTCCAAATATCATCCGGGTCAATTCAGTTAAAAAAATGTAAGTTTAAAATAGATCTTTTACATAATGGTCAATTAAAGGTCTCAAGCTGAAAATCAAAATGAAAAATGGCTTGACTTTCGACAAGGCTGAGGTTAGGGATCTTGGGCTAAAAAAGATTGATGACCACTGATTTAAATGTTTGCACCATGACAATTTATTATATCAAAAAAAATGTATTAGATCAGAAAAATATCCATTATTACCTGTTTAACTTAGTATGATCATTACATAAATCTTTTAACTTTGATATGATAGCTTGAAAAATATCGATTTTCAATACAATTTTTAATACTGTGAGAAACCCCACTTCCACCCTTCCCCCACCCCCTCCTCCAACCCCAGACACAGACACACACACACACACACACACACACAAAATTAATAGTACAGAATTATCACGGTACTGGAATTTCTTACTGTTACGTAAGTGAGACAGGTGTAATGTGTGCGACAGATCAAGGATGAGGCAGGAATCAATTCTCTATTTAAGCTTTTTACTCAGTAGTTGAAAATTATTGAACAGGAATTGGAGAGGAAAAGAAAGAAATAAACATTTATAATTATCTTTAAACAAAAACAACGAGTGTAAGCCAAATCAAAGAAATTAACAAAACAAAACGATCCTTAAAACTAAAGTCTAAACTAGGCGCCAAAAATAAATACAAATAAACACCGAAATCTTCAGTGTATACGACACCCGAACTAAACTAATTAAAGCTACAAAACTGTAAATACACAACTGACACTCAAACTAATCTAACAAAACATCAATCTAAACTAAAACACACCGGATAAAACGGTCAAAGCTTAGAACCACACAACAACCATCACATTACGTTACTTAAAGCCAACGAAGTTCAACAAGCAAACTCGAATTACCACAGTAAACTGAGATAATAAATCACTAAACAGCCGAAGCATAGCACAATCAAATTGCGTGGAGCACAAATGGTACGCCGAGGCAGAGCGCACATCACACACTGGTCTGTCGGGGCTTTAAATCCTTGCGGCTCGTCCTGGGATTGGTGGAACCGACTTCGTCATAATGATGATGGACAGAATGGTAAACCAATAAGAAACCTAAAGACTAAACAAGCAGAGAGGAGGGTGAGAAAAAAAAATAGACAAAGAAAACATCAAACATAACACTTCGATATGATACCTTGAAAAATATCGATATTCGATACCATTTTTGAGACTGTGCAAGCTACCACCCCCCCTTCCACATTGATAATTTATTAGATCAAAAAACGTGTAAGATCAGAAAAATATCCACTATTACCTGTTTATCTTTTTGTAAACGTAATTAAAATAGCTTTGTTTTTTCTCAGGGGAAATGAACTGCAATATCGCATACTCAAGTATCGCGCACTGTAAAATCACATTACTGTAAGTTGCTGTAGGGGATGACTGCACTTGTTGTCTATGTCACTGCTGTTATTCGACTGAGCTTGATTCCCTCTTGTGCCGTTAGCAGGAATATTATTATATGACTGACTATTGTAAACGCAGGTCAATATGAGTTGTAAAAACGCGTTCATATTCAATACAGAGAATAAACAGTGATTGATTTTTGTTCTTGCTTTCTCCTCCCAGGCTGTTAAAGTTCATTTACACAGACGTGCACACATTTGCCATTTAGTTTTGTCAGGGTTTGCTTCAGGATTATAAACACGGACTCTGAAAGCACAGTATAGGATAAGCGCAGACACAAATGCTGACGTAGCTGATGCGTTTGTTTACTTGTGTAGGAAATGAGACTTTGATGTAGACTGATCATGTTTTATTCACAAGTGTATGTGGGTCAGTGATGATTCAGGCGTTTTTTTGGTGTGGATCAATGCATGCATTCAAATCAGCATTAAAAATTAATTTAATTAAAACAACAATGGGGTGGCATAGTGGTTCACAGCAAGAAGGTTGCTGGTTTGAGTCCCGGCTGTGTCATTTATCATTTCTGTGTGGAGTTTGCATGTTCTCCCCATGTTGGCGTGGTTTTCCTCTGGGTGCTCCGGTTTCCCCCACAAGTCCAAAGACATGCGCTATAGGTGAATTCATTAACTAAATTGTCCATAGTGTATGTGTGTGTGTGTGAATGTGAGAGTATGTGGGTGTTTCCTAGTACTGGGTTGCAGCTGGAAGGGCATCTGCTGTGTAAAACATATGCTGAATAAGTTGCCGGTTAATTCCGCTGTAGCTGCCCCTGATGAATACAGGGACTAAGCCAAAGGAAAATGAATGAATGAATGAATGAATGAATGAATGCATGAAAGACAACAACCATTCATAATTTAGAATTGTGATTTTAGCATTTGAGTGTACATGTGATGATAAGGAATTGGACTGAAATCTTTACATTTAATATTTCATTGTTATAAAATGCATTAAAATAAGTTTTAAATTTATTTTGAAATACGCTCTAAATATAATGAGAAATTATTTTATGTTTTATTAGTGTAATATTGTGTATATTGTATTCATGTATTATTAATTTATTAAATATTTATTTGACAAGTTGATGTAGTGTAACTGGCAAGCAGGACGTTTTTTTTTTTGTCAAGAAATAAAAATTATTACTGCAAATAACATCACAGACCCACGAATTATTATCAGTAAAATAAAAACAAAATAGATAAGTGATGAAAAACAGGATTGCAGGACAAAAAGACAAAAAAAGTTAAAGAAAAAAAAGAAAAAATTGTGGCGCCCAAAAAAGTAATTAGTTTAAAAAAGTAAAAAACAAAAAATCTTTTTGCAGTCATAATTTCAGTGTAATTGCAGTGTTTAGCTAAAATATACAATGCATAGATATACATATATTAAATATACAATTTCAATTGTCACATTACTGGAATTGCTAACTTCAGTACAATACCTTGAAAAATATCGATATTCGATACCATTTTCGATACTACGATGAGATCCACTCCCCAAACCCTCACACACACACAAAAATTAATAGTATACAATTGTGACTGTACTGAAATTTCTAACTTCAATGCGATACTTGGAAAAATATTGATAATCAATACCATTTTCGATACTGCGTGGGAACCCCCCCCCCCCTCCATCAATTTTGATACTGCAAGAAACCAACCTTTTTTTTGTGAAACTGCAAGGACCACCCAACCTCACATGCACACACACAAAATTGATAGCATAAAATTGTCACGATACTGGAATTTCTCATTTCTGTACGACACTTTAAATAAGTATCACTGTACAATGCCATTTTCAATACTGTGATGAAATCCACCTCCCACCCCCAACACACACACACAAAATATAATATAATAGCATACAGTTGTCACAATACTGGAATTTCTAACTTTGATGTGATGCTTTGAAAAATATTGATAATCAATACCAATTTTCGATACTGCGTAGGAAATGACCCCCCCCCCCCACCCAAAAAAACCACACACACAAAAAACGAATAGTCTACAATTGTCACGATATTGGAACTTATAACTTTGATTCGGAACCTTAAAAAATGTCAATATAATTTTTGATACTCCAAAAAAAAAATTTTTTTTTCGAAACTGCGAGGTACCACACATACACACACACACACACACACACACACACACACAATTAATAGTATACAATTGTCACGATACTGAAATTTCTTACTTCAATACGATACTTTGAAAAATATCGATATTCGATACCATTTTCAATATTGCATGGGAAACACCCCTCCCCCAACAGCTCCCCCAAAACACACACACACACACACACACACACACACACACACACACAAAATGAATAGTCTACAATTGTAACAATAATGGAATTAACAACTTTGATTCGGTACCTTAAAAAATATTGATACTGCAAGAACTGTTTTTTTTTAAACTGTGAGAAACCCCCCACCCCGCATGCATGCATGCACACACGCACACACACACACGCACACACACACACACACACACACACACACACACACACACACACACACACACAAAATAATTGTATAAAATTGTCACGATACTAGAATTTCTAATTGTGATACGATACCTTGAAAAATATCAATATCGAGGAACCCCCCTATACCCCGCTCCTTCCTTCCACACACACACACACACACACACACACACACACACACACACACACACAAACACACACACACACACACACACACACACACAAAATTAATATTCTACAATTGTCACAATACTGGAATTTCTAACTTCTGTACGATATTTCGGAAAAATAGTCTACAATTGTCACGTTATTCTATACCATATTTGATATTGTAAGAACCCCCCCCGCCCCAAAACACACACACACAAAATTAATTGTATACATTTGTCACGATACTGGAATTTCTAACTTCGATACGATATCTTAAAAAATATAATTTAATTTTATTATGCCGATATTAGTTTATAATTGTCATGTTTGTAAATTCACGAATTTGTGAATATTAATATGGCGTCTGTTATATTAAAAACATAAACAAAACAATCGAAAGCATGACATTCACATGTATTAATTGTGTAAAGAAAATGGTTTCTTTTTAGATTTTTTTCTTTAGATATACATTAAAATTTGACAAGTAAATCATGTTTTATAAAAGAAAATATCAAATCTAAATGTTGCAATATTATTGAGTTGCATTACTGCATCAGTATTTTAGCTATATTGTCAGATCTATAGCCACATAATCTACATTTTTACAGCATCACAAACAGGAATGTTCTACCCTAAAAACGCTAAGAACCACCCTTGTCATCATCTCTTAATCTTCTCTGTTTGTCATTGACCCACATACAGATCTGATGGCCTGTGAACTGGGAGAATTAAGGAGTGTGTTTTGATGAGTCGTGAGGCATGAGGAGATGATGTCACATACACACACACACACACACACACACACACAGTCACACACACAGTTCATTATCCGGGCCTTGCATCCCATCAAAGTGTTTGGCTATTTGCATGATTGACAGCTTGAGTGGCCTGAGCTGGCAAATCAGTGAAGCGCAGCTAAGTAAGCCCCGCCCACTGAGAGATCACCGCCAGGCAGAGCATAAAAACCCTGACTGTCACGATGCATTATGGGTAATGGAAGAGTGCCATGCCGGGGCGATGTTTATTCCTCCCCTTAGCATCCACATCCAGAAACACCAACACACCACATGTGGAGGAACGGGACAAATTACACACTTACATAATCTATATTCTCCAGTTATTCATTTACATATTCTGAGGGACTCTTTTCAGTGTGGTCTTCTCGTCCTGTACAAGGAGAGAAATAATTCTGCAGGGTAAAAATAGAGAGTAAAAGTGTGTGTTTTGTCATTTACAAGTATTTGTGCAATTCTGTGTTGTGACTATATAAGATATAAGAACTGTTTAGAACTTGAATCATTGGCTGCGTCCAAAATTGTCTATTACTTGAGTAGGTAGTATATATACACTCACCGGCCACTTTATTAGGTACCCCTGTCCAACAGCTCATTAACGCAAGTTTCTAATCAGCCAATCACATGGCAGCAACTCAATGCATTTAGACATGCAGACATGGTCAAGACGATCTGCTGCTGTTCAAAGCGAGCATCAGAATAGAGAATAAAGGTGATTTAAGTGACTTTGAACGTGGCATGGTTGTTGGTGCCAGACGGGCTGGTCTGAGTATTTCAGAAACTGCTGATCTACTGGGATTTTTACGCACAACCATCTTTAGGGTTTACAGAGAATGGTCTGAAAAAAAAGAAATATCCAGTGAGCGGCAGTTCTGTGGGCACAAATGCCTTGTTGATGCCAGAGGTCAGAGGAGAATGGCCAGACTGGTTCCAGCTGATAGAAAGGCAACAGTACCTCAAATAAGCACTCGTTACAACCGAGGTCTGCTGAAGAGCATCTCTGAACACACAACACGTCCAACCTTGAGGCAGATGGGATACAGCAGCAGAAGACCACACCGGGTGCCACTCCTGTCAGCTAAGAACAGGAAACTGAGGCTACAATTCACACAGGCTCACCAAAACTGGACAATAGAAGATTGGAGAAACGTTGCCTGGTCTGATGAGTCTCCATTTCTGCTGCCACATTCAGATGGTCGGGTCAAAATTTGGCATCAATACATCAAAGCATGGATCCATCCCGCCTTGTATCAATGCTTCAGGCTGGTGGTGGTGGTGTAATGATGTGGCGGATATTTTCTTGTCACACTTTTGGTCCATCAGTACCAATTGAGCATCGTGTCAACGCCACAGCCTACCTGAGTATTGTTGCTGACCATGTCCATCCCTTTATGACCACAGTGTACCATCTTCTTAACCCATCGTCATAAAGCGCCAATCATCTCAGACTGGTTTCTTAAACATGACAATGAGTTCACTGTACTCACATGGCCTCCACAGTCACCAGAGCTCAATCCAATAGAACACCTTTGGGATGTGGTGAAACGGGACATTCACATCATGAATGTGCAAATCTGCAGTGACTGTGTGATGCTATCATGTCAATATGGACGAAATCTCTGAGGAATATTTCCAGTATCTTGTTAAATCTATGCCACAAAGGATTAAGGCAGTTCTGAAGGCAAAAGGTGGTCCAACCCGGTACTTGTAAGCTGTACCTAATAAAGTGGCCGGGGAGTGTATATAAATGTGCATTTACATCATTACAGTTGGAACTGTCAATTTTATATAGTATAAATATGAGTAGGTGATATGGTGGCTCAGTGGTTAGCACTGTCGCCCCACAGCAAGAAGGTCACTGATTCGAGCTTCAACTGGGTCAGCTGGCATTTCTATGTGGGGTTTGCATGTTATCCCCATGTTGGCGTGGGTTTCCTCCAGGTGCTCCGGTTTCCCCCACAGTCCAAACACATGCACTATGGGTGAATTGAAAAAGCCAAATTGGCCGTGGTGTATGTGTGTGAATGCAAGAGTGTATGGGTGTTTCCCAGTACTGGGTTGCAGCTGGATGGGCATCTGCTGCGTAAAACATATACTGGATAAGTTGGCGGTTCATTCCGCTGTGGTGACCCCTGATTAATAAAGGAATGAATGAATGGATGAATATAGAGGTTAAAATATGACCCATAATAAAAGAAAAATACATGTCTAATAATGATAAAGCCCATATTTGATCTGTGATTTATCATTGCAGTAGTACAGGTGTGATACTTTTGCTTGTTTGAGCCTGATTTACTGACATACTTTACTCAAAATTCACTTCAGAACATCAGTCGAGCGTTTATTTATTCATTTTTATAATTTTTGTGACCAGACATTGTTTAATATTGCAGAATAAAGAATAAATCATGCTATTTTAAGTGGTAAAGGCTAGGTCAATTAGCATTGAGCTATAAATATGCTTTAACGCTCATAAAATACCCAGGATAAGAACACAAATAATCCAGATATTGCCACAAGTGTTTGCTTATTCTCTTCATGTTTGATCCATTTATCAGTTTCTATCATCTTTATCTTCATGCAGTGAGAGCTGACCATAGCTGATGTCTTCTTCAGTAATGTATATGTGGAAATTATCGCATTAGGGCGCCCTCTAGGGTCCACTAATTCTGCGTGTGTTTTAATATTTCAGGTTCAGGAGCTTCAGAATCCCCCCAGAGCCAGTATGGTGGTTAAAGACTGCGTGAAGGCCTGTCTGGACTCCACATACAAATACATCTTTGACAACTGCCATGAGCTCTACAACCAGCTGCTGGACCAGGTAAGAGCTCACAGTGACCAGGACACACACACTCCAGCACACACACACACTCCAGCACACCATTCTGACAGTGAGTTAAAAAAAAGGAGGACATTTATTTTAAATATTCAGCCTTAGATTGATTGATTCGAAGCATGTGTGTGTGTGTGTGTGTGTGTGTGTGTGTGTGTGTGTGTGTGTGTGTGTTTGAGAAAGTTAAAATGCACACTGTTTGCTTTAGAGATAGGTCTGGGTTAGCGCTACACAAAATACATTTTGCACAGTATAAAACAGTGGAAACCTATGGAAAGTCCCCATAGTTTTAAAAATAAATCTGCCAGTGTGTGTGCGTGTGTGTGTGCGTGCGTGTGTGTGTGTGTGTGTGTTACAGAAGGTGCTAGTGTTCAGAATGAGAGTGTTTCCTCACTTGGAGAGAGAATCTCTCTTCACCCCTGTCGTAAAGTACATGCAGTGTTATGACACTATTATTTATGACGCTGTGTGTGTGCGTGTGCGTGTGCGTGTGCGTGTGTGTGTGTGTGTGTGTGTAGTGATTCTCTCATTAGTGTGTCGCTTCAATCTGATCCCTACAGTAACACATGACAACTAAATATCTCATGGTTCATTCTCATACACACACACACACACACACACACTGAATGTCTGACCCCAGAATGCTCATCACACTGGCCTGATGTCCTGCTTGCTGAAACTCTGCTTGTTGTGTGTCTCTGTGGTGTTTCAGCTCTCAGATCTCTCGCTTCACAGAGTTCCTTGTGTCAGTATTTGATTGATTTGAAGGTTTATAGAGGCGCCGCTCACCAGAATTGATTTGGCTCATCGTTTACTCCTGCGTTTGTTGTTTGAAACCTGTTTGCTTTGTTCTGGAGGATGAAAAGATTCTTTCTGTTTAGCAAAATATTCACACTGATCTTTATTATCATTGATCTTTACTAAATGCACTGATAACTGCATTATCAAGATCTATCTATTTATCTATCTATCTATCTATCTATCTATCTATCTATCTATCTATCTATCTATCTATCTATCTATCTATCTATCTATCTATCTATCTATCTATCTATCTATCTATCTATCTATCTATCTTTCTGTCTGTCTGTCTGGGGGCGGCACGGAGGCGCAGAGGGTAGTGCTGTCGCCTCACAGCAAGAAGGTCCCTGGTTTGAGCCTCGGCTTGGTCAGTTGGCATTTCTGTGTGGAGTTTGCATGTTCTCCCTGTGTTGGCGTGTGTTTCCTCCGGGTGCTCCGGTTTCCCCCATAGTCCAAACACATGCACTTTAGGTGAATTGGGTAGGCTAAATTGGCCATAGTGTATGCGTGTGAACAAAGTGTGTATGGATGTTTCCAAAGAAAATGAATGTCTGTTTGTCTATCTATCTATCTATCTATCTATCTATCTATCTATCTATCTATCTATCTATCTATCTATCTATCTATCTGTCTGTCTGTCTGTCTGTCTGTCTGTCTGTCTGTCTGTCTGTCTGTCTGTCTGTCTGTCTGTCTGTCTATCTATCTATCTATCTATCTATCTGTCTATCTGTCTATCTGTCTATCTATCTATCTATCTATCTAACTTTTTATAGATGAATGAATGAATACTTTTTAATAAAATAAATAAATGAACAATTTTTTTCTTTGACACATTTCTAAATGTATTGAACATTTGCACACCCCACATCTTTTATATTTTATTTATTTTAATATTGTTTCTTTTTATTTTAAGTTTTTCATCTAATGTTTATATTTTATTTCATCTTAACTTCAAATAACAAACATGTTCTATAAATAGTTTTAGTTTTAATGATAACTTTCCTTTTTTAAAATGATATTTTTTAATATATTAGGTATATATTTATTTCAGTAAGGACTGTAGTATTTATTGAACATTTTCCCAGTTAGTATATTAATTTTAGTTATAATTTCTTTGATTATTTCTTTAAATATTCATATTCATCTAATATTATTGTTTTTTAATATTTATTATATATTTATACAGTTGAAGTCAGAACTATTAGCTCCCCTTTGAATTTATTTTTCTTTTTTTAAATATTTGTTATGTTATGTTTAACAGAGCAGGGAAATTTCCACAGTATGTCTGATAATATATTTTCTTCTGGAGAAAGTCTTATTTGTTTTATTTTGGCTAGAATAAAAGCAGTTTTTAATTTTTTAAACACCATTTTAAGGTCGACATTATTAGGCCCTTTAAGCAATTTTTTTCGATAGTCTACAGAACAAACCATCATTATACAATAACTTGCCTAATTACCCTAACCTGCCTAGTTAATCTAATTAACCTAGTTAAGCCTTTAAATGTCACTTTAAGCTGTATAGAAGTGTCTTGAAGAATATCTAGTCTAATATTATTTACTGTCATCATGGCAAAGATAAAATAAATCAGTTATTAGAGATGAGTTATTAAAACTATTATGTGTAGAAATGTGCTGAAAAAATCTTCTCTCCGTTAAACAGAAATCGGGGAAAAAAAATAAACAGGGGGACTAATAAATCAGGGAGGTTAATAGTTCTGACTTCAACTGTATATATTTGTTTTCAACTTCAGAAGAAATAAGTATAACAATTCCTCAGAGTTTTTCTCTTAAAGCAAGCTCTTAAATGATCTGCCAGTAAAGAAGTAATCTTGTTTTCGCCTTGAAATGTAGATATTTGGACTAAAATCAAGACAAATATTCAAAACAAGTTGTTATGATTTCCGTATAAATACAGTAATTAAATGCAATCCTGTAGCTCAATTATAATTCAGACTCAACATTACATATATTGCAATGTGACTATTGCGGGTGCACACATTCTGATATCAATGCTGACACAATGTATTGTGCAGCCCATAAATAATATATATGTATATTATTAATATTATTATTATTTTTTTTTAAACATTATTTTAATGACATAATAAAATATACCTTAATTAGCCCTAAAAAACAGCACTGAGTCCCCGAACACAACACAGCTAAAATTACAGTGAAGCGCTTTAGTGGCTTTTGGAGCAGAACTGACCCGTCTTCCTCTTTAAATGAGGCGAAGGACCCGTGGAGAAGAAAGCAGGCTTTTATTTGCACTTCAGGAATGAGCACAGCGAGTGTTCCTCCTCTAGATGTCTTATTTATTAAATATAGCAGCTTCAGGAAGAGGTGGGCTGTGTTTCTTATATAATCATGTCAAAAAGACACGTGCAGGGGGTCGGAAACAACCAAATCCGGTTAGTGTGATGTGGCTGAAGGAGATCCACGAGAAGAACAGAGAAAAGATCAGACACACTGAGTCAGAAACACTTACAGAAAATGATGAAATGAAAAACAACAACAACTAAACACACTGGAAATATAGATTTTTGGCAAGATTCGACAAAACATTGCAAATAAAACTTTGTATAGTTGTTGGAGTTACTCTTTGGGCTTCTATTGGAGTTTTGTATGATCACATATGAAGAATTGGCACACAAGAAACTATAGTTTTATTAATACAGTTTTTATGCTACAAGTTTTATGCATATATTTATTTATAAATCCTCATGAAATCAGATTTAATGTTTTTTGTGGGGGTTTATTTTAGCCTTAAAGTAATCCATAAGCTAGTGTGCTCCAAAACAATGACAAAAATCACATTTCAAACATTTAAAGACCTATCTATGGAATAAAATCACTGTCATTAATATTTTGTGTGTAAATAAAATTCACACATCCGTAATTATAAAATCGTAAAGGAAAATGAAGCGTACTCATAATTTTACGAGGGTACAATTCCAAAATCTGCGATTAAAACAGACACAGATACGTCATTTTCTTTGTCTGTTTGTATACGACTGATAATTTTACGATGGGTGTACTTTACAAACACGAAATACAGTTTCACCACGGACACGAAGTCCTGATTACGAGTACGAATCCTGTTAAAACTCCACTGTTGAAATGACATCATCGCTGTCACAGGCATTAATAAACAAGCGAGAGTCATCGATCACAAAGGCGCGCCTGCTGGGCACTCAAGCTCCACACACACCATCTCAGGTAAGATTTCTGTTATTCCCTCTTTGAGAAATATTTTGTTAAACTTTGTTAGAGTTGAACACCGTTAAGTGATTCACTGAGAAATCCTGCGCTCGCTGCCTGTAACGTAAACTTACATTATGCTCACTATCCTTGGCCCGTTCTTAATTTAGATTCTGTAAAATGTCCAAAAAACACAGCGAAAATGGACCTCATTGAGTCTCAACCTTTATTACAGCTCATGAAGGACATTTCTCAAAGAGGGAATAACAAACATCTAACCTGAGACGGTGTGTGGGGAGCTTGAGTGTTAAGCAGGCGCGCCCTTATGATCAATGACTCTCGCTTGTTTATTAATGCCTGTAACAACGGGGATGTCATTTTGAATGTCGCTGTTTGATTTGTTCTCGTAATCAGGACTTCGTGTTCGTGGTGAAACCATTTCGTGTTTGTAAAGTACACCCATTGTAAATTTATCAGTCATATACAAACAGTCAAAGAAAAAGTCGTATCTGTGTCTGGTCTAATCACAGATTTTGGATTTGTACCATCGTAAAATTACGAGTATGTTCCGTTTTCCTTTACGATTTTATAATTACGGATGCATGAATTTTATTTACGCACAAAATATTTATGACAGTGATTTTATTCCATACCTATCCTGCCCCTTTTTCTAAGATGTAAATTAGGTTTCTGATGTCCCTAGAGAGTGTGTGTGAAGTTTCAACTCAAAATACCCCACAAATAATGCTTTATAACTCTCTGAAACTGACCTTCTTATGCTTTTAATCTAATTGTGGCATTTTGGTGACTGTCACTTTAAATGCAAATGAGATTGTGCTCTTTTAAAAGAGGGCGGAGCTTCATATGCCTTTGTGTCAGCATAATGACAGACTGATGCAATCTCTGTGAATGACTGAAAATGTGAAAAGATGTGTGTGAGACTGTCAGTCTATGGAGATTCATGTCTCTGTTTATTTGTGCTTCATCTTAAACACATTTATGATCCTCTAATTCGCTGACATTATTTTCAGAAGGTGAAAACTCTAATGGCGGATGGCTGCTTCTCACTCGGGGCTGTTTATGCTAATGAGGGAGAGATCATCACTAATGGCATATTAATTAAAGATGTACTTACAGAAATAAATTACAGATACAATTACTTATAGAATCAGTACAATGTTCAAAACATGTATTTATACAATAAGTACTATGTACGTAAGTACGTTAGTTAAGGCCACCTTAATATAAAGTTAGACCCTATTTGAAATTAGGCAAGACAAGGCAAGTTTATTTATATAGCACATTTCATACACAGTGGCAATTTGAAGTGCTTTTCAAAAACAGGAATAAAAGAAAGAAGTATAAGAGAAATAAAAACAAATAATAAAAATGGTTAAAAAAATGAAATAAATAAGCATAAAAACAAATAAAATGTGTTATAAAAGAATGAAAAAGAAAAGAAAGACATAATAGTGCAATCAGTCGGACGTAGCACAGTGCTCATTCAGTAAAGGCACAGCTAAACAGATGTGTTTTCAGTCTTGATTTGAATGTGCCTAATGTTGGAGCACATCTGATCATTTCTGGAAGCTGATTCCAGCAGCGGGGGGCGCTGTTAGTAGCTGAACACCGATTCACCCTGCTTTGACTGAACTCTTGGAATTTCTAGTTTATTTGATCCTAAAGATCTGAGTGATCTGTTAGGTTTGTATTCAGTGAGCATATCTGTAATGTATTGAGGTCCTAGGCCATTTAGTGATTTATAGACCAGTAATAATACTTTAAAATCTATTCTGAATGTAACTGGGAGCCAGTGTAAAGACCTGAGGACAGGTGTGATGTGCTCTGATTTACTGCTTCTGGTCAGAATTTTGGCCGCAGCGTTCTGGATGAGCTGTAACTGTCTGACTGTCTTTTTGGGAAGGCCAGTAAGGAAGCCGTTACAGTAATCCACCCTGCTGCTGATAAAAACATGAACAAGTTTCTTGTCTTCACTGGAAACAAAGCATCTGATTCTTGCAATGTTTTTGAGATGATAGTATGCTGATTTACTAACTGCTTTGACATGACTACTGAAACTCAGATCTGACTCCAGAGTCACACCAAGATTCTTGACCTTATTTTTTGTTGTTTGACCCTTAGAGTCAAGGTACGCATTCACCTTGAGAACCTCATCTCTGTTCCCAAATGCAATCATGCAAATTAATGTCACAAATTAATGTCACAATACAAACAAATAAAAATATAAATATTCCAATATCGCCATCTTTCTTTATTTTCTTTAATATTGATATTATTGATCTGATAAATTACCGGAACGACTTTACCGGTAAATTCAAAAAAGTGCTGTTCACATAGGCATGGACGTTCTGGAATTTTCTGGAAAAGACCCTTCACACATCCATTCCAAAATACCGGTAAATTCTGACATCATTAACCAGAAATGGCCTCTAAACGGCTGCGATTGTATTAGTAAACATAGAAGAGATCGGGCTTTTGTTGATGGTTTGATTTTTATATAAAGCTATAGCATTCATGCATCTGCTTTTATCCCAGAGACAACCGCGGCGAAATGTTTACACATTAGACTACATTACAAACTCTGTAGATGGACAACTTCGAGGAATACATATGGAGGAACACTTTTGCATGTCGAGATGTACATTATATGTGTGTTTGCTGGCCAGTTCTTGGTGCTGGCGCTCACAGGAGAACTCTTTCACTTCACGTGCACACATGTCTAAAATCTGAAGCAATCTAGTAAATCTAGCAATCTCGGCCTCGTGATTTCACCACATTTTCAGCCTGTTGTTTATTTATTTATTTTATTTTTTGCTTTATCTGGTTTCTGCAACTGTTGTTCACCGGACTCGAACCCTGTGATCACGTTCAACTCCACTTTGCATCCCAAGTCCATCAGCACACCCGGTGAGCTACTGGGCAAACACTGTAAAAGCTGTCAATTTGGAGGTAAGCAGTCAGCGGTGTTTATTTTAAAGATGAAATGCAACCAGACGTATCCAACGTAGGCTAATTTTGAAAATGTAGCCCTATATACATTTCTGGAGATCGCAAATTATGTAGCCAGAGGCATGTATGGCTGCATTTCGTATTTGAGACGAATTCTATCGGTCAGCATGACGCTGTTTCTTTTTTTGCACTTACCAGCTGACTGCTTACCTTCGTATGGACGGCCATTTCAGAAAGCAGGTAAGACAAAAACAGAATTCAAAAAATAAAAGAAACAAGTAAACAGCAGGGTGAGAATGTGACAAAATCTGAAAACGTGGTAAAAATCAGTCGAGGGCTTT
>NC_079452.1:27492434-27494934 GCF_903798145.1 Danio aesculapii | reverse complement strand
AATTGAACATAAAAAATTAAGTTGTCCCCCCAAAAACTCATTTTAAATAAGCGGTTTAAACAAACAGCAGACATCATTTTTGAGTGTATAGTATGTGAACAGTACAGAACAGTTTAGACTTTGTTTTCACTGTTCAGACAAGTCTAGTGACAATAACAAATAGAACCACATGGCCATGCCAAAAATGAAATGGATCCATTTAATCTTAAATAAGGATTGTCAGTGTTAGTCAGACATCTGTCTTCAGAAGAGCTTGCAGCGATAAATCAAAAACAAGAAGGCAAACAATGCAACAACAGTAAAATATGATTTAATCCCATTTTCAAGCATTGGGGTTTCATTTTTAATTAGTCGACAGACCTAAATTAGAGTTATTAGTGAGAAAACTGTTTGCATCTCATCTTTAATTCATAAAACACAACATGCTGATATATAGGAATCAAATATTTAGCATTCTGTTGTGTTTTGGACTAGAGTTTCATCTCAGCAATGAGTTCATTTACAACATCTAGCATGCACACACACATGCCCTGAGGAAAAGCAACCCCTTCATTAATCTCACATCTGTGTATGATGTGACTCAGCTTGATGTCAAACAGTCTGTGTGTGTCGTTATTAGTTTTTTGTCGTTGTCTCGAAGTGATGACCTCACTGCTGTGTCAGTGTGGTTTTGAATGTGTGTGTATTTGCGTTCTTTCACATAGTGTTTATTATGTGAGCCAAGCAGTGCGTCAGAATTCACATTATTGTTAATAACAGTATCTGGATGAAGGGGCGGCGCAGTAGGTAGTGCTGTCGCCTCACAGCAAGAAGGTCGCTGGTTCGAGCCTCGGCTGGGTCAGTTGGCGTTTCTGTGTGGAGTTTGCATGTTCTCCCTGCGTTCGCGTGGGTTTCCTCTGGGTGCTCCGGTTTCTCCCACAGCCCAAAGACATGTGGTACAGGTAAACTGGGAAGGCTAAATTGTCCGTAGTGTATGAGTGTAAGTGAATGTGTATGGATGTTTCCCAGGGATGGGTTGCGGCCGGACGGGCATCCACTGCGTAAAACATGTGCTGAATAAGTTGGCGGTTCATTCCGCTGTGGCGAGCCAGGATTAATTAAGGGACTAAGCCGAAAAGAAAATGAATGAATGAGTATCCGGATGACCTACTTCTACTGATGAGATTCTTAAAGGGACAGTTCATCCAAAAATAAAATCTCATCTTTCACTTGTTCCAAACCTATTCTTCTGTTGAACACAAAAGAAGATATTTTGAAGAATGCTGATTGATGACATTGAAGTCATTTTTACCGTGCAGTTTGCCTCTTTGTATGTTTATATAGTGACATTGGAATTGCTGTGTGCTAGTTGCCCAGTTACTTGGGCATCTATATAAAAGTGCATCTAAAAAAATTGTGCGTCATGGACTGGTGTTGTCAAGATACTTGAATTCGATACCAATCCATGCTGAAATTTTAAAAACGTCCATTTCCCATGAACATTTGAGCGTTGTTGAGCACATTCTTAAACAGTGCTGATTTGCCTTTGTGTTCATGTGCTCAACAGAAATGATTGTGATTGGCTGTGAAGGTCATCAGTTCACCGAACTCACCGCTGTTTACTGAGTGTAAAGTCACGTGGATCAGCTGGTTTGTCTATAAGCTGACATACGAGCAATCCTCTGATGAATCGCGGCTTTAAAACGCTCTAATGTTTAGTGAACTTTAATTAAGAATTACCTTTAGTTTTTTTCATAGCCTACTTAGAGACAGCATTATCCAGAAACACAGCCCATAAATATAACTAGGGGTGTAACATATGGATCACTACACACAGCTTGGAACACACGTGACCCGGGGATTAATAACTTTTTGGAATTTGTAGGTGGGGTATTGCAGTGGCGCAGTAGGTATTGCTGTCACCTCACAGCAAGAAAGTTGCTGGTTCGAGCCTCGGCTGAGTCAGTTGGCGTTTCTGTGTGGAGTTTGCATGTTCTCCCTGCATTTGCGTGGGTTTCCTCCGGGTGCTCCGGGTTCCCCCACAGTCCAAAGACATGTGGTACAGGGGAATTGTGTAGGCTAAATTGGCAGTAGTGTATGAGTGTGAGTAAGTGTGTATGGATGTTTCCCAGAGATGGGTTGCGGCTGGAAGGGCATCCGCTGCGTAAAACGTGCTGGGTAAATTGGCGGTTCATTCCGCTGTGGTGACCCCGGATTAATAAAGGGACTAAGCTGAAAAGAAACTGAATGAATGAATTTGTAGGTTAATCCAACATTTATAACACACGCAGAGAGATTGCCTGCAGCGTCATTCAAATCACGTGTTTGAAAGCATTTTGGCTTCCCTGTAAAATATAAAGCTGACGGAATAAATGCTTTCTGAGGTTATTAATTATTAATTATATAAGGTTATTAATTAAAGGTGTTTTCTGCCACTGCATTAATGCATCCAGTGTAAAGCCGCACTATTAAACATTAAAAGATCGTGATCTCAATTCAAACCCGCGTAGCATAAATGACA
>NC_079452.1:27484934-27487434 GCF_903798145.1 Danio aesculapii | reverse complement strand
TAACTGACAGTTTTAAAAAGCAATCCAGAAAAAAGAAAAGCCCTCGCCTGATTTTTACCATGTTTTCAGATTTTACCACATTCTCACTCTGTATTTACTTGTTTGTTTTATTTTTTGCCTTTTGTTTTTGACTTTCCTGCGTTCTGCAACCGTTCTCCATCAGACTCGAACCTTATTGTCGTGTTTAACTCCTCTCTCATCTCAAATCCACTGACCTACATGTCGAGCTAAATGGACAAACTGGTAACATCAGGAAAGCCCTCCATACGGGAGCGGTCATCTGGTGAGAGCGAAACGGAACGGCATCATACCACCCCGCAGTGTTCATTTTAAAGATGAAATGCAGCCATGCATACTTCCGGCTACATAATTCGTGATCTCCAGAAATGTATACAGGGGCACGTTTTCAGAATGAGCCTATGTTGTCATATAGATATATACATTACCATACTAAATCTCTCCGAGACTTGTCATGACAGACAGGCAGTTTGAATGCTCTCTGATAACCGCTGATGACTTGAGTGCAGTTTCACAGTGTATTAAAAGTTAAACACTAATGTTGTAGCTGTCAATCAGTCTGAGGTTATGAGAAATGGCAGAGGTGCATTTGTAGAGCGACACTAATCTCCTTTAATGTTAAGTGTTAGATTGGGAAACGCTGAACTGAACAAAAATGTCAAACCGTTTAAGAAAAAAAGAATTATTATTATTACATTTTTTAATGGTAGATGTTTCTGCTCTTCTTGCGCACAGATCTTGATTCATTTTGATTCGGCCTTGGCTTGTGAGCTTTTGTCTTCATTTAGGTGTTGTTGGACTACACACCTGACTTTCAGAACAGGATGTTCTTGTTTTTCTTTGACCTTTTCTTGGCAATTTTTCATCAAAATGTAATTGTTCCACCTCTGAAGTGACCTTCCATGTCTACTGATGCCATGTCACACAAGCTGCACAGGTTATCAGCAGCCAAAAAGCTTTTTTCATGCATTTAAGAAGCGATTCATGTAAAACTTCGTCCTTGTATGTGATTTTGTTTTATTTTATAATTCTTTTTTATTATAATATTATAAGTGTATTGTTTAAAATGTATATCATATTTTTACTATTCATTTTTATATTCCATCATTCATTTTCCTTCGGCTTAGTCCCTTATTTATCAGGGGTCGGAATAAACCGCCAACTATTCTGGCAAATGTTTTACACAGCGGATGCCCTTCCAGCCGCAAACACCCATACACACTCATTCACACACACACACTTATACACTACGGCCAATTTAGCTTATTCAATTCCTCTATAGCGCATTTGTTTGGACTTGTGGGGGAAACTGGAGCACCCGAAGGAAACCCACGCCAACACAGGGAGAACATGCAAACTCCACATAGAAATGCCAACTGACCTAGCTGGGAATCGAACCAGCGACCTTTTTGCTGTGAGGCCACAGTGCTAACCACTGAGCCACCGTGCTGCCTTCATTCTTAAATATGTAGTATTATTTATTTTTGGCTTTATTTTCTTGAATATGAAGAATGGCTTGGGTTGATATGTCATTTGACTTTCATCATCTAATGCAGCATCTTGAAATTTCCTAATATTATCTGTTGCTATGGTTACAAGCATCATTAGCGGAATTAAGAGTACTAACCTTTTTGACTCCACACTACACCGTGACATTCAAATGAAGCTAATAGGTTACATCTGGTGCATCTGCAGTAACTATAAAACGTATTCATTCATTCATTTGTTTATAGAATCCAGTGGATTAGATTAAATTTGAGTAGCTTAAATGATTACAATTTTTTTAACCTATGAATGTGCACTTCTTTTTGAAATTGTTTGTTTTAAAAAATACTTGCCTTGCAATTTCTACCCAAGAAAAATATTTTGCAATTCAAGACAGGGAGAGAAGAACAATTTCCTATTGTTTTCCTATTCCTATTTTTTTCTCAAACTTAAGTCTTATTTTTTACACACACACACACACACACACACACACACACACACACACACACACACACACACACACACACACACACACACACACACACATATATATAAAATATATAATTTTGACAGCCCTAATTTATATATATATATATATATATATATATATATATATATATATATATATATATATATATATATATATATATATATATATATATATTTATTTATTATATATATATATATATATATATATATATATATATTATTTATTTATATATATATATATATATATATTATATATATATATATATATATATTTATATATTTATTTATATATATATATATATATATATATATATATATATATATATATATATATATATATATTTATATATATATATATATATATATATATATATATATATATATATATATATATATATATATATATATATATATATATATATATATATATATATATATATATATATATATTTATTTATATATATATATATATATATATATATATATATATATTTATTTATATATATAT
>NC_079452.1:27469934-27482434 GCF_903798145.1 Danio aesculapii | reverse complement strand
GGACTTCAGTGGTAATAGTTTTCATTTTTAGCATGATAATGATCCACTGATTGCATTGAAATCCTACTTGGAGAAAGAAAACAGCTGATGAATGACAGACAGGCGTGAAATGGCCTCGACAGTGTCCAGACCTGAATATTATTGAGGCTTTATGAGATCGCCTGGACAGAAATAGAAAGATAAGACACTCTAAACCTAAAGAAGAACTCTAGAAAGTGCTAAAACTAGCCTGATATTATCGCACAGCATATTATTTCAGAAAATCTCAGGACAATTAGAACAATACAGGTGCCAAGGAACGCCAGATTAAACATAGAGTTTTGGTTGAAGAGGAAATGTTGTGCTTTTATTGTCTTTTTGTACATATTTCCTATATGTTCTGTTTGTTTTTTAATAAAGAGACTGATTTATTATGTATTGTGCAAAAGTTCTTGGCCAACAAAGCTGGTGTAGTGCTTAGGATCATATCTTGTGTCCTCATAATTCAGAATGCTTAAAAATCATACCTAACGGGGTCTGTGGGTTGAGTGAGATTTAGTGGTAGGGGTGATATAGGCCATATAACAAGTGTTTTTTTACTGTACAAAATACACTGTGCCTGTGAAGAGTAGTCGTAAACCACATACACAAGTGTTTGTGTGTGTGTACTACCTAATAAAACGAAGCAAACCACTTACCCAGAGTGTCGACTGTTTAGATTTCTCCCTATCCCATCAGTTAAGTTTGATAAATGATTTAAACTTGGAGGAGAAAAGCAAAAATTGTGAATTAATCTTTGCTTTCTCTGTGTTTCCAGGCTAAGAAGCAGGATCTGCCGCGCGAGGAACAGGGTCCGTCCATCAAGAACCTGGACTTCTGGCCCAAACTGATCACGCTGATGGTGTCTGTTATTGATGAGGACAGAACGGCATACACACCCATCATTAACCAGTGCGTATCACAAACACACACTTGTTCTGAAGCCGTCTCTGTAGCGTCTGTTGCTGTGTTTGTCCTGCAGGAGAAAAAATCCAAAGGGATTTCTGTAGTTGTTTCTCCTGTAGAGCAATGATAATACGCTTTACACTGTCTTTTTCAATGAAGATGTGGTTTAGTATGTGTTTTGGGATATCACAAAAAAACTATTGATAGAAATGTCACAATGCACATAAAATTATAACCTTATGTTTGGCGAAAGACCATGGCCCAATCCCAAATCTATTTTTGTACCCCTACCATTTCCTCTTGGCCCTTAAAACCAAGTGTGAAGGGGAAGGGCTTCAAAATTTACCCCTAAGAAATGGGACGTTCCCAGGCCATCCGAGAGACATAGTCCCTCCAGCGTGTCCTGGGTCTTCCCCGAGGCCTCCTGCCGGTGGGACATGCCTGGAACACCTCCCTAAGTAGGCGACCAGGAGGCATCCGAAACAGCTGCCCGAGCCACCTCAGCTGACTTCTCTCAGTGTGAAGAAGCAGCGGCTCTACTCCGAGCTCCTCCCGAGTGTCAGAGCTCCTCACCCTATCCATAAGAGTGCACCCTGCCACCCTGTGAAGGAAACTCATTTGTATCCGAGATCTTGTCCTTTCGGTCATGACTTAAATCTCATGACTATATAGGTGAGAGTAGGAACGTAGATTGACCGGTAAATTGAAAGCTTTGCGTTTCGGCTCAGCTCCTTCTTTACCACAACGGACGCTTGTCAATCTCACGGTCCATCCTTCCCTCACACTGAACAAAACCCCAAGATACTTAAGGTCCTCCACCTGGGGTAAGGACTTTCCTCCAACCTGGAGATGGCAAACCACCTTTTTCCGCAGAAGCACCATGGCCTTGTACTTGGAGGTGCAGATTCTCATCCTAGCCGTGTCACACTCGGCAGCAAACTGCCCCAGTGCATGTTGAAGGTCCATGTTTAATGAAGCCAACAGAACAATATTGTTTACGGATAACAGAGATAAAATCCTGTGGGCCCCGAACCGGACCCCCTCCAGCCCAAGGCTGCACCTTGAAATTCCATCCATAAAAATTATGAACAGAATTGGTGACAAAGGGCAGTCCTGCCAGAGCCCAACAAGCACTGGAAACAAGTCTGACTTGCCAGCAATGTGAACCAGACTCCTATTCTGTTCATACAGGAACGAGATGGCCTTAACAGAGCGCCTCTGACCACATACTCCCCGAAGACCCTCCACAGAATGCCACGAGGGATATGGTCGAATGCCCTCTCCAAGTCCACAAAACACATGTGAACTGGTTGGGCATACTCCCATGAACCCTCAAGCACCCAGATGAGGGTATAGAGCTGGTCCAGTGTATCACGGCCCAGACGAAAACCGAATTGTTCCTCCTGGATCCTAGGTTCAACCGAAATACTGTAGAAAACAAAACAAAAAGAACCCAAATAAATACTATAAATGTAAAAGACATAGCCACTATTGACCTCCTCCATCCATGCTGGCAAAGAACAACATAGACCTGCCACCGTTTTTATGAGGTTTGCAGACAGATGGCTAATTGAAGATTTGTATGAAGGAGTGTCAAACCGGTGCTTCGGAGATTTCATACTGATCTTGGTAGTGTCTAGTGGTTTGGAATAGATGGTTTCTGTTTGGTTACCATCGCTAAAACAATGGGGTTTGGACTGCTTGAATGACATCCGTGTTAACTGTTTTGAAAAATGTTGGGGAAAATGTGTCAATCCAATGAGAAAGGGTGTACACATTTGCAAGACGGGTCTTCTGCTCTGCTGGGATAGTGATGAGGAAAATGGAGTGGATCCTAGTTTCTTTAAGCAGGTCAAATCAAACAAGAAAAACTGTAAAGGACATTACTGCATTACAAATACATATAAAATGTATTTACAGATTCTACATTTTAATACAAGAATTCTTGTGCTGTGAAGTAAAATATCGAATTGTTTATGGAAAGCATCGTCAATGCACTGTGATGCACATTACAGTTTTTCCCAATTGTTTACACACATTTTCTGAAAGCATGTCTCATTTTGTCAGAACTCTACACACAAATCAAAAAACATACCTTTTATTAAATTCCTATTAATACATTTTTGCACTGGGTGGCGGTTTTGGTGTACTGCTCCTTTAAGGCTACTCCTTTAAGGCTAGTAAGGCTAGCGTTTGTGAGAAATACTACAGTAAGAACTTTACCAATGAGTATTTGTTGTGCAGTTGCATCGATGAGTCACACAACGTTCACACACGCACACGCACACACAGATACACGTGCGCACACACACACCGCAGCAGACACACACACACACACACACACACACATTGGGAAAAACCCTTCAATTCTCCTGCAAAATGAAACTTTATGTTCAAAACAATGTATTTTCCTCTCAAAATGGTATTTTGTTTTGAAATGACACACACAAACCATCACATCAATAGACATGTATAAGATCCAGTTGAGCACTGATGTGCTTAATGTAAAACACTGAACACTTCTTCTCCATTCATCATAATGACTTACTGTCAGCCTTTTTTGTTCAGTGTTACTCTTACTACAGACAGTACACAGGCCTACTGAAGTGCATTGTAAAATATTTCAGAATATTGTTTTTATATAATGGCCCGTTTCCACTGAGTGGTACGGTACGGTTCGGTTTGGTTTGGTACGCTTTTATGGCCGTTTCCACTGTCAAAAAGCATACCGAACCGAACCGTACCGTACCACTTTTTCGGCACCCTTTGGAAAGGGTACCAAACACGAGAAAGGGTAGCAAAAGGCGGAGCTAGACGCGCAGCAGAACGCTATTGGTTTACAGAGAGGCGTCATTCGCTTATGCAACAAGCCAGAATGAAATCAAAAAAGCCGCCATGTTTGAAATACACAGAGAGAGATTTTAGCGGAATTATAAATACATATAATAACGAGCCATGGTCGATCTGGACTCAAAAAACCTTGTCGTCATCTTGATGGACAGCCACAAATCCAAGAAGAAGAGCAGATTTACCCTGTGCCCCGTAGTTTTTTACGAGCCAGTCTGAAGCGTGAGCGATTTCGCTTTCTTGCTAGCGCTCGCGCGCGTCTAACATTATATCTGAAATAACAAACTTCTTGAGCTGATGATAATAAGCTGCGCTTGATTATTGACGTGCTTTTAAAAACCCGATCCTGTCAGACACTGACAAACGCGAGAGTGAAGCGCGAAGAAACAAAGGAGAAGCCGGAAAAAAGGAGCACATTAAATACGGGCGAAATGTCTACTTTATGTAGTTCTTCTGTAGTTGGGAACATATCGGGGGCTGTTTATATATTATATGTACATATTAAAAGGGGCTGTATGTGTTTATATATGTTCATTTATTTAGTTATTTAATATAATTACAGACGTTACAGTAGGCTGTTTCACACTATCATTGATCTGCAGTTATAATCAACTCATGTTCATAGAAAAGTTAGTAATAAACATTTCTACACAAGTATTTATGTATATGAAGCATCTGTTTTGTGAGAAGAGCTTTTCATATGATATGTGAGCGACCTGTACAGCTTTATTGTAGACATTTCCTCCAGCAAGAATGACGTCGACTGAAACTTTCTGTCATACACCACGCCCACTAAAAGAGTACCCTTGTTAGTGGAAACGCAAGCCTGATAAAGGTGACCCGTACCAAACCGAACCGTACCGTACCAGTCAGTGGAAACGAGCCATAAAACACACAAAATACCAAATATATTTGACTGTATTTCTCCCACAAATACAGTCTACAGTGTTCATCCCAACCAACACAAGTTGCACATTACGTGGTCTACAAATGCCATCGACAGAAGTATTTACAGAATACAGTTACAGTTAAACAAATCAAAACAAAACAAAAGCTATACTGCATCCTCTTTTCTGGTTTGGTCTGGCCAAGCAGCGGGGAAATGTCACCTTGCATGGCGAATCCAGCAATGAAAAGCATCAACTGCTATAGCTTGGAGAAGGGGTATACGTGTGTGTGGATTTCGGTCATACACTTTCCATCCCCAGGCAGAAAAAAATCCTCAATAAGTTTGAGGAATGGAGAATATGGAGGGAGACAAACTACTAAAAAACATGGGTGGACAGTGAACCAGTGATGAACCAGATGAGCTCTGATTTCTAAACTGCAATTCTGTATGTCAGGTGTTTACTTACAGTATATGATGAGTTAGTATGCAACAAACTTTACAATTGTGAATGACAGTGTGTTCCTTGTGAAAACAAGAGATCTTCTGCATGAAAGTTGTGCCAAATGCAGAGAATTGTGTGTGGTGTTTTGAAAAAAAAGTGTGTTTGAAACCTGTGCGTTTGAGTGTAAAGCAGGAGTTGTGCTTGTAGTTCAGCAGAATTGGTGCATCAGTTACATGTTGTAGTCATTGTGTCTCCAGTACAAGTAACTGTGTGTAAACAACTAAGACAAACTGTAACCTATATCGATGGCATGATAATCGTAACCGAACCAAACCAAACCGTGAGTAATTTCACACCTCTAGTGACCAAATTCTTCCAAAATTAAATGATCTGACAATTTTATTCTGTATACGCTGATTAAACATTTTACACTTAAGGAGATACATACACTATAAATGATCAAATAAAAGGATAAATGATATGAAATAAGTCATGACAACACTGTTACTTCATTTTAAACCATGTAAATCAGGTGTTAATCAAAAATTAAATAGGTTTATCAGACATTGACTATTTTTTTAAGTTACACAAAGTTTAACTCAATATTTTAGTCAGTTTGAGGTCACGAGAAGTTTAGGACGCAAGATTTTATTTAGGGTGTATATTAAGCGTGTATATTAAGCTAATATTTTAGTCAGTTTGAGGTCACTAGAGAAGTTTAGGATGCAAGATTTTATTTAGGGTGTATATTAAGCGTGTGTATTAAGCTAATATTTTAGTCAGTTTGAGGCCACTAGAGAAGTTTAGGACGCAAGATTTTATTTAGGGTGTATATTAAGCGTGTGTATTAAGCTAATATTTTAGTCAGTTTGAGGCCACTAGAGAAGTTTAGGACGCAAGATTTTATTTAGGGTGTATATTAAGCAAAACAAAACTTACAACTACTCTCTAAAATATAAAATATTTAGCAAAAATCTTTTGTATTCGTTAGTATGATGTACATTACAGTATTTCATAAGCACATTTCGAGGGAGGCACGGTGGCTAAGTAGTTAGCAGTTAGTAGTAAGTCCCGGCTGGGCCAGTTGGCATTTGTGTGTGAATTTACATGATCTCCCCGTGTTGGTGTGCGTTTCCCTCGATGCTCCGGTTTCCCCCACAGTCAAAACACATGCGCTATAGGGGAATTGAACAAACTAAATTGTGTAGCGTATGAGTGTGTGTGAATGTGAGAGTGTGTGGATGTTTCCCAGTACTGGGTTACGGCTGGAAGGGCATCCGCTGCGTAAAACATATACTGGAATACTTAGCGGTTCATTCCGCTGTGGTGACCTTTAATAAATAAGAGACTAAGCTGAAGAAAAATCAATCAATGAATGAAGCATGTTGCACTGAAATATAATATGTGATGTGTGTATGTGCATATGTGTGTGTGTGTGTGTGTGTGTTGTGTGGGTGTGCAGAACAGACATCGATATCAGGTTTTCCCTCAGAACTTCATGGTCAGGCAGGAGATGTGAATAATTCAGCATCCGGCACAAACCCAGAGAATTCATTTGTGTTTCTTTGGCTTCCAGCATTTGTGTTTATTCAACTCTCTTATCTTTTATCTCACCTTTTTATAAATCGGTGTGTGTGAGAAAGATGTTTCTGGCCTTCTAGTGTCATTAGTTGTGGTCTCGTCTCTCTGCGTGTGGAGTGAGAAGAAAAACGCCTCATGCTGTGTTTAGACTCTAATGATCTCTATACTGCTACAGCAGTTTACGTTGTGTGTGTGTGTGTGTGTGTGTGTGTGTGTGTGTGTGTGTGTGTGTGTGTGTTAGTTTATTTGAAAATATAAAAACAGACTTAAGTAACTGCTCTCAGATAGAAATGTCTGTGATCTCATTTTTATTGATTTGTTATCAGTTTTAGACATTTTTTTCTCTCTCAGTCTGAGCAGTTGAGTCAGAACTGTCCATCAAAGCACAGATCATACACTGTAAACAAAAATAAAACTCAAAGTCGCCATGAAAAGGAAGTTAAGATTGTCCCTTTTCTCTATCCTGACATACATCCTCTTGAAATAGTCCTGAAATTGGAAAAAAAATGTAAGTCATTGCTTTATTTGGCATTTGCAAACTGATTGGATCAGTGGAAAATGGGTGTTGCTAACAAAACGGAAGAAGATTGACCAATGGATGAAGGCAGAGCAAAAATGAGACACGCCTTGATAGGTGAAGACCCATATGACTGATAGTCCTGGCTTATTCACCTTATTCTCTGCGTACGAGTGGGCGCAGCCATTTGAATCTTTTCGGCTCGAAACTATTGGGCACAACCATTTCTCCTATGGCCAGACGTCTTGTGCAGAGCTGCAGTCTAGGCGCTGGAGATGCTAGACATCAGTGAGACTCGTCTGTCCCTGGAGCGTCACAGGAATCAGTCTCATGCTCTCTACTCCTCCATGACCACCACAGCAGCTGCTCAGGATACGGCCTGGTCCAGGATTATGGAAACCTTGGGATCATCTCGTCGCTGGTCTTGGATCGCATCAGTGGTGCTGTAAAGTCTGAGGGCCTTAGGATGAGTATCCCTGGTGGAAATAGAGAATAATTAGCGTAGCTGCTGTTCAGAGTGTATATAAATGACTTGCGTGGAGCACATTCATGTATCATACCGCTAAGTGGTGCATTGAGTGTATGCTTTACTGAACAGATAGGTCTTTAATCTAGTTTTAAACTGCGAGAGTGTGTCTGAGCCTCGGACATTTTCAGGAAGGTTATTCCAGAGTTTAGGAGCCATAAATGAGAAGGCTCGACCTCCTTTACTCGACTTTGCTGTTCGAGGTACTACCAGAAGCCTTGAGTTTTGAGATCTTAAAGAGCGAGTTGAATTTTAGTGAGACAGAAGGTTGGTTAGATAAACAGGAGCTAGATTATTTAAAGCTTTATAGGTAAGAAGCCATATTTTAAATTCAATACGAAACTTAACAGGCAGCCAGTGTAAGGAGGATAAAATTGGGGTGATGTGATCAAATTTTCTAGACCTGGTAAGAACTCATCCAGCAAACAGAACATTACAGTAATCCAGCCTTGAAGTCATAAAAGCATGGACTAGCTTTTCTGCATCTGAGATGGATAGCATACTTCGTAACTTAGCGATATTTCTCAGATAAAAGAAGGCAGTTTTTGTGACAAGGGATATATGATTTTTAAAAGTTAAATTGCTGTCTAGTATTACACCCAGATCTTTTATAGTAGAGCTAATGCTAACTTTGCAACACTCTAATTTCAGGTCGAGTTGTGAGATCTGCTGTGTACAGGATTTAGGCCCCATAAGTAAGAATTCTGTTTTGTCAGAGTTTAAGAGATATGATTGGCTGGCGCTTACATCCCAAACTTCTGCAGCATCAACAGCACTGAAGTGGCGTCAACGGATCCACAATTCAGTCAAAGTGAATGGGAAGTGTTAACGCTGATGCCCCATGTGAATGAGGCATGATAGCCTGCCCTAAAGTACTGATTTCCCCTTCCTAAATGACTGATAGCCCCTCTCAAATGACTGATATCCCTGTCAAGGACTGATAGACCCTCCCTAAAGAACTTGTTGCTCTGCCCTAAATGCCCAATAGCTCCACCCTACATGACTGATAGCTCCTCCCTAAATGACTGATAGCTCTGCTCTAAAGTTCTGATATTCCCTCCCTAAATGACTGATAGCCCTGCCCTAATGTACTAATATCTCCTCCTTAAATGACTGATAGCCCTGCCCCAAATGACTGATAGCTCCGCTCTAAATGCAAGATAGCTCCGTCCTAAATGACTGATAGCCACGCCCTAAAGACTTATAGCCCCTCCCTAAATGACTGATAGCCCTGCCCTAATGTACTAATATTTCCTCCCTAAAGACTGATAGCCCCTTTCTAAATGACTGATAGCCCTGCCCTAAAGTACTGAAATGCCCTCCCTAAATGACTGATAGCCCCACCCCAAATGACTGATTGCTCTGTCCTAAATGACTGATAGCCCCAACTTAAAGCACTGATAACTCCGCCCTAAAGGACTGATAGCTCTGCCCTAAAGGACTGAAAGCCCCACCCTAAATGACTGATAGCTCCGCCGCTTGACGTCACCCTCTAAAAGTGAATGGGAAGTGTTGACGCTGACGCCCCAGGTGAATGATGCATGATAGCCTGCCCTAAAGTACTGATTTCCCCTTCCTAAATGACTGATAGCCCCTCCCAAATGACTGATATCCTTGCCCTTAAGGACTGATAGACCCTCCCTAAAGAACTAATAGCCCCTCCCTAAATGCCCAATAGCTCCACCCTACATGACTGATAGCTCTGCTATAAAGTTCTGATATTCGCCTCCCTAAATGACAGATAGCCACGCCCCAAAGACTTATAGCCCCTCCCTAAATGGCTGATAGCCCTGCCCTAATGTACTAATATCTCCTCTCTTAATGACTAATAACCCCGCCCCAAATAACTGATAGCTCCGCTCTAAATGCAAGATAGCTCCGTCCTAAATGACTGATAGCTCCTCTCTGAATGACTGTTAGCTCCACCCTAAAGACTGATAGCCCCTCCCTAAATGACTGATGGCCCTGCCCTAAAGTACTGAAATGCCCTCCCTAAATGACTGATAGCCCCGCCCCAAATGACTGATAGCCCCAACTTAAAGCACTGATAACTCCGCCCTAAAGGACTGATAGCACTGCTCTTAAGTCCAGACAGATGCTCCCTAAATGACTGATAACTCGACCCTAAAGAACTGAAAGCCCCACCCTAAATGACTGATTGTTCCGCCCCTAAAGCACTCATAGCCCCTCCCTAAATGACTGATAGTTCCGCCCTAAAGTACTGATAGCCCTGCCTTAAAGCACTGATATCCTCTCTCTAAAGAACTGATACCTTTCATCAATGCTTCATCGCCTTGTATCATTAAAATGTTTCATCGTTTGTATCATTATAAATGTTGTTTTTTCATCCATGTACTGTTTCCCTGCTTAACAAAAAATTATTCATTTCTTTAATGAGGAAATCAAAAAGGTTTACCACACGGAGGCATAATGACATCACAATGCCTCATTTTGATTATCATATTAAATACATTAATATTTATCCTGCACATCTTTTATATAGGTTTCCTGGTCTTACATATGATTCATCAGCATGAGCACTCTTGTTTTACACTGTTTATCTTCATAACCTTTCATTAAAATAATAATGACACACTCCATCTACGCAGTCCCTACAGACACAATAATGTTTGCCAGCAGAGGTAAAACTGACTGTGATGGCTCTTTTATGCTGAATATAAGTCATTCTCCAGCTGCTGGCTACATTGTAGATGTATTTGACATTGTGGACGACCAAGAGCGTGTGGGTGTTTCCCAGTGATGGAAGAACATCCACTGCGTAAAACATATGCTGGATAAGTTGGCGGTTCATTCCTCTGTGGCGACCCCTGATTAATAAATGGACTACACCGAAAAGAAAATGAATGAATGACATTGTGGACAACCATTCATTTAAAAAGTGTGCATTGCAAACAACATCCAAAATCCATCTTCACATCACAGTCTCTCTCTAAATGAAGCGTAGTAAATGAGTTCAGTTTGAAAAGCATCCTCCCATCGCTGCAAGATCGAAAAAGAGGAGACGCTTCTGTAGCTCCTGATCTTCTCTGTAAATCTGCGTCCTCATGTGTTCATCTCCGAGAGCTTCTCCTGTCCGTCCTCATCAATTAAACTGGCTCTAAATGAAGTTGAGTCTGCTCTAAATGAGTCGGAGATTGTTTCCAGCAGTGGGAGAGAGAGCTGAGAACTGTGATACGCTATGGAGGCGGTTGCCATGGAAACAGATGGTGTGATGGGTTGCACAGTGAAATTGGAGCCCCTAAGCTGAATCTGCTCACATGTTTTAAAAAAAAAATCACGCATTTCTAAAATTGGTCCGGGACCCTTTTACACTCCTCTGTGGTTTTTTTTAATGGAAGGATGTGTTCCTAAACAGAATCATTTACTATGTTTAGCTACATTTGTGCAATGCATTGATTTTGAAGGTTGTCATTGATGCAGATGTGGATTAAAGAAACTCCCACATCGAGATCTCTAAAGGTTGAGATGAAGACCAAATGTGTTGATGCATAAGCTCAAAATAAAGAAAATGCTATTTATTTGTTAATATTTATATAAATTGAATATAATGTATTTAATGCAAACACCTTCAATTCATTCATTCATCTCTATTCAATAAGTCATTCCTTTATGTGCTTTATTTTTTGTTTATTTAGTTTTGGAATTTTACTGATGCCATTTTGTTAAGATACACACACACATATTTTATATATATATATATATATATATATATATATATATATATATATATATATATATATATATATATATATATATATATATATATATATATATATATATATATATGGAGTAAACGTTTGGAGAAAACGTAGATGGAGTGTGTCGTTATTATTTTAATGAAAGGTTATGAAGATAAACAGTGTAAAACAAGAGTACTCATGCTGATGAATCATATAACAAGACCAGGAAACCTATATAAAAGATGTGCAGGATAAAGGATACACACATTTTATGCAGGATACACACACACATTATATATATATATATATATATATATATATATATATATTCATAATCTGTGTGTACTCACTATGCATAAACATTGTGTATGTACTGTAAATAAATAAACATATAAATATAATATATATTTGCATAACATTAATATAAAAACATATATAAACATACGGTGCATTTGGAAAGTATTAATAGCGCTTCACTTTTTCTACATTTGTTAATGTTACAGCCTTATTCCAAAATGGAATAAATTAATTTATTTCCTCAACATTCTTCACACAATCCCCCATAATGACAATGTGAAAAAAGAGTTTTTGAACTTGTTGCAAATTTATTAAAAATAAAAAAGCTGTAAAATCACATGTACATCAGTATTCACAGCCTTTACTGTGAAGCTCTAAATTGAGCTCAGGTACATTCTGTTTCCACTGATCATTCTTGAGATGTTTCAGCAGCTTAATTGGAGTTCACCTGTGGTCAATTCAGCTGATTGGACATGATTTGAAAAGGCATACACCTGTCTATATAAGGTCCCAGGGTTGACAGTGCATGTCAAAGTACAAACCAAGCATGAAGACAAAGGAATTGTTTGCTCTGCCCTAAATGCCCAATAGCTCCACCCTACATAACTGATAGCCCCACCCTAAATGACTGATAGCTCTGCTCTAAAGTTCTGATATTCCCTCCCTAAAAGACTGATAGCCCTGCCCTAATGTACTAATATCTCCTCCCTAAATGACTAATAACCCCACCCCAAATAACTGATAGCTCTGCTCAAAATGCAAGATAGCTCCGTCCT
>NC_079452.1:27424934-27459934 GCF_903798145.1 Danio aesculapii | reverse complement strand
ACGATAATTTTATATTATAATAATGGTGCAAACAGTGGCTATAATATTAATAATATTATATTTATATATTATTATTAATATATTATTATTATTATTATTATTACTAATCCACGGGTGGCGCAATGGTGAAGTGGGGTAGCGATGTCTCCTCACAGCAAGAAGGTCGCTGGTTCGAGCCTCGGCTGGGTCAGTTGGTATTTCTGTGTGGAGTTTGCATGTTTTCCCCGTGTTGGCGTGTGTTTCCCTTGGGTGCTCCGGTTTCCCCCACAGTCCAAACACATGTGCTATAGCGGAATTGAATAAGCTTAATTGTCCGTAGTGTATGTGTGTGAATGAGAGTATATGGGTGCAATATATATATATTTATATGTATACTGTATACATATATGTATATACATATATGTATGTATGTATATATATATATATATATATATATATATATATATATATATATATATATATATATATATATATATATATATATATATATATATATATATATATATATATATATATACATACATTTATATAAATATATATATATATATATTGCACCCATATGTTGCACCCATATACTCTCATTCACACACATGCACTACGGACAATTAAGCTTATTCAATTCCGCTACAGCGCAAAATATTTATTAGAACAAATGTGTATGCGTAAATGCATTGAGAAATGTGTGTGTATTTAATAAAAAACATTATTTATTAAAATTTTAATGCTTGCTTGCTTTGGACATTGCCATTTTATTTACAATTGCTATAATATATAATTTTTGGTATATTGAAAATATATATATATATAAACAGTAATTGTTATATATATATTTAACATACGATAGTAATAATAATTATTATATCAAACAATTGTTTATTGTTCATTCAGTCATTGATTCAGTCTTTGATTTACTTATTCCATTTTTCAATACAATGCTTCTAATAATAAAAAAAATAATATATATATAAATTAGAAAATAATTATTTTATATTAAAAATGAACATGAATATATTTTATGATCATTCATTAATTTTGTATTTATTCTAATCAGATTTTACAGTAAATTAAATTATTCAAATTAAAACATATATTACAACAAATGTGTATGTGTAAATATGTAAATAAAATGAAATAAAATGTGTGTGTCTTTATAAAAAAAACATTTAATATTGAAATATTTAATTTATTTGTTTTTATGCAAGTGAGTATTTTATTTTTTATTTTTTTTAAATTACATTAATCTATTTATTTATTTATTCATTTATTCGTATTTTTGTTTTTATGACATTAGTTCACTTATTTTTATTTAAACCTAAATTGTTTTCAATTATAAAAAAACAAGACATAGCTTCAGATGTGTATTTATAAATGGCTCCGTCTCCTCTTTGGCTGTAAATCTGTCTGGTTGTTTTCATCTGTTTTTATCGGCCGGCAGGTCAGAATCATAACTCTGCTTTATAATCCCCTTCGTATTCCAGCATGTAGGTGATCTTTTTTTATTGTAGTGGTGGTTATCAGTGGAAAAACTGACTTATGGATTACAGCAAATCTGCTCTAGCGGCCACCTGCCCTGAACAGCAGATCCGACAGACCGCTTTCACATCCCAAAACAAGAGATTATCCACAAAAACTCATGCATACGGCCTGACATGAGCATCTCTCTGTATACAGTGGAGAAATATGTATTGAACATGCCATTTTTCTCAGAAAACATGTTTCTAAAGGTGCTGTTGACTTAAAATTTTCACCAGATGTTGATAACAACCAAATAATCCATATATGCAAATAAAACAAATCTAATTAGTTTATAAATGAAGTTATGCGTAATAAAATGAAATAACGCAGGGAAAAAGTATTGAACACATAAAGAAAGGGAGGTGTAGTTTGGCAGTGAAAGCCCAGACAGCAGCTGAAATCTCTCAGTAGTTCTTCAGCAACCCTCTGCCCTTCCTCAGTGTAAATGAATATCAGCTGCTTCAGTCCAACATCTGCACTAGCAGGAGGATGAAGATGAAACCAGGGTGGATATTTCAGCAAGAAAATGATCCAAAACACAGCCAAGGAAAGTCTTGAATGGTTTCAGAGAAAGAAAATCAAGCTGTAGAATGGCCCAGCCAATCACCTGATCTGAATCCAATAGGAAATACAAAATAAAGCTCAGATTTGATAGACGAGACCCACAGAACCATTAAGATTATTACACTCTGTTGAAGTCTGTGAGAAACTCACACCTGAGCAACGCATATGACTTCGTTCTCTATATGAATGGCGTTTTTAAGCTGCCATCAATAAAATAAAAGCCTTTATATAAAGTATTAAATACATTTCAGCTCTTTCTCCTTGTGTCATTTCAGTGTTTTATTTTTATGTTTGTATTTTTGGGGTTTTAATAATAATATTCCCAGGAAACAACATGACGTGTTCAATACTTATTATATATTTACGCCAGCATATTCACAGTAAAATAATCTCACACTATATCAGATCTGCCCGTAAGTCCGTAAATGACACTGTGAGGCAGGGGTTTTACATACATTACCATGAAGATTTATTCACATCTGGTAAATATGCAAATGAAGTGATGGCATACAGTAGTTCTTTCTCTCTCACCTGCTCTTTCTTTCTCTCTGGTAGAGTGTGACATATTGTTCATTTTCTGTGAAAGACGTCAGGAGAACAGCTGGACGGCTCAGATTAGGGCTTCAGTCAGAAACAGCTCGAAATGGGAGCAAGAATTGAGTTTTAATGTTTTTTTTTGTATGCAAACCTTGCTTTGACAGTGTATGGATGCTAAGGCATTGTTAGATGGTTCGCACACACACACACACACACACACACACACACACAGTTGAAGTCAAAATTTGCCCTACTGTGATTTCCTTTTTCTTTCTTTCTTGCTTTCTTGCATTCTTTCTTGCTTTCTTTCTTTCTTTCTTTCACAAATATTTCCCAAATGATGTTTAACAGATTCCGGAATTTTTCACAGTATTTCCTATAATATTTTTCTTCTGGAGAAAGTCTTATTTGTTTTATTTGTTTATTTTAACCCTCTGCCCTTCCTCAGTGTAAATGAATATCAGCTGCTTCAGTCCAACATCTACGTACATTAGCAAGAGGATGAACATGAAACCAGGGTAGATATTTAGCTGTAGAATGGCCCAGCCAATCACCTGATCTGAATCCAATAGGAAATACAAAATAAAGCTCAGATTTGATAGACGAGACCCATAGAAACATTAAGATTACACTCTGTTTTTCAGGTTGTTCACTATTAATATTATTATTGTGGGTTTGCTCAAATCACATGCTGAATAGGAGGACTAATAACAGTGATGGTGTGTGTAGTAAACAGCCTTAAGAATATGCGTGTATTTGTGCTGAAGTGTTGGGTAGCTTGCTGATGTTAATGAGACTCTGATCCGCACAGCTGGGAGATCTCAGTAGGACAAGCATCTGCTGGACAAATGACTTCTGGAGCCTTTAAAGAGCCGCTGCACGCAAAACCTATCAGAAACACAGCAGGAGTGTGTGTGTGTGCGCATGCATGAATGTATGTGTGTGTGTACGGATGCTTTCCCCTGCAGCCGATTAATATATTTCAAAAGAAAACCCTGCAAGATGTGCGAAGCAAACACCCACCTGCCAAACACGTCTACTCTTAGATAAAACCCTTAATTTATTTCAGTTTTGCTCTCGGTTTGATTTTGTTTCATGTGCGTGACAAATAAGACACACGCAAACAAAACACATACGCATTAAAGTGCCTCCAGTCGCTTTCTCAGATACTATCTTTCCTGCCGTGTGTAATGTAGCTGTTTGGGAAAGTGAATGAATTATTTTCTACTGAAAGAAAAGGGGATTCTGAACTGCCTGAATCGAGTCTGTACTTCCAATCTAAGTTACTGCACAAACTCATGTAGCTTTGTAACTGATCTGCTTAATGCTCTCTATATTTCCAGCATTGTACATTGTGTTTGTTTTTTATTACGATGGATGCTCTAAGCCAGTGGTCACCAAACTTGTTCCTGGAGGGCCGGTGTCCTGCAGATTTTAGCTCCAACCCTAATCAAACACACCTGAACAAGCTAATCAAGGTGTTACCAGGTATACTTGAAACATCCAGGCAGGTGTGTTGAGGCAAGTTGGAGCTAAACCCTGCAGGGACACCGGCCCTCCAGGACCGAGATTGGTGACCCCTGCTCTAAGCCATGGACCAATCATTACAGACTGGGCCATATGACCAATCAGAGTTGAGCAGACTCTCTGAAAGGCGGGGTTTAGAGAGATCTGACACTGTTTCAGACACTATCAGAAAATCTAATTTAGAAATACACCTGTCACAATCACTAGGGGAATAGTTTACCAAAAAATAAAATTACCCATGATTTACTCACCATTAAGCCATCCTTGGTGTAAAAAAACTAAAGAAGTTTAAACTTTAAAGGGCACCTATGGTGAAAAATCTACTTTTTAAGCTATTTGGACAGACATATGTGCATGTATGGTGTATAGACTCTCATATTGGGGTGATATAAGCACACCCAGTCCTTTTTTTTTCAATTTAGAAACATAAAAAACGGTGGACCAATTGGAGCTGTTTTCAGATCGACCGCAACTTTACGTAGGAGAGCGGTCCCCCCGCCCACCGAATTGATTGACGGCTGCGCATATTAACATGTCCGGTAGTCACGTGTATAATCATACCAACAAGACCAGACGTGCGCAAAGCAGCCGGGAATAAAAGATCAGTTCAGTTCGCTAGGATCATCAATCATCATCAAATGTGATCAAAAGTGAGTTTTACAAGTTTAACATGTTTTAAAACAGAGCATGTGTGTTTGTGGACGTTAAATCAGGATTATTTTGTACATTAACATAACAGATATCCATACAGCAGTGGAGATTAGCCTGTATCCTGTCACATATGCGTGCAAAAAGAGTGCAAAGCTAAATGGGCTCTCTGTCTGTCTCTGTCTGTCTGTGTGTGTGTGTGTGTGTGTGTGTGTGTGTGTGTGTGTGTGTGTGCGTGTGTGCGTGCGTGTGTGTGTGTGTGTGTGCGTGTGCGTGTGTGTGTGTGTGTGTGTGTGTGTGTGTGTGTGTGTGTGTGTGTGTCTGCTGCGGTGTGTGTGTGTGCGCGTGTGTATCTGTGTGTGTGTGCGCGTGTGAACTTTGTGTGACTCATCGATGCAACTGCACAACAAATACTCATTGGTAAAGTTCTATTTCTCACAAACGCTAGCCTTACTAGCCTTAAAGGAGTAGCCTTAAAGGAGCAGTACACCAAAACCGCCAGCCAGTGCAAAAATTTATTAATAGGAATTTAATAAAAGGTATAATAAAAAATCTGATGGATGTTTTGACCTGAAACTTTACAGAAACATTCTGGAGACGCAAAACACTTATATTAAATCTGATAAATTGGCTAACATAGGAGCCCTTTAAACTTTAAAAAATATTTTAAAGGGCACCTATGATGAAAACCTTCTTTTGTAAACTGTTTGGACAGAACTGTGTGTAGGTATAGTGTGTCCACAGTCATATTTGAGTGATATAAACACAACAAGTCTCTATTTAAAATTTCCTGACGTTAAAATAGGATCCGAATCCCTCTCATTTTGAGGTCCACCACAACGTGAAATAGGAGTGTGGTTTTCCCCGCCCGCCGAATTGATTACAAATTACAAGTTTAAAACGTTTCTAGAACAGTGCATGTTTGTAATGAATTACAGCAATTTTACCGTCTTTATCACCACAGCCGCGTGTCAGTACAATTATAAAAGAAGTCGACACATGCACTCCGGTGCTCACGGCGACCCGAGTTCGATTCCCACCTCGTGGTCCTACGCCGATCCTTCCCCTCTCTCTGCTCCAAATGCTTTCCTGTCAATACTCTCTACTGTCCTATACAATAAAGGTGAAAACTTCTAAAAATTTTTATAAATATATTATAAAAGAAGACGCTTCAATCCTGGTGTGTGGACGTTAAATCAGATTTATTTTGGACGTTAACATAACAGATATCTATACAGCAGTGGAGATTAACCTGTATCCTGTCACATTTACAGTGCAAAAACAGTACTTTGCGCCGTGGCGCATGGTCTAACAGGGTTGAGCTTATTCTCTTAATGAGTTCTGGGTGTGTTTTGAGAATAAACCAATCAGAGTCTCATCTCCCATTCCCTTTAAGAGTCAGTTGCGTCGTGCCATGGCGCATTTGTTATTTACATGGTGGACTTTGTAAGTGGAAAAACTGAACGCTTCACTAGCGAGAAAACAAAACAGAGCATCTGCAGTGCGAGAATGAGAGAACGAGCCTCCTCCAATCGGCCTTTACTTTCACTTTTATTTTCTTGCTTTAGTGGGTGAGGAAATGTGTTGTGCACACAGACATCAATTAGCCTACATAATTAATTTCATGCAAAGATTTGTTTCAAAACTATTTCTAAATTCATTTCTAATTTCCAGCAAATGAATAAATGAACAATAATAATGAAGTGTGGTGAAAAAACCACCAAACATATCCAAACACACATGCTGTGCCCCATATGGTCCAAAACCTGACAGGTGGACAAATCTAACCCCGTAATTGTTTTAAGCAATGTGTAAGCGAGGCGCACAGCTAACGCACTCTGCAATGGACTTTAGATCTGCTTTCAGCTGGTCTGTTGAACAGTCTATTTTAGTTCCTCAAAATAGCAACGCGCCAGCAATGCACCTTAACACACCTCTTTTCTAGACCAGAACACCCATGAGTCTACAAAGTGGCGCAAATGGATTTGCTATATAAACAACGTGGCGGAAAATGGGAAAATTAGTGTTGTATTGGTCTGAAAATAGCAACACGTCGTGGAAACACATCTTGCGCCGTATTGCGCCAGGTGTATTATAGGGCCCATTGTGTGTGACTCATTGTTGCAACTCCACAACTAATACATCAAATAATCATTGATAAAGATCTTACTGTAGTATTTCTAACAAACGTTACGTGAGATCTGCTTCCTTCATGTCTGTCACTGTGCTGTTTATCTGACGCAGCCGAGGTGGAGATTGAGGCACACTCTGACAGCCATGTTGGAATTCTGGCTGAGGAGAACTAGCATTAAAGGCACAGACCACAAAAACAGCTTCATGGTTGTTCAGAGAAGAAAATCCAATATTCTGAAAGGTATAATAAATAATCTGATGGGTGTCTGTATGTGTAAACAGGCCCTTTTTGAAAATACCGGTAAATTCGTTCTGGCAATTTTCCGGAAAGAGAAGTTGTGACATTACTGGTAATTTGCCGGAATACTGCGCTGTGTGAAGATTGCCGGAAAGAGTGCATTTGCGTCTAAAACACGCTGACGCACTCACATGTGCGCTGTTTATGAAAATAAAAGCCTTTGCATAGTTTTCCAGACACATTGAGCTGCTAGATGCGAGTCAGATAACGTTTCTATGTTCCATCTTAATGCCAACTGTGTAAATAATTATCAATAAAATGCTTATGATAAACCGCTGTTTGTTTACCTTCAAGCTGCTTCTGTTGCTTGTGCACGTGAAGTGCATGAATGCTCTGGTGAGCACCAGCACACACACATATTATATACATCTCGACATGTGAAAGTGTTCCTCCATATGTTTTCATGGCAGTTGTTCACAATCGTTATCCATCCATAGAATCTGTTATGTAGTCAAATGTGTAAACATTTAGCTGCGGTTAGTGCTTCTGCCTTTGGATGTCTCTAGCAGCTGCATGAATGCTAAAGCTTTAAATAAAAGTGAAATTGCTGGACCCCTTCTACACAAAACACAAACACCGGACCCCTTCTATGTTTACAAATACAAGTGCAGCCATTTAGAGCTCATTTCTGGTTAATGATGTCAGAAATTACTGGTATTTTGGAAAAGATGTGTGAATGGTCTTTTCTGGAAAAATTCTGAACCGTCCGTACCTGTGTGAACACCTTCTTTATGAATTTACCAGTAAAGTCATTCCGGAAATTGTCTGGATATTTACTGATATCACTGTGAAAGGGGCTAATGTTTAGGTAACTGGAGCATTTATTCTTCACCTGTTAAAACAGCCACTATTTTTCATATAGTTTCGAGAGTTCACACATTGATATTGCTTGATAATGTTAGCAGGTTTGGCATTCTGTCCCGAGAGAGAACTCCCACGTCCGCATGGTCAATGAGTATGTAAGGGGGTACGAGATCAGGTAGTTCTGGAGAATACTCCGAATTCGTTCGGCCTGTTCCTTGATTTTCAGAGGCAGCCCTGGAGGAATAGACCGCCTACCACACCAGTGCATACCCATGCGGTGAAAGCTCAGTACTAAAGTACTCATATACTGTTGTTATTGGTTTATTTAATTCACTTATGTTGCATGTCTTTGGACTGTGGGGGAAACTGGAGTACCCCAGGAAACCCACGCTAACACAGGGAAAACATGTCAACTCCGTGACAAAATGCCAACTGGCCGGGCCGGGACTCGAACCAGCAACCTTCTTGCTGTGAGGCGACAGTGCTAGCCAGTGAGCCGCCATGTCGCCCAATTTTGGATTAATCTAGAAAACAGGAGGGAGATGGGGTGGATGATGGTGGTGGTGGGGGGGTGGTCAAAAAATGAAGACAATGGAGCAAAGTTAGACGGGATATTTATGTTGAGTTTGGAATGATTCAATTGGCTTGCTAATGATTACGGATAAGGGACCAGCTGCGATCAATCATAACATGTGCTCCTTAGTTTGTGAAACTTCATTTAGGAGAAGTTGATGAATTGATATGTTGTAAATCTAGCAGCTCTAATCTCCACTGCAGATGTGTCACCATGGAAATATAACAACACATGCTCATTGTGAATATGTACCTCTGTATACATTTTTGGAGAGCGTGAATTATGTAGCCAGAGTGCCGTATGGCTGCATTTTGTCTTTAAAATGAATGCTTCGGGCTTGTTTTAAAATACTAAATTAATATATGGTGAAACGCAGGAGAATCCTGGGAAAAGTAGCGGCATGGTGGCTCAATGGTTAGCACAGTCAGCTCACAGCAAGAAGATCTCTGGTTCAAGTCCCGACTGGACTGGGCATTTCTGTGTGGAGTTTGCATGTTCTCCCCATTTTGGTGTGGGCTTCCTCCGGGTGCTCCGTTTTCCCCCACAGTCCAAACACATGCACTATTGGTGAATTGAATGAACTTAATTGTCCATAGTGTATGAGTGCATGTTTGAATGTGAGAGTGTATGGGTGTTTCCCAGTGCTTGGTTGCAGTTGGAAGGGCATCCGCTGCGTAAAACATATGCCGGAAGAGTTGGCGGTTCATTCTGCTGTGGTGACAATCAGAGACTAAGCTGAAGGAAAGTTAATGAATCTTGGGACAAACATAAGGGTTGACACATATGTTTTATGTCCACACATGTAACGGAATGACATGTAAAGCTTGACTTGACTTGACCTCAATTATTTGTGACAATTCTTTAATAATTAAAAAGCATGACAAAAATCCTTGTGACACCCCTGTTTAGAAAACCTGATGCTTAGCAAAGTAGGCTCAATCACAAAGCACTAAAGGATCCAGCAAATATGTTTAGCAGATGGTTGAATGTGAACTGGAATCCCTCACATATATTCACTGACTCTCACCTAACCTGACCACCCAATGAACCCTTAAGATTAAACCTCTGAAAGCCCTGATCTGCTAATCTCACAGTCATTTCCATACGGCGTCAGGCTCACGCGAGTCTATCCGTCAGCCTGTGTGAATCCTCCTCCAGAGCTTTAAAGGTGAAGTGTGTCATTTCTGCACTGCTGGCTGCTCCAAACACACGTAATGAGGAGGGAATTCACTCCAGTTTATTTTGCATGTGCTTTCTGATTTGCTTCAGCATCCGGTTTGCCAAATGGAATTATGCAAATCAGGTTACGGCGCAAAATGTGTGCTCAACACAATTAGCACGGTGCAGTTCCTCATCTCGCAGGTCGACTCTCGGTGTTAGGGTGTGGAGGATTGCCATCTGACACCCGAAATTCACCGTGGTATTAACTGTTTGTTGTCCTGCTTGAAGTGTCATCACAGGATTGTTTACTGCGGTCATAAAGAAATCCACGTGGTCAGCAGAAATACTCAGGTTGTGAACAAATATTCTGTGTGTGTTTTATGGAGTTATTTCAGTGACTCACTAACCACACAATGGCACAGTGGGTAGCGCTGTCACCGCACAGCAAGAAGGTCGCTGGTGGCAGCCCCAGCTGGGTCAGTTGGTATTTCTGTGTGGAGCTTGCATGTTCTCCCTGCGTTCGTGTGGGTTTCCTCCAGGTGCTCCGGTTTCCCCCACAGTCCAAAGACATGCGGTGCAGGTTAATTAAATAAAGTAAATTGGCCGTAGTGTATGTGTGGGTGTGAATGCAAGAGTGTATGGGTGTTTCTCAGTGCTGGGTTGCGGTTAGAAGGGCATCCGCTATGCAAAACATATGCTGGAATAGTTGGCGGTTCATTCCATTGTGGCAACCTCTGATAAATAAAGGGACTAAGCTGAAAAGGAATGAATGCACCAACCACACATAAAGGTTTCTTTCTCCAAAACTCAGACATGCACATACATGTTACAAACGTTTTATTGTAGCACAAATAGTCCTGTGTACAGTTTTATAAGATGTCAGCCACTTATATGTTTATAACCAATTGAAAAAGCACATAAGTCACAGCAATTCAGAACTTCTCCAGTCCCCCAAAACACCCTCAGACCTCAGATGGTTGAAGTTCAGTTTTTAATGGACTCATTTTACTGCTCTCCTAGAGTAAAAGGGCTGAGTTTTTCATTTATAAATCAATTCAGCTGATCAGGAGCACTTTTAGCTTAGCTTAGCATAGATCATTGAATCGGATTAGACCATTAGCATCTCAAAAATGGACAAAAAGAGTTTCAATCATTTTTCTATTCAGAGCTTGACTTTTCTGTAGAAACATCATCTACTAAGACCAATGGAAAGTTAAAAGTTGTTATTTTCTAGGCTGGTATGACTAGGAATTATAACATTCTATTGTACAGTAGCAAAGTTCTTTATTTATTACACCAAAATGAGAGTATAGGCCATTTTGAGGGATGTAAAAACCAACAACAGTCCTAACGTATTTGCTGTTTTGCAACATGCGGCTCAGTGGTTAGCACTGGTGCCTCACAGCAAGAAGGTCGCTGGTTCGAGTTACCGCTGGTTCAGTTGGCATTTTTGTGTGGAGTTTGCATGTTCTCCCGTGTTGGCGTGGGTTTCCTCCGGGTGCTCAGGTTTCCCCCACAGTCCAAACACATGTGCTATGGGTGAATTGTATGAACTAAATTGGTCGCAGTGTATGTGTGAATGAGTGAGTATGGATTTTTCCCAGTACTGGGTTGCAGCTGGAAGGGCATCCGCTGCATAAAACATGCTGGATAAGTTGGCGGTTCATTTGGCTGTGAAAGCCCCTGATAAATAAAGTGTACAAACATGTACATAAATGTTACAAACATATTATTGTAGCACAGTTTGTGCTGTGTACAGTATTATAAGATGTCAGCCACTTATATGTTTATAACCAATTGAAAAAGCACATAAGTCACGGCAATTCAGAACTTCTCCAGTCCCCCAAAACACCCTCAGACCTCAGATGGTTAAAGTTCAGTTTCAATTTTTTTGATTAAAAGAGCTGAGTTTTTTCCATTTATGAATCAATTCAGCTGATCAGGAGCACTTTTAGCTTAGCTTAGCATAGATCATTGAATCGGATTAGACCATTAGCATCTCAAACAAAATGACCAAAGAGTTTCAATAATTTTTCTATTCAGAGCTTGACTCTTCTGTAGTAACATCATCTACTAAGACCAATGGAAAGTTAAAAGTTGTTATTTTCTAGGCTGGTATGACTAGGAATTATAAAATTCCATTGTATGAACGCTCCTTTATTATTACACCAAAATGAGAGTATAGACCATTTTGAGGGATGTAAACACTAACAATGGTCCTAATGTATTTCCTGTTTTAGAGTTTCGTAGCTTCCGAGAATCCTGAAACGTCCACATATGTAAATAATGTTATGACAGCTAACGTTAGAATATGATTAAATTCCCTCTAGTTCATTCATTCATTTTCTTTTCAGCTTAGTCTATTTATTAATCAGGGGTCGCCACAGTGGAACGAATCGCTAATTTATCCAACAAATGTTTTACACAGCAGATGCCCTTCCAGCTGCAACCCAACACTGGAAAACATCCATGCACACTCATTCATAGACATACACTACGGAGAATTTAGCTTACCCAATTCACCTGTACTCACACCAACACGGGGAGAACATGCAAACTCCACACAGAAATGCCAACTGACCCAGCCAAGGCTCGAGCCAGTGACCTTCTTGCTGTGAGGTGATTGTGCTACCCACTGTGCCACCGTGACGCCCTTTTCTTGTTACAGTTAAAATATTAAATATTAAAATAGTTTGACAACAAGCATGAAATGTTCGTGGGCCAATGACATCACCACATTGAAATGGTCCATATTTCCTATTCATATCAACCTACTGTAAGTAGCAACTTTTTCAATATGCATCATTCTTATTACAAATAAGAATTAAATAAGAAAGTTATCCAAACTCGTCTGTCATTTTTGAGTGAGATGCTAACGGTCTAATCCGATTCAATGATTTATGCTAAGCTAAGCTAAAATGCTCCCGCCAGACCCAGGGATAAGCTGAATGGGTTTAAAAATAATGAGATTAAACAGTTTACTCTAGGGAAGGGCAACACAGTGGCTCAGTGGTTAGAACTGTCGCCTCACAGTAAGAAAGTCGCTGGTTTGAGTCCCAGCTGGGTCAGTAGGCATTTCTGTGTGGAGTTTGCATGTTCTCCCCCGTGTTGTTGTAGGTTTCCTCCAGGTGCTCCGGTTTCCCCCACAGTCCAAACACTTACAGGGGAATTAAATAAGCTAAATTGGCCGTAGTGTATGTGTGTGAATGCAAGAGTTTATGGGTGTTTGCCAGTGCTGGGTTGTGGCTGGAAGGGCATCCAATGTGTAAAACATGTGCTGGATAAGTTGGCCGTTCATTTCTCTGTGTCAACCCCTGATTAATAAAGGGACTAAGCTGAAAAGAAAATGAATTAATAAAGTTGGCTGTACTGTTTGTTTGTGAATGAGTGTGTATGGATGTTTCCCAGTACTGGGTTGCAGCTGGAAGGGCATTTCCTGTGTAAAAAAATATGCAGTGTTAGTTGGCTGTTCATTTTGCTGTGACGACCCCTGATAAATACAAGGACTAGGAAAATGAATGAATGAAGCTGTAAAATGAACCTAGTTTTAAGAAACTGGGGCGTTTCTTTAAATAATGCTCAATTGGCTCTACTAAGGAGCCCAAAATGTGCAAGAAAGTATTATACCATTACAACTGAAATCACTGATGGATTTGATTAGGCTTCTTTCCATCTGAATGTTGCAGCAGAAACTGTAGAGTTTTTTTTCCCAATCTTCTTTGGTGAGTCTGTGTGAATTGTAACCTCAGTTTGCAGATATCATCAGACAGGAGTGTCACTGGTTTGCTCTTCTTCTTTCTTCTTCTTCATCTCCTCTGCTTCAGGGTTTGGTGTGTTGTGTGTTCAGAGATGCTCTTCTCTATACCTTAGTTAATTATTTGAGGTACTTTTCTCCTTCTATCAGCTCAAACCTGGTCATTCTCCTCTGACCTCGGGCATCAACAAGGCCTTTTCCCTCAGAACTGCCACTCACTGTATATTTTGTCCTTTTCTGACGGTTCTCTGTAAACCCTAGAGATGGTTATGTGTGAAAATCCCAGTAGATTTAACTCAGTCCAGCACATCTGCCAGCAAAATACAGGCTATATTCAGAGTCACTTAAAGGGACAGTCCACCCCAAAAATATCACCTTTACCTTTACAAGATATTTTGAAGAATGCTGGTAGCTAACACCCATTGACTTCCATAGTAATGTTTTTCCTACTATGGAAGTCAATAGGTGCCAATGGTTTTAAACTACATGAGTGAGAATAAGTGGTGAGGAAATAAAAAAAAATGAGGGAATTGTCTCTTTAAATCCTTTTTCACTATTATCCTGATGCTTGTTTTGTCCTTTAGCACATCGTGAAGTTTATTTATTAACTAATTTCGAGAGAATCACGTGCTTATGATTATTCAATTTATGATTCACCAATCAGACGCTTCCTAAAGTACTATAAATACCCTCAGTTCCATATAACAGCCATCTTCGTTTTGAAGAATCCCCCCTTCCACCCCTACTTCTCCTACTTTCCTAGATGGGTGGCACGGTGGCCCAGTGGTTAGCACTGTTGCCTCACAGCAAGAACGTCACTGGTTCTAGTCCTTACCAAGCCAGCCGACGTTCCTGTGCAGAGTTTACATGTTCTCCCCATGCTCACGTGGGTTTCCCCCGGGTTCCCCGGTTTCCTCCCACCATCCAAAAACATGCAGCTTAAGTTAATTGACTAATCCAAATCGGCACCGTAGACATACACCTAGTAAGTAGTTATCTCTTAAGAGCAATCCCTATCTGTTCATTAGCTACTACAGCAGGGGAGTTCTCGAGATCTACCTGAGCTCAAACTCCCCTCTCACTTTGCAAACAGGAGGGAACCCTGGGCTCGAGGATCTTATGAGCTCAGGGCTCTCTTCCGGGACAGCATGCCAAACAAGTTTTAAAATCAATCATCAGCTAAGTGTGAACTCTTGAAATATTTATTAAATATATTTTCAACTTTTATTTATTAAACCTGCTTTACTGACACAGGAAATTTGAAATTTAAAGAATTAAAAGTGTCTTTATCATACCCCTGGAGTTTATTAATACATAACACAACAAGTCTATATCAAGAAATGTGACTATACGTCCATATGCATTTTGTTATCTGGGTATATTATGCTAAACATAACAATATACTCAAACATAATGCATACTCATAGTCATTATAAATGCATCAAGTTGCTGCTTTGTGATTGGCTGAATAGACGTTGCATTAGCATGCAGTTGAACAGGGCTACAGTTGAAAAAGGTGGCCAGTGATATATGTAAATCTATATATTTTATATATATTGTTATATTTGTGTCATTTAAATTTTTTTTATTAATGTTAGATCACAAAGAACAGATGCTGTACTGTCCCAGTGAAGTATAGCTAACAGTCAGAAATGAACTGCGGGACGGGAAATTGCACCGTGCAAATTGATTTCAACAGATTTTTATGGGCTTGTGTCATTACCTGATTTGCATAACTCTGTTAGTGAATCTGTCAGTGCTATCAGTGACATAAATTCCAACTAACAATGTCTGCACTCAATCAATCTTCCAATGACGTATTTAAATTTAATACAAAATCTGGATCAGAATTCCTTGTGTGCTGAAGTATTTTTTTAAAGTCTTAATCTAAAACTGCATTGATAAAGTACAGAAAAAAGTTATACTATCAAGAATTTTTATAAATTAAAATAGCTGTTTTCTGAGTGAATATGTATTTAATATACAATTTATTACTGTGATTTACTTCATTATTGTTCCAGTCTTCAGTCTTATGTGATCCATTCAAGATCATTCTATGATACTAAAACACAACAGTGTATTTTTTTCAGGATTTATTCCAGGATTTCTTCATACAGGATTCATATGGGTGCTGGAAATCTTTGAAAATGCTTAGGTTTGAAAAGTTAACTAGGTAATAATTATTAAAAATTAAAAATAAAAAAGAATTAATTTGATTTTTAGTAAAATTTAAACTTATTGAGTTTTTTGCATGTGCCTGTATGACAAATATAAAATAAATCTATGATTGCTATACTATACTATACTATACTATACTATACTATACTATACTATACTATACTATACTATACTATATCATACCATACCATACCATACTATACTATACTATACTATACTATACTATACTATACTATACTATACTATACTATACTATACTATACAATACTATACTATACTATACTATACTATACTATACTATACTATATTTTTAACTCCATGCCTAGTCTACTATACTTTATTAAACTATATTATAATATATTCTACTCTACTTTAATATACTAAACTATACTATATTAAACTATATTATTAAATAACATACTATTCTATATTCTCTACACTACTACAATCTTCTACTTTACTATATTCTACTCTACTATTCTATATTCTACTCTATATTGCTATAACATACTATACTGTGCTCTACTATACTCTACTATTCTATACTGCATTATACAATACTATACTATACTATACTATACTATACTATACTATACTATACTATACTATACTATACTATACTATACTATACTATACGACAATATTCCCTACCCCACTATACTGTATTCTGCTATACCCTACTATACTATACTATACTATACTATACTATACCATACTATACTATACTATACTATACTATACTATACTATACTATACTATACTATACTATACTATACTATACTATGCTCCACTATACGTAACTACACTATACCACACTACACTACACTACACTACACTATACTATACTATACTATACTATACTATACTATACTATACTATACTATACTATACTATGCTCCACTATGCTCCACTATACTTAACTACACTATACCACACTACACTATACTATACTATACTATACTATACTATACTATACTATACTATACTATACTATACTATACTATACTATACTATACTATACTATACTATACTACACTACACTATACTACACTATACTATACTACATTATACTAAACTATACTATACTATACTATACTATACTATACTATACTATACTATACTACACTACACTACACTACAGTTTATATATGTGAGTAAATATGTACTTTGCCACACCCTGTTTGAAAAAGTGCTTAATTATGACTGCAAAATGTATAAGAACTGTTTTCATAATAAAAATAAAACATTCATTCATGTAGCTGGAAATCATCACTTTTAATCAATGTAATGCATCATTTTATTGACCACAAACTTTTGAACATCAGTCTACTTTCGTCACTTTTAATAGTCGAAAACTCAAAGCTGAAACATTTGATAAATATGTCTTGAGTGGCAGCTTGATTAGCTCAATATGAGCCGTCTAATACAGTTTTAATTAGTTTCACTTAATTGAACTAATGAAAAAATAAATTGCATTGGTAAATTTAAATGTTTTCCCCCAAATCTAAATAACAGCAATCAACTTTTGCATTTACACTCATTATTATTTCATTCCCTGTACCCCTGTTAGCATGCAAATCATTGACTCCAACAAAACATTTGCATCCCATAATCTCATCAGTATCCTTAACTCACGTTTACCGAGTCGTGTGCTAACAGTGGCATACTAAAAGGACATAATGAAGCGAAGTTATAAAGCCGCCCCATCATCCTCCAGGGGTCACTTGCTCCAAATGGACAGAAGTAACTCTCTCTGACCTGTTTATTTATTGTGGCTTAAGGCGTTTGATTCATTTATGAACTCCTACCCAGAAGCACTTACTGTAGAAAAGCCAGTGGTTTCTCAGCAGATATGTAGTGTGTGTTTTATTTGTGTGTTTCTTGCCTAATCGAGACTTTGATGTACTTCCTCCTCTCATCCCGTAGGCCAGTCGGCTGGAAGATGAAGGTGGCTAATTTTACTGAGCGCAGGACTGGAGATCAGTTTATGTTTTGCTAATTGCTGACTGAAAGCGATCACAGTGAGCGAATGTGTTAGTTTAGTTTTCTAATACTGAAATAAAAACTACAATAATTTTTTTAAAATAAAGATATTTTAAAAAGCTCACAATAATGACACAAACTTATATACTTAAATAAAATAATAAGCATTAAAAAAATATTAAAACTGATCTGAAAATGATTACAACTGAGTAAAATGTGAAATAACTTGACATATAAAGCAATACAGCTGTACACTCACCGGCCACTTTATTAGGTACACCTTACTAGTACTGGGTTGGACCCCCTTTTACCTTCAGAACTGCCTTAATCCTTTGTGTCAGACTCAACAAGCTACTGGAAATATTCCTCAGAGATTTTGCTCCATATTGACATGATAGCATCACGCGGTTGCTGCAGATTTATCGGCTGCACATCCATGATGCGAATCTCCCGTTTCACCACATCATTCAACAAGTTGAATATGAATCACTTTAAAGATTTTTTTGTCTGAAACCTGTAAACACATCTTTATGATCCGTGATTATAGAGTTAACCAGATGATCATTAATTCTTGGCTAGAAATTGCAACAGCCATTGAAAAGGAGGAAAGTTTTTGTTAAAAGTTTAGAAAAACCTGAGGGATGAGTTTGTTAAAGCCACAAGAGGCCATGGCAAAAGTGGAGACCCAGATACACAATTACAGAATGTGTTTCTCCACCAGTCATAGTTTTTACACTGATATATATGTTAGCAATTTAATTGTTTAAAACTATAATTAAGGAACAAATTATTTCTTTAATAACTGGAAAGAAATATTTGAAGCGGTTTACAATATACTGATGGCCTGTTTTTCTGGGCTTTATTGGTGATAATGGTCAGGAATGTTAGACCATTGTTGCCTTTTTAGCATAAGAAGAGGACAGAAACCAGCCAGACAGTAATGTGTGAACTGTGGAGCGGGCTAAATCTAGAAAAACATCTGTATTTTTAAGTGTACTATTTTTTTGGGTTTTATTCTTGCCATAATAAAAAATATATTTGTAGAGCAACCCATGTTCTGTTGCCATTAATATTTTAATAAACTTCAATAGGTAAAACTGTCCGAGATATGAACATAAGTAAGTGATGCATCAAAATTTGATTTTAAAAAAAGTCTTGAATGGTTATAAAAATCCTTCTAATCATTAAAATAATGTAGAAAAATAATAAAAAATAATTAGTTAAAAAATCTTGAATGATAATAATGGTATGACGTAGTTCTGGAAACTTTCTACTTCTCTGTTTATCTGTCTGATTTTGCGGTCAGTTTCTTTTGACCGCCCCCTGTTGTTTTAAAGAATATCACAACGGCGAATGCGACAAGTATAAAATTATACACCTAGCGCAAGGCACGACGCAATTGTTGTTTGCTAGTTTCAGCTTGGCGCAAGAGTCATTTTGACATAGTGGACCACGCTGTTTAAATAGCAAATGCATTTGCGCTCATATGTGCGCCCATAGGCGTTCTGCTCTAAATAAGAAGGCGTGTTGAGGCGCATTGCTGGCGCGTTGCTATTTTGAGGAACTTAAATAGACGGTTCAATAGACCAGATTAAATCAGTCTATAGTCCAGCGCAGAGCGCGTTAGTTGTGCGCCTCGCTTGAACATTGCTTAATACACACAGGATGTACAGCAATACGCAAATATCTTTACTTATGAAAAATAATTAAAATATTAAGGAGATATTTAGGATATAATAAGGATATATATATAGGATATAAATATAAAGGATTAAAGTATTACAAAAATTATTATTTTCTAGCCTACATAAATATAAAAACCATACTTTCATGCCTTCTTCATCTCGGGGGGCTTTTTCAGTTTATTCATAACAATTTGCTTTTGTATAATGTTATTATTATTAGCAGTATTATTTATTATATGCATATTTATATTTGTTTTATTAAAAACAAGCTTAGATTTGCCCACCTGTCAGGTTTTAGACCATATGGGGCAGAGCATGTGTATTAGGATATAACTCAGTGTTTTGATCACTCTTCATTATTATTGTTGATTTATTCATTTGCTGGAAATTAGAACTGAATTTAGAAATAGTTTTGAAACAAATCTTTGCACTTAACAAACTAAATTCATTATGTATAGGCTAATGGATGTCTGTGCGTACAACACCGTGTCCTTATCCACGAGAGTGAAAGTGAAAGTAAATAATGAGGAGGCTCATCTCTCATTCTCGCGCTGTAGATGCTCTGTTTACCTGTTTTATTGCTAGTGAAGTGCTCAGTTTTTCCACTTACAAAGTCTAGCTATGGCGCGACGCAACTGACTCTTAAAGGGAATGGGAGATGAGACTCTGATTGGTTTATTCTCAAAACACTCATTAAGAGAATAAGCTCAACCCTGTTAGACCATGCGCCATGGCGCAAAGCGGATTTTTCCATCCTTAAAATAGCAAAAGTGGATTCTGACACGCCCCTAATGCGTTTGCGCCCTGCGCTTTGCACTTTGCGCATGGATCGTCAAAATAGAGCCCTATATGCTTAGTTTTTGGCCTTGGAAGTTTTGATTATTATAACCTTAAATCAGGGGATTATTTATGCCTAAAAGTCTATTTTAAATAATGCAAAAGCACCACATATGGAGTTTAATGATCTTTAGTGTGGATTTATTAAACCTTAAATGAAAACCAAAGTTTGTTTTTGATCAGTAAAACTTCTCTAAATATCAAAAATATAAATAAACATAAAGCTAAACAAGTGTTGTAGGTAACACTTTATTTTGATGGTCCATTTGTGTATTAGTAGACTGTCTGCTTAATATCTGTTGATACTGACATTCACTAGACATTTACCTGACTGTAAGAAACTTTGCAAGTACATGTCAACTTACACTAACCACAACCTAACAGTCTACCTATAATCTAATGAGAATTAGTTGACATGTAGATGCAGTGTAACTTAGTTATATATGTTAAATATATAATATCATATTCACATTATGAAATTAGGACATGCTGACAGTAAGATATTAAGCAGCAGAATTTAGTGAAAAATCACAATTTCAGGGGTCATCACAGCGGAATGAACCGCCAACTTATCCAGTACATGTTTTACGCAGCTGATGCCCTTCTAGCTGCAACCCAGTACTGGGAAACACCCATACACTCTCACATTCACACACACATACACTACGGCCAATTTTGTTTAACAATTCACCTATAGTGCATGTGGTTGGACTGTGGGGGAAACCGGAGGACCCGGAGGAAACCCACGCCAACACGGGGAGAACATACAAACTCCACACAGAAATGCCAAATGACCCAGTTGGGACTTGAACCAACGACCTTCTTGTTGTGAGGCCAGATAACCACCGAAGTTAGCAAACGGTTTAAACAAAACCACTTAAACTAAACCATTGTGACATGATGAAGATGACTGGTGTGTGTGTGTGTGCGTGTGTGTGTGTGTGTGTGTGTGTGTGCGTGCGTGCGTGCGTGTGTGTGTGTGTGTGTGTGTGTGTGTGTGCGTGTGTGTGTGTGTGTGTGTGTGTGTGGGTGTGTGTGTGTGTGTGTGTGTGTGTGTGTGTGTGTGTGTGTGTGTGTGTGTGTGTGTGTGTGTGTGTGTGGGTGTGTGTGTGTGGGTGAGTGGGTGGGTGGGTGTTTGGGTTTGTGTGTGGGTGTGTGCGCGCCCGTGAGCTTGTTTCATGTCGCTCCGCCGCAGTCGATCACACTGATGTCCAGGAAGAGTTAGATTTTCTGGGGCACGAGAGGCAGAGCTTTGTTGTGAAAATTGTCCATTGAGCTGTGAAATTGTTCACAGTTGAAGACTCAGAATCCTCTGAGGTGGACTAGTTTGTGTGTATGTGTGTGTGTTGTCTAGGCCAGAAGTTCAAGACCACTGAAATGGAGAATAATCCAAAAACAGTGGTCGCAGCCCAGTGTACAGGTCAATAAGAGCAGGAGACGCAAAAATATGGAGGAAAAAGTGTAGAGATGTTGGAGGAAGACTTTACAGAATCACATTTTCATAGTGTACACAGATATTATGTACAGTTGAAGTCAGAATTGTTAGCCCCCGTTAATTTTTTTCCCCAATTTCTGTTTAACAGAGAGAAGATTTCTTCATCACATTTCTAATCATAATAGTTTTAATAACTCATTTCTAATAACTGATTTCTTTTCTCTTTGTCATGATGACAGTAAATAATATTAGACTAGATATTCTTCAAGACACTTCTATCCAGCTTAAAGTGACATTTAAAGGCTTAACTAGGTTAATTAGGTTAACTAGGCAGATTAGGGTAATTAGGCAAGTTAATGTATAACGATGGTTTGTTCTGTACACTATCGAAAAATATAGCTTAAAGGGGCTAATAATTTTGACCTTAAAATGGTTTTTAAAAACTAAATTAAAAACTGCTTTTATTCTAGCCAAAATAAAACAAATAAGACTTTCTCCAGAAGAAAAAATATTATCAGACATACTGTGAAAATTTCCTTGCTCTGTTAAACATCATATATATATATATATATATATATATATATATATATATATATATATATATATATATATATATATATATATATATATATATATATATATATATATATATATATATATATATATATATTATGTATATATAATTATATATACAGTAGTCCAGTGTTTCCCAACCCTGTTCCTGGAGGCACACCAACAGTACATATTTTGGATGTCTCCCTTTGCTGACCCATTAACTTCATGTGTTGGAGTCTCTTCTGATGTTATAAGTTGATTCAGGTGTGTTTGATTAGGGAGAGGTTGAAAATGTGTACTGTTGGTGTGCCTTCAGGAACAGTGTTGGGAAACACTGCAGTAGTCAACATGTGAATGGATAAAAAAAATATATAATTCTTAAATTGGCCCACGACCAGATTGGGTGTTTCTAGATAGTTTTAGGAAAACTTTGATGAAAGGTTTTGATCTAAAATGTGTGTTTTGTAAAGTTTTGGCTTCTTTTTGTCGTTTATAACATATTCTCTTTATAGGTTTAATTTTTACTGGTTACACTAATATATATGGCTCGAGGCAGCTGGCTAGATGCCTAAGTGTTCCAGTGCCGATATACAGCCATATTGCACTGCTACTCGTGTAACATTGTGTTTATACAACAGTTCGACGACATAATCGCGTATATAAAAAGAAAATTAAACACGGAGAGTCTAAAAATTATTTTGTATGAGGAACTACTTTCTTCCACCGTTCATCCACATCTGCAGCTGACAGTCAGAACAGCAGAAACCATTGCTCATTCACTGACATCACTGTAGAGCTAGTGTTTGAATGATTCTCTAGCATAATGTATAAAGTGTTGAAAAAACAGGTAATTTTGCTTACATTTTAAGATTATATGGCTGAACGGCATGAAATGCCATCAGTCTACGGAGATTTCCCAGTATTTCTCTGTTGCGATCGGGAGATCACAGTAATTAACCCTGAAAAAGATAACCCTAAATACAGCACTACAGCATACAAAAGAGAGAGATCAAGTTAGAATGTTGCTTACCTGTTTAATAATGATTTGATCAGCTGTAGTTTGAAATATACGCTGAGTTTTTCTCCTCTAAGGGCTTATTATTTGGTCTCTGTCCCCATCTTGTGGCAGAACGTCAACTGTCTTTGACGACGTGCTGTCTCTCAGAAGTTATAAAATTTTAAAATAGGCACTATCCTTATAAATAAACTGCATCGTTGCAATCTAAACAATGACATTCTTAACTAAAATGCCTCAAAAGTACATTATGTTGTCCAACAGCTGCAATATTTGTCAATCTGTAGTGAGTTTATTGATCTGCTGTCACTCAATGTGGGCGGAGTAATACACAAGGGTGAAGAGGCTGTATGAGTCAGGATATTGCAGAATATCGCACAGCTATCAGCCAATCAGATTCGAGAACCAGACAGAGCTGTTGTATAAATTTACCTATATATTGTTCCAATTTCCATTTGAAACATGTTGGCTGACGTTTTATTCATTTCCATTGATTTTTAGCAGTGAAAAAACAGCTTTTTGACTTTGTGAACTGTTTATTTTATGTCTAGTCATAAACACGCTTGCTTGTAGAGAAAGTAGATTGACTGTTTATTGCGGTTTGTAGTTCCTAGAAGGGAGTGTGTATGTGTGTATGTGTGTGCTGCCGGTGACAGATTGTGCCTCAGTTTTCCTCTGAGTTTTCTCTTTTCTCCTTCCATGATCTCCCGTCTCGATACGATCAGCAAACGGTGCATCAGTCTGTCAGCTCGGCCAGAGCACGACCTTCAGCTGGAACATTACACAGAACTATTATACTTAGCGTTTTTGGTACATCAATGTTAAAGTGGTCACCTTATGCCTTTTGAGTTTCCTTTAGTGCTCAGTGTTTGTGCTGTTTGAACATGAAAAATATCTGCAAAGTTAGGAAACACAAAGTCACTCCAGCAGCAGTTCTTATCTGTTTCAGGAAGTGTTTGATCTTGATCATACTTTATTTTAAGGTAAAATGCACACTATTGGGAAACCATTAACTATGTAGCTTAATAAACTCATAATTCGCTGCATATTAATAGTTATTAAGGTAGTAATGTGAGTTTAGGTATTGGGTATGTAGAATAAGATCATGCAGACTATGTGATTTGTTATAGTATTAAAGGGGAGCTATTATGACTCTTTTTACTAGATGTAGAGAGTGTGTGTGTGCGTGTGTGCGTGTGTGTGTGTGTGTGTGTGTGTGTGTGTGTGTGTGTGTGTGTGTGTGTGTGTGTGTGTGTGTGTGTGTGTGTGTGTGTGTGAAGAAAAATATTTATATATTTTTTAAAACTCTTCGTAACTGCCCCTTTTAGACATTGAGTCAAAATGAGCTGTTTTGATTTAATTTGACTTAAATTTTATTTAAATTTTATGTAAATCATTTACATTTTAATTTTAAAATTATTTTTATACTTTAATTTTATTAAATAGAGCTCATCAAAGCAGTGGTCAGTCAGTGTTTTACGTGTGGCTCATATCAGTCTGCTGGTGATCTCTTTATTTGTATCTTTATATTTTAAATAAAATTTTATTTTGTTTTAATTTAATTTAATTTTATTGTTTAGTTTAATTTAATATTTCAATTTTATGATTGTGTTCTTTTTCAATTGCATTTTTTATTTTTATTTTATTATATTTCATTATTTCAAATTATTTTATTATATAAAATGTTATTAGATTTTTTTATTAAATTTAATGTAATTTAATTAAATTATTTATTTTATGTCATTTTATTATATATTATTTATTTTATGTTTTATTTTATTGAGCTCATCAAAATAGGGGTCAGTCAGTGTTTCACAAATGGCTCATGTCAGTCTGCTGGTAATCTCTTATTTTATTTTTTAAATCTTTTTTAACTTTTTATGTTTGAATTTAGTTTTAATTTAATTTAAAAATATATTTTTTATTGGTTAATTTAATTGAGTTTTATGTTTTAATTTATTTTTTCTTATATAATTACATTTTTAATTTATAATTTGATTAAATTATATTTTTATTTAATTTTTATAAAAATATTAATTTTTTATTTAACTTTTAATTATTTGTTTTAATTTAATTTTATATTATTTAATTTAATTTAATTTAATTTAATTTTATTTAATTTTATTTTATTTTATTTTATTTTATTTTATTTTATTTTATTTTATTTTATTTTGTTTTGTTTTGTTTTGTTTTGTTTTGTTTTATTTTATTTTATTTTATTTTATTTTATTTTATTTTATTTTATTTTATTTTATTTTATTTTATTTTATAGATCTCATCAAAGCAGAGGTCAGTCAGTGTTTCACAGGTAGCTCATGTCAGTCTGCTGTTAATCTCCATGTTTAGCAGCTTTAACACTCTGTAAGACTTTCTTTTAATCGAGCTGGACACAACGATAAATCCATCCAGCAGTTCGCTTGTATTGATCGACTGTTAATCTCAATGAAATCTCAATGGAGCCGTGACTCTTTCCTCTGAGGACCTCTCTGTGATTCTCCACTGTTCGGGATCATTGTGTGGGTGTTTGCGGATTTATACAGTGAGCAGCTTGGGATTTATTTTTCAATAGCTTTTGAAATATGAAAATATGTATAAGACCTTTGGAATATATGAAGAGTTAACCCTTGGGTTGATGTGCTTTCAGCTTGAGTCTCATATAACCTCTTGCTGTATGATATAAATGATCATAAGTATTTTTATGTGCTTTCTTTTACTGTAAGACTCATCACTATAATGCCCAAGTGATTTAGCGCCTTTTAAATGGTTGGTATTCTTTTCTGCTTAGTCCCTTTATTAATTATGGATGTGAACCGCCAACTTATCCAGCATATGTTTTACGCAGTGGATGCCCTTCCAGCTGCAACCCAGTACTGGGAAACACCCTCACACACTGATACGCTACGGACAATTTAGCTTACCAAATTCACCCATATCGCATGTGTTTGGACTTGGGAGGAAACCCACGCCAACACGGGGAGAACATGCAAACTCCACACAGAAATGCCAACTGACCCAGCTGAGTCTCGAACCAGTGACCTTCTTGCTGTGAGGCGACAGTGCTACCCACTGCACCACTGCGCCGCCTTTATTTTATTTTATTTTATATAGGATTGTATTTAATTTTGGATTTCTATCAAGTCCTTATGCAGAGTAACTGAGAGAAAACGGTCACCATGCTTTTATTTAGTTAATGATTTGTTTGTTTGTTTGTTTGTTTGTTTGTTTGTTTGTTTGTTTGTTTGTTTGTTTGTTTGTTTGTTAGTTAGTTAGTTATTTCTGGACTGTATTTTATTTCTGATATTTATACCAAGTCCTGATGCAGCATAAATAACTGTCAGCATGGTTTTATTAATATTTATTTTTTATTTTTTTTATTTTTTTTATTTTATTATAATTTTATTTATTTATTTATTTTATTTATTTATTTTATTTATTATTTTTTTTTAATTTTATATAGGATTGTATTTCATTTTGGACATTTCTATCAAGTCCTTATGCAGAGTAACTGAGAGAAAACGGTCACCATGCTTTTATTTATTAATTGTTTGTTTGTTTGTTTGTTTGTTTGTTTGTTTGTTTGTTTGTTTGTTTGTTTGTTTGTTTGTTTGGTTAGTTAGTTAGTATTTCTGGACTGTGTTTTATTTCTGATATTTATTTCTGATATTTAAGTCCTGATGCAGCATAAATAACTTTCAGCATGGTTTTATTAATATTTTATTTTATTTTATTTTATTTTATTTTATTTTATTTTATTTTATTTTATTTTATTTTATTTTATTTTATTTTATTTTATTTTATTTTATTTTATATAGGATTGTATTTCATTTTGGACATTTCTATCAAGTCCTTATGCAGAGTAACTGAGAGAAAACGGTCACCATGCTTTTATTTATTATTTGTTTGTTTGTTTGTTTGTTTGTTTGTTTGTTTGTTTTAGTTAGTTAGTTAGTATTTCTGGACTGTATTTTATTTCTGATATTTCTACCAAGTCCTGATGCAGCATAAATAACTGTCAGCATGGTTTTATTAATATTTTATTTTATTATAATTTTTAAGTGTATATTTCTCAAGTCTCTGGTCACTTTTACTTTAAATTATTCTTCATTATGTTCATGTGCAGCTCTGATTACAGTCACTATGTGTTTGCTTTTTTAAACTTTATTTTACTTTGTCAAATACGTTGTTTAAAAATACATTATTTTCACCACATTTGATTTGATTTGATTCTTACTGTTTTTTGATTTTAATTTTTTTATATGGTTTATCTTTATTATTTTATTTTATTTTTATTATTATTTTTAATTATATTTCCCAAATCATTGTGCACCGTGATATTACTTGAATTTACTTGAAACTATTTGATTAGATTTGATTTTTGTTGCCACAATTGATTCTGTTTTATTTTATGCATCACAGATCACTCTGGCTGTATTATAGTAATTTAATTTAATTTAATTTAATTTTATTTAATTTTATTTATTTTATTTTATTTTATTTTATTTTATTTAACTTAATTTTATTTTATTTTATCATTTTCTTTTCGGCTTAGTCCCTTTATTAATACGGGGTCACCACAGCAGAATGAACCGCCAACTTATCCAGCACATGTTTTTACGCAGTGGATGCCCTTCCAGCTGCAACCCATCTCTGGGAAACATCCATACACACTCATTCACACTCAAACAGTATGGAGAATTTAGACTACTAATTCACCTGTACCGCATGTCTTTGGACTGTGGGGGAAACCAGAGTGCCCGGAGGAAACCCACACGAACGCAGGGAGAACATGCAAACTCCACACAGAAACGTCAACTGACCCAGCCGAGGCTCAAACCAGCGACGTTCTTGCTGTGAGGTGACAGCACCACCTACTGCACCACTGCGTTGCCCCTAATTTAATTTAATTTAATTTAATTTAATTTAATTTAATTTAATTTAATTTAATTTAATTTAATTTAATTTAATTTAATTTAATTTAATTTAATTTAATTTAATATTTAGATTTATTCCTTTTTATGTCAAGTCTTATGTAGCATACATGTCTGTTAGTGATTTATTAACATCTCTAGCACTCCATAAGAGTGAGTTTAGGTTTAACGCAGACAGCAGAGTCTCTTAAAGAGTGTTAAAGTAAGCGTATTCAGTTTGTACTTTAGTTTGCAGCTCTTCAGGGATTAATGTTCCTCCAGCAGCAGAAAAGCAGATTCTCAGTGTTCAGAACTCAGTGTTGATGTTCAATAATCAGCCTCTCGGCATCACGACACACACTGAGATAATCAGATCGGACAGCACAAATCACAAACACTCCAACAAACGCTGCAGTTTCAACAGATTTTGCTCAAATTTAGACAAACTAATTCCTCTCAAGACCACAAAGGCTTAAAAACCCACAAGATTGATAGTTTTTCCGATGATGTGGAGAATAAAAGCACAGTCTGTCCTCTCTGTCTGAACATCTTCTAAGAATGAGAAAGACTTGTTGCTCGTGTTAAAGAAATAACTCTTCAAAGATGCTGATTTGAACATCTTCTCGCTGCTTTTCTCATCAAACTGCAGGCTGTGAAGGTGCAAAAAGAGCAGAAGTAATTCATTCTCACCTAAAATCACTCTCCAGTTGGCCGGTAACTTTTTTTATTGCTTTTCCAGTCTGTGCTGGGCGGATCTAGATGATAATTATTTATGGTGAAGCATAAAGAAAATAAGGGGTGGCAATAATAAAGCCAGCTGAAGGGCACTGGATTCACATAATGCTCGACATTTACTGCTTACACTACTTTAGTTTGGTTGTAACTAGCAAGCAAGCAAAGAAGCAAGCGTGTGTGTGCTTGTGTGTGTGTGTGTGTGTGTGTGTGTGTGTGTGTGTGTCCTCCAAAACACCCCAATAATAAAGTGCTTAATAATGTTCAGTTCTGGGGACTGTGCAGGCCATAAGATATGTTCAACTCCACTTTCATGTTCATCAAACCACTCTGTCACCAGACGTGCTGTGTGTATTGATGCATTATCATCCTGATACATGGCACCGCCTTTAGGATACAATGTTTGACCCATTGGGTGACATGGTCCTTCAGAATGGTTGGGTAGTCCTTGGCAGTGACTCAGCGTCCATCCAAATATTGGGCCTAGGAAATTGCAGCCCACGCCGATCAACAATCTGTCCTCTTAAACTCTGATATGTCACCCATAATGTTGTGTGCATTGCAATATTTCAAGATTATTTAGATTTTATTTTAGTTGTAAATAGCAAGCCAACTGTGTGTGTGCACGTGTGTGTGTGTGTGTGTGTGTGACCAGAAGAATTTTGAGCCATTCTTCTGTCAGAATAGTGTTCAGGTCTCTACCTGATGCTGGTGGGGGAAAACATTTCCTGACTCACTCCCGCAAAACAACCCGAAGTGCTTAATAATGTTTAGGTCTGGGGACTGTGCAGGCCATGGGATATGTTCAACGTCACTTTCATGTTCATCAAACCACTCTGTCACCAGACGTGCTGTGTGTATTGATGCATTATCATCCTGATACATGGCACCGCCTTTAGGATACAATGTTTGACCCATTGGGTGACATGGTCCTTCAGAATGGTTGGGTAGTCCTTGGCAGTGACTCAGCGTCCATCCAAATATTGGGGCTAGGAAATTGCAGCCCACGCCGATCAACAATCTGTCCTCTTTTAAACTCTGATATGTCACCCATAATGTTGTGTGCATTGCAATATTTCAAGATTATTTAGATTTTTATTTTAGTTGTAAATAGCAAGCCAACTGTGTGTGTGCACATGTGTGTGTGTGACCAGAGTGATTTTGAGTCATTCTTCTGTCAGAATAGTGTCCAGGTCTCTACGTGATGCTGGTGGGGGAAAACATTTCCTGACTCACTCCCGCAAAACAACCCAAAGTGCTCAATAATGTTTAGGTCTGGGGACTGTGCAGGCCATGGGATATGTTCAACTTCACTTTCATGTTCATCAAACCACTCTGTCACCAGACGTGCTGTGTGTATTGATGCATTATCATTCTGATACATGGCACCGCCTTCAGGATACAATGTTTGACCCATTGGGTGACATAATCCTCCAAAATGGTTGGGTAGTCCTTGGCAGTACCCATCTGTCACAAGTATTGATCATAAAGGAAATGTTGTAATATTACAGCTCAAACCATCACTGATCCACCCCCATGCTTCTCGCTGGGCATCAACAGTCTGGGTGGTATGCTTTTTTGGGGCTTCTCCACACCTTAACTCTCCCTGATGTGGGAAGGTGGACCCGTCAGAAACAATGCATGTTATATATATATTGTTTACAATACATTGTCCACAGCCCAAGATTTTCACTGCTGGCACCATTTAAATTGATGTTTGGCATTGGCATGAGTCTTGTCTTGGCATGAGTGTTGTCTTGGATTGAATCAGTGGTGCTGCATCTGCATCTGAGGGCCTCGGGATGATATATATATATATATATATATATATATATATATATATATATATATATATATATATATATATATATATATATATATATATATATATATGTATGTAGAAGTGTTAGAAGTGGTGTTAGAGAGGCCAGCAGGGGGCGCTCAACCTGTGGTCTGCGTGAGTCCTAATGCCCCAGTATAGTGAAGGGGACACTATACTGTCAGTGAGCACTGTATTTCAGATGAGATGTTAAACCGAGGTCTCTGTGGTCATTAAAAAGTAAATAATAGCACTTCTCATGGCCTCACAATCATCCCCATCCACTGAATTGCCTCTATCAATGTTTCTCTTCACTCCTCCTATATCTGGTGTGTGATGCACGCACTGTGCGTTGTCCTGTGGCTGCCGTCGCATCATCCAAGTGAAGCTGCACACTGATGGAGGTGTGGAGAGACACCCCTCATGATTGTGAAGTGCTTTGGGTGTACGGCCATACATAATCAATGCGCTATATAAATACACGTTACATTACATGTGTACTTGTGTTTATTTTGAAAAAACAAAACATCATGAGAAACACATTAAATAATGTTTGTCTGCATTAAAAAATACCAGTCATAGTACATTTAGACATCACTACTTTTTTTTTAGTATTTGCATTTTCCAGACTGTCCCAACCTTTTCTGATTTGGGGTTGTAGTTTCTATAACAAACCAGGAAAAACACATACGAGAAATAAAAAGAAAAATAACATGAAATTAAACAGACAAGAAAGTAAACACTAAATAGTTAACAGCTCAAAACATAATACATGCACATCCTCCCATTACAGCATCAGTCTGGCCTTTAGATACAGACTCAGTGGTTAATAAAAGCCCTCGCCGGTTTACCGCTAATGCTAACAACCTTCACCCTCCTTCACGCTGTATGTGTGTGTGTGTTGTGGAGCAGAAGGCATTGTGGGTAAACACTGTGGGCTTTCCTCAAGAGGACAGACAAGGGTCAGAATGGTTTAAGAGTCCAGCACACCAGAACAGATCTGTAAATAAACCAGTACTCTTCACCAAACCTGACGGAGGAAAAGCGATAACCTACATGATTCTGATGGGAAAATCATGGATATTTGGTTTACTATAGAGATTATGCTTCTGAATGATTATGATTCAGGATTTTACTAGAGATTCTGTTAATTGGATATTTTTAGTGGATACAGCGGAATGAACCGCCAACTATTCCAGCAAATGTTTTACGCAGCGGATGCCCTTCCAGCCGCAACCCAGTACTGGGAAACACCCCCCATACACATATATATATATATATATAGTTGAAGTCAGATTGCCCCCCTGTTTATTTTTTTCCTCAATTTCTGTTTAACGCAGAGAAGATTTTTAACCATAATAGTTTTAATAACTGATTTCTAATAACTGATTTATTTTCTCTTTGCCATGATGACAGTAAATAATATTCGACTATATATTTTTTAAGATACTTCTAAACAGCTTAAAGTGACATTTAAAGGCTTAACTAGGTTAATTAGGGTAACTAGGCAGGTTAGGGTAATTAGGCAAGTTATTGTATAACGATGATTTGTTCTGTGAACTACCGAAAGAAAATTGCTTAAAGGGGCTAATAATTTTGGCCTGAAAATGGTGTTTAAAAAAATTAAAAACTGCTTTTTTTCTTGCCGAAATAAAACAAATAAGACTTTCACCAGAAGAAAAAATATTATCAGACACACTGTGAAAATGTCCTTGATCTGTTAAACATCATTTGTGAAATATTTAAAAAAGAAAAAAAAAAAATTCAAAGGGAGCTAATAATTCTGACTTATTATTAGGGCCAGATGGAATCTGCGGATATTTTTTGCTATTTATGTGGAGAATTTTGGTAAAAATATTACTGTACAAACTGCATTGTAAATAAATCAGATGAACATTTTCATATTAGTCAATAATATTACTGTAATTAATTAAAAAAACTGAATAAATATAGATTTACACACATTTACTCAAGTAAATAAACCGAATGAATGATGGGCTATAAATCTGCGGATAATCTGCAGCATTCTGCGCGCGTAGATTCCGTGTGGGCCTACTTATTATATAAAATATATATACATATATATATATATATAAATGACAAAATGCTTTGTAACCACCCATGACCTATTTCTAGGCCTAAACAGAACTTCCGCAGATTTTAGCCCATCATTGTGTCTATGTATTTACTTGTGTAAATGTTTGTAAATTTATATTTATTCGATGTTCAAATTTATTTCCACTAATATTATGGTGATATAACAATAGTATAATGAAAATATTTGATTTATTTATAATACCGTTTGTAAAGGAATATTTTCTGTTTTTAGTAGAAATATTATATGAGAGACTTTCTTTGTTTATCAAATAAGTGAATCTAGTTGGATTTGCACCGTAAACATTAAATAAAAGTAAAAAATGTATTATTTTTTATTTCAAATATTAAGTTTTAGTTATGATACTCCTAAAATCCTTCTGCATAAATCCGCAGATTTTTTTACAAAATTCTCAGCAGAAAAAGTAAAATATGTCAGAAGATTCTGTCTGGCCCTACCTATTTCATGTAAAAGACAGCACACAAAGTTTACTTGAATTTGAAGTTTGAATAATATAATATAATATAATATAATATAATATAATATAATATAATATAATATAATATAATATAATATAATATAATATAATATAATATAATATAATATGATATGATATGATATGATGTAATATAATTTGATATAATATAATATAATATAATATAATATAATATAATATAATATAATATAATATAATATAATATAATATAATTTAATAAAATATAATATAATATAATATAATATAATATAATATAATATAATATAATATAATATAATATAATATAATATAATTTAATAAATATAATATAATATAATATAATATAATATAATATAATATAATATAATAAACTATAATATAATATAATATAATTTAATAAAATATAATATAATATAATATAATATAATATAATAAACTATAATATAATATAATTTAATATAATATAATATAATATAATATAATATAATATAATATAATATAATATAATATAATATAATATAATATAATATAATATAATATAATATAATATAAAATAATATAATATAATATAATATAATAAACTATAATATAATATAATATAATTTAATAAAATATAATATAATATAATATAATATAATATAATAAACTATAATATAATATAATTTAATATAATATAATATAATATAATATAATATAATATAATATAATATAATATAATATAATATAATATAAAATAATATAATATAATATAATATAATATAATATAATTTAATATAATATAATATAATATAATTTAATATAATATAATATAATATAATATAATATAATATAATATAATGTAATGTAATGTAATTTAATATAATATAATATAATATAATATAATATAATATAAAATAATATAATATAATATAATATAATATAATATAATATAATATAATATAATGTAATGTAATGTAATTAATATAATATAATATAATATAATATAATATAAATAATATAATATAATATAATATAATATAATATAATTTAATATAATATAATATAATATAATTTAATATAATATAATATAATATAATATAATATAATATAATATAATATAATATAATGTAATGTAATGTAATTTAATATAATATAATATAATATAATATAATATAATATAATATAATATAATATAATATAATATAATGTAATGTAATTTAATATAATATAATATAATATAATATAATATAATATAATGTAATGTAATGTAATTTAATATAATATAATATAATATAATATAATATAATATAAAATAATATAATATAATATAATATAATATAATATAATATAATATACTGATTAATTCATAATAATAAACTGATACCAGATGCACTTTATATCCGTCTGAATATTCTTTATTGGTGTGATGTTATATCACATAAGGCATGATTATCTATGAATATTAGATTGTGCCGAGTGATTAGTGCCTTATATGATCTGAAGACTCTGAGAGACAGTCTTTATTTACACAGAAGCTTCGTATGTTTTCCAAACGCTGATAATAATAAATGTCTTTAATGACATCTGTCTGCATTATTCAAATGAAGCAGGATCTGAACGTTTGCTGCTGTTGTGCTGATATCAGAAAGCTGATCTTCATTTAACATCAAACACAAAGAGCTGCTGATAAACACCTGCCGCCGTCCAGCAGTAAAAGCACGGTAAATCCAGAGCTGAGCTATAAATATTCACTGTCAGCTCAAACACGGCTGCTGACATCCAGATCACAC
>NC_079452.1:27232434-27419934 GCF_903798145.1 Danio aesculapii | reverse complement strand
ACATCAGAAGAGACTCCAACACCTGAAGTTAATGGGTCAGATAATGGAGACATCCAAAATATGTACTGTTGGTGTGCCTCCAGGAACAGGGTTGGGAAACACTGGTCTACAGAACAAACCATCGTTATACAATAACTTGCCTAATTACCCTAACCTGCCTAGTTAACCTAATTAACCTAGTTAAGCCTTTAAATGTCACTTTAAGCTGTATAGAAGTGTCTTGAAGAATATCTAGTCAAATATTATTTACTGTCATCATGACAAAGATGAAATTATTAGAAATGCTAATAATTTTGACTCATTATTTTCTTTTTAATAGTTTAGATTTCATGATATCAGATAGTATCACATGTATATATACATATATTGTATTACTATGTATTAGTTTCAGCACAAATATGGAGCAGCCATTATGCAAATATGCTAATGTCACAATGGACCAATCACAGCCTACTGTAGTGTCCCATTTATGGTCGTAGTGCTGCCACTTCCTTTGTGTCTGTCTGTTTGCTTGGATTGGTTTGTTTTGGAAATTTAAATCATGGTCATTTTGGTGTGTTTTTTCATGTGAATTATTTTTATATTACTAGTAAGTTAGATATTTAGTCATTTTTTTTGTCATTGTATTGTTATTATTATTGTTTTTATTAGGCCTTAAAATGAAACCTCAAACCATTCAACTATTACAAAAATAAAATATCAGTTTGGACATAAATATGAAGCAGCACAGTGTCATTATGCAAATATTTTGGTATATTATTATGCTGTATATTGTCACGGTGGACCAATCGCAGCATACTGTAGTGTTCCATATATGGTCGTAGTGCTGCCACTTCCTGTGTATCTGTCTGCTGATCTTGTTTGTTTGTTTTGCACTAGTGTTATTAAGTCAGTCAGTAAATCATATACTGTATATACAGTAGCAAAAGTAAAGAGCATACTGCTGTCAGAATCTGCTTCTGGATTAACAACAGGTTTTCCTCAAACCTCTCTGACCTTTACGCTGTGGTCAGTATCACACTCGACTGCTGTATCAGTGTATGTGTGTGTATGTGTGTGTGTGTGTGTGTGTGTGTGTGTGTGTGTTTTCTTCTTCTCTGACAGCTGTGGTTGTTTGCTCTTATGAAACACGCTTTCCTCTGTCAAACTCTCAGGGGAAAGTTTGAGTGTCCAGAGGAAGAGTTTATTTTTTAAGTCAGCATGAAATCAAAATGAATATGTCGCTGATTTCATTCTGAACAATTAGTCCGACATTATACCCTGCTCAGTTTAGTTTGGAGGATATTTCGTTTATTTATTTTAATTTGTTTATTTAACATTGTGTTGTACAAGAATCTGAAATATATTGGGATGTGATTTTTTTTCACATGCATGTCGTGTTGTTTTTATTTTTTCATGAACCCAACTTAAATAATAATAATAATAATAATAATAATAATAATAATAATAATAATAATAATAATAATAATAATAATAATAATAATCTGAATAATAATAATAATAATAATAATAATATGAATAATAATAATAATAATATGAATAATAATCATAATAATAACAATAATAATAATAATAATAATAATAATAATAATAATAATAATAATAATAATAATATGAAAAAATAAAAATAAAAAATAAAAATAATAATAATAATAATATGAATAATAATAATGCATTGCTGTTTTATTATTACGTATTGCATAGTTTGCTGTTGATATTTGTATTCATATTATTAGTTATCTTTTATTTTTTTTGGTTTTATTTATTTATTGTAGTCCTGTAGTAACATTTTCAGCCAATTCAAATGTTATCACTGTATTAAATGGGCAATATGAGTGGTTATTAGCTGATAGATATGGGCTAGAAGGGGCCTTGTGCGCCTACTGGTAGGCTCAGAAGGCTGTTATCACCCATCCACATGGTTAATCAGCTATAGATCACATACGGCTGCGGCCAGAGGTTAACGTGAATTATTGATATTATTTATTAATTTTCCCATTAATTGTATTTTATTAACATCTACGCCTACCCCAACCATCACAATAATGTAAAAACAGATCTGGATCTGGAGTCTTCTCTATTAGTATAGCTGATTAACCATGTGGATGGATGATAACAACCTTTCAAGCCTACCAGTAGGCGCAGTGTCAACATTCAAAGCAGGTGACAAATTTATTTAAGTTTTTATTATAATTTTTAGGATTTTTTTGCCTTATTCCGTGTATTTTATTATCATAAATAAATTTTCTTTGTAAATATTGAATGTATCTGTTTTGTCTAACATTTTAGGTTATATATTTGTACCCAGTAAGCAATTTAATTCCTTGTTTATTGAATCATTTAATCAGCTGCATGTCAAATTTATTTATATATTTATTTATGTATTTATTTATTTATTTATTTATGTTGTTTGTTTGTTTGTTTGTTTATAATATATACACAAATAAATATATAATCTTTAGTTATATAATGGTTTATAATAATAATGCTAAGCTATTAATGATAAATAATTCTAATTAGTTTTTTTGTTTTGTTTAATTATTTTTTATTTATTTGTGTCATTTTTCTAATTTTCATTTTAGTGTTGTTATCATTTTTTTAAATTACTAATTTGTTTTAGTTTCCTGTTTCATTTTCATTTAGTTCTTTCTTTTCTTTTGATATAGAAAATCTTAAAGTTGACATGTTACAATAGTTTTACTGCCAATTCACAATGACAAGCAGGGTTTCAGAGTGTCCACAGGGTCTTAAATAACCTTAAAATGTATTAAACACTTTAAACTTTAGGCCTTATAAGTCTGAAATTCATTAAAATCTTGTGTTGTATGCCTTAAATGATTCTAAACAGGTCTTAATTTTCCTATGTTCATGTAAAGCTACACAACCATCTAATCATCAACAATCTATCTCAATAAAATGGTGTTTATTAACTCTGTTTATGGTCACACTTTATTTTGATGGTCCATTTACTGAATTTAAGTTACATTGCATCAACTAATTCTCATTAGATTATAAGTAGACTGTTAGGTTAGGGTTAGTGTTAGTTGACGTACTTGCAGAGTTTCTTATAGTCAGTTTAATGTCTGTTTAGCAGCAGTATCAACATATATTAAGCAGATAGTCTACTAATCCTCAAATGGACAATCAAAATAAAGTGTTACCCTGTTTACTAATATGGTTTAATTGTAAAGATTGTATTATTAATATTATTTTATTATCATGTATTTATAGCTACATAGTGAATACACTGAACTGGACAGACTGTTGTGCATACATGTGGTTTATTATAGTTTTTAAATCTGGTCGATTGGAAAAACAGGCCATTAGATCAATTTCTTAGCATTCAGCTATGTATAAATCTAAAATTTCATTCATATTGATCTTAAAAAGTCTTCAATTTGACTTCACGAAGCTGCAGAAACTCAAATTATTGAACCCTGCAGCTCTGTATGTTTGAATGTTCATTGAAGTCCACATGTCTAACTGTTGTGTAACTCAGTGTTGTTGACTTGTTTTTTTTTTTTTTTCCTTCATTTGCAGAACACGACAAGCATCGTCTCTGCAAGAGCACCGAGTACATGAATCTGCACTTCAAAGTCAAGTGGTTCTACAACGAGTACGTGCGCGATCTGCCTGCGTTTAAGGGCGTCCCTCCAGAGTATTCGCTGTGAGTTTACTCCATCACTGCCTTACAGACACACATTCACTAGATTTTTTGGTAACACTTTAGTTTAGGTCACAATGGTGTATGTGGTGTATCGCCACGTTTAAGATCTGACTTCTTTAAAAATCAATGATCTTCACTGCCTGATTGACATACGATATAAAGTGGGGTTCACAATCTACAAGAAGCACTGCATTAAATTCCATTCTTCTACTCCATGTTTTTAAAATATGGAATTTTATTTGAGCCCAGTATTTTCAATGGAGTTTCTGTGCTAGTCTGCTGCTGCTGACAGCGCTTGTGTTTAAACGGTCTTTCATCTCGTTTTACACTTGAACAACTAAATGAATGCTTAATGGTGCAGTAGGTGATCTGCCAAAATGCTAACCAGTTAGCATAATATCTTTGAAACACAGTCCCATCCCTGCCGTGCAAAGCCACACCTCCTGAAATCATGAATGAAGGCGCACCTTAAGGATGATAGCAGACAATCCACTAGATCATTATCGTTTAGAAAAGTTTATACTACTTTATAATACTACAATTCTGATTGAAAAGCTGCATTAAGTCTAGCACGTTTTCAGTTGTGTAGCAAGCAAAGCTTGTCATAATGTGCAATATTTCATGCATGCAAGGATCGCTGGTCTCACTTTCTCACACTTTGTCCTCTGCTTAGTGGTTGGCCGGCGGCGTGCAGGAATTACACTTATTACTGAGCCATACTTACATGCTATTTCAGAGCGAATATTCAGAGCAGCGGTAAACAATATAGGGAGCGCGTCACAGGCTGTCATTGTTCAAAAATAAACCAATGTGAACATAAAACCAACTTCACCTCACTAAAGCAGGCTAAGTGGAATAGCGCTATTTACTGATGTAAATTTTTTTCCCTAATTTCTCATAAACACATTTCAAAACAGAATAGTTTTAATAACTCATCTCTAATAACTGATTTATTTTATCTTTGTCATGATGACAGTAAATAATATTTGACTAGATATTCTTCAAGATACTAGTATTCAGCTTAATGTGACATTTAATGTTAAAGAATTTAAATTTTTTAAAAGCCATTTTAAGGTCAATATTATTAGCCCCCTTAAGCAATGTTTGTTTTGGATAGTCTACAGAACAAACCTCTGTTAAATAATGACTTTACCCTTAATTACCCTAACTTTAACCTAATTAACCTACTAATTAGGTTAACTAGGCAGGTTAGAGTAACTAGGTAAGTTATTGTATAATGATGGTTTGTTCTGTAGACTATTGGGAAAAAAAATAGCTTAAAGGGGCTAATAATATTGACCTTAAAATGGCTTTTAAAAATTTAAAACTGCTTTTATTCTAGCCCAAATAAAGTAAATAAGACTTTCTCCAGAAGAAAAAATATTATCAGACATACTGTGGAAATTTCCTTGCTCTGTTAATCATCATCATTTAAAAAGAAAAAAAATTCAAAGGGGGCCTTATAATTCTGTCTTCAACTGTATGTATATATGTATATATATATATATATATATATATATATATATATATATTTATATTTCCCAAATGATGCACAGAGCAAGGAATTTTTCACAGTATTTCCTATAATATTTTTTCTTCTGGAGAAAGTCTTATTTGTTTATTTCGGCTAGAATAAAAGCAGCTTGTAATTTTTTAAACCCATTTTAAGATCAATATTATTAGCCCCCTTAAGTAATATTTGTTTTGGATTGTTTACAGAACAAACCACTGTTATACAATGGCTTGCCTAATTACCCTAACTTTACCCTAATTAACCTAGTTAAGCTTTTAAATGTCACTTTAAGCTGTATAGAAGTGTCTTGAAAAATATCTTATCAAATATTATTTACTGTCATCATGACAAAGATAAAATAAATCAGTTATTAGAAATGAGTTATTAAAACTATTATGATTAGAAATGTGTTGAAAAAATCTGCTCTGCGTTAAACAGAAATTGGGGGGGTAATATACAGAGGGGCTAATAATTCAGGAAAGGTTATAATTCTGACTTCAATTGTATGTAAAACTTGTGCCACAAGCTTGCATTTCCAGTCTGCCGCATTCGCATACATGTGAATGGAAGTCAATGGGAAAAAGTGACTATGGAATACTAGTGAGCTGATCCGTCCATTCATAAGCCATCATTCATCTGCAGACACACGCTGGTCTCTGATTGGCTGCTGTCTGCTGTCAGAAAGTCACTCATTCATTACTGTGAGTTATGAGTGTGGAGAGGCGGGATGACAGACGGGACCAGCTGTCAATCAACAATCAGCTCCAGGACAATTGATTTTACCATGAGAAAGAGATCATTTTAACATGAGCGACTTGGGGAGCGGGTAACAGTGCATTTGCTGAAAGTTTATGAGGATAAATAAATGGATTCAGTTTAAAATTAATAGAGAAATTAATGATTAATTGGATTTAGTTAATTCTTTTAAGGTATTGTAGTTGCAAACAATTGATATGGGCTGAATTTAAACAAACAAATTAAATATAGTAGTGTTCAACTTTGTTTGTTTAAATTCAGCCCATATCAATTGTTCTCAACCACTTACCTTAAAAAATGTAGCAAATCCAATGAATAATTTTTTTTCAGCGTAGATATTCCCTCAGCATCCAGGCAGAAATTACAAATGAGAAATCACTGTTAAAAAACATGATGTGTAGATGAAAACACACACGTTGCGCTCCTTATCTGTCAGTGTGTGGTTTGGAAATGTTCACAAACAGCAATCATGATCCATATTTAAGATAGCGCGCTGAATGTGATCATTTTAGTCCACAGAGCAAATGATTGTTTACCGAACACGAGAGAAATGTTTGCAGAACGTGAGGAGATGTTTATAATGTTGGTAGATCTCAAATATAGTCAATTTATCTTTACTGCAGCAGATTTTGTAAAGGTTTTTCTTCATTTGTTCAAGACTTTAATTGCATTTTAAACACATTTTATCATATCTAAACTGTTTTTGACAAAATATATAGTACAGGGTGATTCAAAAAGAATACAACAACTTTGAAAATCGAGAACTCTAAAAGTAGAGCTAAGCTTTTTCTGTCGTCGATTTAAAGAAGCTCTGAAGTTTCACATTGAGGAACTAAAAGAAGGAATAACTGCAGCTATCCAAACTGTTACGCCCGAGATGCTACAGAGAGGGTCAGGTTGATGTCACGCAAGTGTCTGGAGGGGGTCTTATTGAACATCATATTGTTTTCTACTGGAAAAAAAAAAAACATTGGCTTCACATTGATTAAATACCCAAGGTTCAATCATGCATCTTTGATTAAATGCAGATTTTCAAAGTTGTGTTATTCTTTTTTAATCACCCTGTATAATATATGATAATCTAATATAATATTGTAATATAATATTTATTCATTCATTCATATATTTTATAGCACATGTGTTTGGACTGTGGGGGGAATCGGAGCACCTAGAGGAAGCCCACGCCAACACGGGGAGAAAATGCAAACTCCACACAGAAATGCTGATGACTTTGCTACATTCTTTAGCACCAAAACTGCAAAAATCAGTGCTCAATTTGCTGCACCTACAACAAACACGCAAGATACACCACCAACACCACACACACTCACCTCTTTTTCCCAGCTCTCTGAGTCTGAGGTGTCCAATCTCGTGCTATCAAGCCATGCAACCACCTGTCCGCTTGATCCCATTCCCTCTCATATCTTGCAAGCTATTTCTCCTGCAGTCATACCAACACTGACTCACATAATTAACACATCTCTTGACTCTGCTCTATTCCCTACTTCATTTAAGCAGGCTAGGGTAACCCCACTGCTAAAGAAACCCAACCTGGATCAAACGCTACTTGAAAACTACAGACCGGTATCCCTGCTTCCATTCATGGCCAAGATTTTGGAGAAAGTAGTGTTCAATCAAGTCCTAGACTTTCTTACTCAAAACAACCTCATGGACAACAAGCAATCTGGCTTTAAGAAAGGCCACTCAACTGAGACTGCCCTGCTCTCGGTCGTGGAGGATCTCAGACTGGCTAAAGCAGACTCTAAATCATCTGTCCTCATCTTGCTGGATTTATCAGCTGCTTTTGACACTGTAAACCACCAGATCCTGCTATCTACGCTTGAATCACTGGGCGTCGCAGGCACTGTTATTCAATGGTTCAGTTCCTACCTCTCGGACAGGTCATTCAGGGTGTCTTGGAGGGGAGAGGTGTCCAACCTACAGCATCTAAACACTGGGGTACCTCAGGGCTCTGTTCTTGGGCCACTTCTCTTCTCTATCTACACGGCATCTTTAGGAACAGTCATCCAGAAACAAGGTTTTTCCTACCACTGCTATGCTGATGACACCCAGCTATACCTCTCTTTTCACCCTGACGATCCCTCGGTTCCAGCCCGCATTTCAGCCTGCCTGTCAGACATTTCACACTGGATGAAAGATCATCATCTCCAGCTTAACCTCACGAAAACGGAAATGCTTGAAGTTTCTGCCAACCCGACTCTTCACCATAATTTTTCAATCCAGATGGACGGAGCACCCATCACTGCATCCAAAATGGTAAAAAGCCTTGGAGTAACAATTGATGATCAACTGAACTTCTCTGACCACATTTCTAGAACTGCTCGATCTTGCAGATTCGCACTCTACAACATCAGAAAGGTCCGACCCTTCCTATCTGAACATACAGCTCAACTCATTGTACAAGCTCTTGTTCTCTCCAAACTGGACTATTGCAACTCTCTGCTAGCCGGGCTACCAGCTAGTTCTATCAAACCTCTTCAGCTGCTTCAGAACGCAGCAGCACGAGTGGTCTTTGATGAACCCAAAAGAGCACATGTCACTCCGCTACTCACCCGTTTGCACTGGCTGCCAGTTGCTGCTCGCATCAAATTCAAAGCTCTGATGTTTGCTTACAAAGTGACTGTTAGCTTGGCTCCTTCATATCTGCTCTCACTTCTGCAGATATATGTGCCCTCCAGAAACTTGCGTTCTGTGAATGAACGTTGCCTCGTTGTTCCATCCCAAAGAGGGAAGAAATCATTTCCCGAACTCTCACATTCAATCTGCCCAGTTGGTGGAATGAACTCCCTAACTACATCAGAACAGCAGAGTCACTTGCTGTCTTCAAGAAACGACTAAAAACGCAACTGTTTAGTCTCCACTTTCCTTCCTAATCTGCAACTGCCTCTCTGGCTATACCACTAACTGTGCCCTCTCTCTCTCTCTCAAAAAAAAAACTAATTTTTTTTTGAGAATTACTAATGCTTTGCTTCTTAGACTTTACACACCTGAAACTTGTCTATAGCACTTGTTCACTGCTGCTCTTATAGTTGTGTAAATTGCTTCCTTGTCCTCATTTTTAAGTCGCTTTGGATAAAAGCGTCTGCTAAATGACTAAATGTAAATGTAATGTAAATGTAAATGCCAACTGGCCCAGCCGATGCGCAAATCAGCAACCTTCTTGCTGTGAGGCAACAGTGCTAACCACTGAGCCACCGTGCCACCCCTAGTGTAGATACGAAAACACGACAAGGCAAGAAAAGGAAAACACTTTGTTATGCTCACTTACAGTTTACAGGACTCAGCAAAGAGTGTGTGAGCAGTGTCTTAATCTTTTTTTTACATTTTGATCATATGGAAAATGAACGAATGAATATCTACACTAAATAAATTCGCCATAAATTAAGGTCAAAACAGGGACAGACAGGAGCATTCAGATAATCCAAAAGCGTAGTCAGAATACAGGTGAATAGTTGAGACAGGCAGCAAAACAACATAAACATTAAAACAAAGCAAAGGTCAAAACACAACAAGGCAGGACAAGGAAAACACCTTGTTATACTTACTTACAGATTACAAGACTCAGCAAAGAGTGTGTGAGAATGAAGTGTCTTAATCTTTTTTTTTACATTTTGATCATATGGAAAATGAATGAATGAATATCTACACTAATTAAATTAGCCATAAATTAAGGTCAAAACAGGGATAGACAGGAGCATTCAGATAATCCAAAAGCGTAGTCAGAATACAGGTGAATAGTTGAGACAGGCAGCAAAACAACATAAACAGTAAAACAAAGCAAGGTCAAAACACAACAAGGCAAGACAAGGAAAACACCATGTTATGCTCACTTACAGCTTACAAGACTCAGCAAAGAGTGTGTGAGAATTAAGTGTCTTAATCTTTTTTTACATTTTGATCATATAGAAAATGAACGAATGAATATCTACACTAATTAAATTAGCCATAAATTAAGGTCAAAACAGGGATAGACAGGAGCATTCAGATAATCCAAAAGCGTAGTCAGAATACAGGTGAATAGTTGAGACAGGCAGCAAAACAACATAAACAGTAAAACAAAGCAAGGTCAAAACACAACAAGGCAAAACAAGGAAAACACCATGTTATGCTTACTTACAGCTTACAGGACTCAGCAAAGAGTGTGTGAGAATTAAGTGTCTTAATCTTTTTTTTACATTTTGATTATATAGAAAATAAATGAATGAATATCTACACTAAATAAATTAGCCATAAATTAAGGTCAAAACAGGGACAGACAGGAGCATTCAGATGATCCAAAAGCGTAGTCAGAATACAGGTGAATAGTTGAGACAGGCAGCAAAACAACATAAACAGTAAAACAAAGCAAGGTCAAAACACAACAAGGCAAGACAAGGAAAACACCTTTTTATGCTCACTTACAGCTTACAAGACTCAGCAAAGAGTGTGTGAGCAGTGTCTTAATCTTTTTTTTACATTTTGATCATATGGAAAATGAACGAATGAATATCTACACTAAATAAATTAGCCATAAATTAAGGTCAAAACAGGGACAGACAGGAGCCTTCAGATAATCCAAAAGCGTAGTCAGAATACAGGTGAATAGTTGAGACAGGCAGCAAAACAACATAAACATTAAAACAAAGCAAAGGTCAAAACACAACAAGGCAGGACAAGGAAAACACCTTGTTATGCTTACTTACAGCTTACAAGACTCAGCAAAGAGTGTGTGAGAATGAAGTGTCTTAATCTTTTTTTTACATTTTGATCATATAGAAAATTAATGAATAATATCTACACTAATTAAATTAGCCATAAATTAGCCATTTTCGATATTTTATGATTCACGTTTTTATTTATTTATTTTTTCTGTGTTTATTTCTGCTTTTGAATTGCATTATGGGAGCTTGATCTTTCTCCCAACAACTTTTAACCTTGAACACTTAGAAAAAAAGTGACTTTTATGAACATTTTTAATAGTTTAAAGCAATGTATTGTCTAGGTTGGTGTTATTTATCACTCTACAAAAACCTTGTATTAAACTGCCAGTACATTTACTGTTATTGTACAGACTTATTGTTCTATATATTATTATTTCTTATACATTATGTTATACCAAACTATTAAAATGTCAATAAAAGTCACTTTGTTAAACTGCAGAATTGAATTTTCAACATCAAAAGTGGACAAAGCAGAGATCAGCATCCCATAATGCAATTCACAACCGTAAACAAACAGAAAACATCACAAAACACAGAAACTGTTCATTAACATTATATTTTTTTACATTGTAGAGTCTTAAGCAGCATGTGTTTTGTGTATCAACCTGCAAACCTGTTTTTGAAACACTTTGAATTACTATTGGGTATGAAATGTGCTATATAAATAAGCTTGCCTTGCCTTATCGCCTCTTTGTTCAGATGGTTCGAGCCGTTTGTGATCCAGTGGTTGGATGAAAATGAAGACGTAGCGATGGATTTCCTCAACGGAGCTCTAGAGAGAGATAAAAAAGATGGGGTGAGTTTTTTTTCCTGTGGTTAGTTTGCTTCTCCAGAGCTTTTCATTTGTAAGTAATCTAACACTACTGTTACCACATAAACGTCACATAAACACTAAACACTGCATTTCTCTTTGGCTTTCCTACTGAGTTCAAGAGCTTATGAGTTTTAAAGCTGTATGATTATGCTTATGAGTTTCTTCTCTTTTTTGCAATGCTTTTTTAGTGTGTATCTGATTTTTAGTGTGCATCTTATTTCTGGACCTAATCATTTTCGTTCTGCTTTTATAATAATAGGAAATGTGTTTTTTGGCAGGATGTTTGCTGTTATTCATCTTTAGTATACTGACGAATGCAGGCTAAACTGCACAGTCAACTTTTGCAAGTGCAAATTAATTGAGATCAATAACATTCAAGGTTTTTTCTTTTATATTTAATGCTGTATGCTTGGTTTAGATCGATTGGTGATGTTGCTTTTCTTCTTTAGGTTTATTTTTATGCTCTTTAAAGCAGCATTTATTTGGTCAAAAATACAGTTAAATTGTGAAATGTTTTTGCTTTTTAAAGTAAGATTTTCTCTGTAAATATATTGTAAAATTTAATATATTTCCAAGATTCAATGCTGAATTTTGAGCATCATTAATCCAATGTTTAAAGTTAAATGGCTGATTTGATACTCATTGGATTTTTGTAATTATTATCATTCATATGAAGAAGATTGACATTTTTGTTTTCATGTTTTTTAAATTCACACACACACACACACACACACACACACACACACACACGCACACACACACACACACACACACAGCTGGAAGCTCATGATGGACTGATTCTTCTGTAATGAGTTGAGGTACAATGGAGTTGAGGATCTAAGTGCAGTTTAAGAGAATTGTCAGACAGGCAAAGGTCAAAACAGGGACAGACAGGAGTTTGCAGATAATCCAAAAGCGTAGTCAGAGTACAGGCGAATGGTCGGGAAAAAAAACATAAACAGTAAAACAAAGCAAAGGTCAAAACACGACAAGGCAAGGAAACGAAACGCTTCGTTATGCTCACTTACAGTTTACAAGACTCAGCAAAGAGTGTGTGAGAATGACTTTCTAATTCTAATCAGTCCATCATGAGCTTCCAGCTGTGTGTGTGTGTAATCAGGGGGAATCATGAACTGGTGTGTGAGTGCAAAGACTTCTGGGAGATGTATTTCACATAGGGGCAGATGTGTACACTACCTGACAAAAGTCTTGTCGTCAATCTCAGTTTTAAGAGCAACAGATAATAACTCGACTTCTAGTTGATCATTTGGAAAAGTGTCAGAAGGTGGATTTATCTGCTGAATCATCTGTTGAACTGCATCCCAATCATCACAAATACTGCAAAAGACCTACTGGAACCCGCATGGAGCCAAGATTCTCATAGAAATCAGTCAAGTTTGGGAAAAATCATGGTTTGGGGTTACATTCAGTATGGGGTGTGCGAGAGATCTGTAGATGGCAACATCAACAGCCTGAGGAATCAAGACATTTGTGCTGCCCATTACATTACAAGCCACAGGAAAGGGCAAATTCTTCAGCAGGATAGCGCTCCTTCTCATACTTCAGCCTCCACATCAAAGCTCCTGAAAGCAAAGAAGGTCAAGTACTCCAGGATTGCCCAGTCCAATCACCAGACATGAACATTATTGAGCATGTCAGGAGTAAGATGAAAGAGGAGGCGTTGAAGATGAATCCAAAGAATCTTGATGAACTCTGAGAGTCCTGCAGGAACGCTTTCTTTGCCATTCCAGATGACTTTATTAATCAGTGATTTGAGTCATTGCAGAGATGTATGGATGCAGTCCTCCAAGCTCATGATGGAGTCAGACACAATATTCATTCTGTTTCCACTACAGACTTTATATTCTACACTGGACATTATTTCTGTTTAGTGACCAGACTTTTGTCTGAGCAAAGTCAGACTTTACTGTCCTATTAAAATAATCCAAAATCAAGGCATGATCATATTTTATTTTGGTTAAATAAGCGTAATCTAGAGGCCTTTGCCTTTCATTTAAGCCACTTCTGATACCAAACGATCAACTAGATGTCAAGTTATTAGTTGTTCTTACTAAAACTTGGATAGGCGACAACACTTGTCAGGTAGTGTAGTTCTCCAGAAATCTGCACAGGCTAGATCACTGGTGATGGTGACAAATATAATGATTTGATGATTAAAAATATCATAGCTAATTATTATTAACATGAACAGCTGTGTTGCTATGCGTAATTGTGAAATCAAACATTCATCCTATCATCCGCAGAAGGCAGCATTCATACAAGTTTATAATAATTTAATTTCAGCTATGCTCTCTCCTTGGATACGAGGATGAATATTAGACCGATTTTTCTCTTAAATGACATTTGCTCTGAGCATTTATTCATGCGTGTGCTTGTGCGATGGGTTTTTCTCATTGCACAGACGTAAACATGATGAATGCTGAGCTGAAAGCATTATCCAGATGAGCGTTTGTGGAAAAAAAACAAACAAACAAGTGCCTTTGCTGTTATTGTAATGCAGAACAAAAGCACAATGAAACAAATTGCCCTCCTGATTGCGTTCATACGCTAATTACTTTCACCTGAAACCGGTTGTGACAAAAAACACAAATCATTTAGCGTTGTTCATTTCGGTCCGCGCATTAGCCTCTGCTGTGATGAATGGACACATTATTACATGCGATATGTGATACTGACAAATGCAATTACACATGAGTGTTTCTGATGCAGATTGGTGTTGCAGAAGGATGAAAATGGTGCTTAAATGTGTGTGTTTTCTGCTGTCGTGAGTTTAGTTTAATTAAATGAAAAGTTGGGGGTTGGTAAAATTTTCAGAATTTACTGAAAGATGACAAGACAAGGCAGGATTTTTCGATTAAAAAAAACAGATAAAATACCGTGAATTAGTTAAACGTTATTGCTATTTAAAGTAATTATTTCTATTTTCATTTGTTTTGAAAAGTAATTTATTCCTATGATGAAAAGACGAATTTATTCAGAGTTCGTTTTGCTGTATTTGTTTGTGTAAAAATACTGTAAAATACTGTAAAATAGTAAAATATTATTGCTGTTTAAAGTAATTTTTTCTATTTTCAATTGTTTGAAAAGTAATTTTTTCCTGGATTAAAAGATTTAATAGGTTTGAGTCTCTTTTGCTCACTAAGGCAGTATTTATTCAACAGTACAGGGTTAAGATACTGTAAAATAATTATTACCTATTATTGCTGTTTATATAACTGTTTCTATATGCATATGTTATTTACTCCTTTGATAAAAATCTGAAAAAGTATTTGAGTCTCTTTTGCTGTCAAACACTGGATTTGTTTGTGTAAAAATACAGTAAAAATACTGTAAAATAGTAAAATATTATTGCTTTTTAAAGTAGCTATTTCTATTTTCATTTGATTTGAAAAGAAATTTATTCTTGGATTAAAAGATTAAGACAGCATTCGTTTATTCAACAGTACAGGGGAAGATGCTATAAAATAATTATTACCTATTATTGCTGTTTATATAACTGTTTCTGTTGTGATGAATGCACACGTTATTACATGCGATATGTGATACTGACAAATGCAATTACACATGAGTGTTTCTGATGCAGATTAGTGTTGCAGAAGGATGAAAATGGTGCTTAAATGTGTGTGTTTTCTGCTGTCGTGAGTTTAGTTTAATTAAATGAAAAGTTGGAGGTTGGTAATATTTTCTGAATTTACTGAAAGACGACAAGGCGGGAAAATACTGAGAGAAAATACTGTATTTAGAGTAATTAATTAATGTAATTATTTCTATTTTCGTTTGTTTTGAAAAGTAATTTATTTCTATGATGAAAAGACTCATTTATTCAGAGTTCGTTTTGCTGCATTTGTTTGTGTAAAAATACTGTAAAAATACTGTAAAATGGTATAATTTTATTCCTATTTAAAGTAACTATTTCTATTTTCAATTGTTTTAAAAAGTCATTTTTCCTGGATTAAAAGATTAAATATTTTTGAGTTTCTTGTGCTCACTAAGGCAGTATTTATTCAACAGTACAGGGTTAAGTTACGTTAACAGTAAGGGTTAACAGTACATGCTGTAAAATAATTATTACCTATTATTGCTGTTTATATAACTGTTTCTGTTGTGATGAATGGACACATTATTACATGCGATATGTCATACTGACAAATGCAATTACACATGAGTGTTTCTGATGCAGATTGGTGTTGCAGAAGGATGAAAATGGTGCTTAAATGTGTGTGTTTTCTGCTGTCGTGAGTTTAGTTTAATTAATTAAATGAAAAGTTAGAGGTTGGTAATATTTGATGAATTTACTGAAAGACTACAAAACAAGGCGGGATTTTTCTATTAAAAAATACAGAGAAAACACTGTATTTAGAGTAATTAATGTAATTATTTCTATTTTCATTAGGTTTGAAAATTAAATTATTCTTACGATGAAAAGACGAATTTAATCAGAGTTCGTTTTACTGCATTTGTTTGTGTAAAAATACTGCAAAATACTGTAAAATAGTATAATTTTATTGCTATCTAAAGTAACTATTTCTATTTTCAATTGTTTTGAAAAGTAATTTTTTCCTGGATTAAAATATTAAATATTTTTATTATATAGTCTCTTTTCCTCACTAAGGCAGTATTTATTTATTCAACAGTACAGGGTTAAGATACTGTAAAATAATTATTACCTATTATTGCTGTTTATATAACTGTTTCTATATGCATATGTTATTTACTCCTTTGATAAAAATCTGAAAAAGTATTTGAGTCTCTTTTGCTTTCAAACACTGGATTTGTTTGTGTAAAAATACAGTAAAAATACAGTAAAATTGTGAAATATTATTGCTTTTTAAAGTAGCTATTTCTATTTTCATTTGTTTTGAAAATTAATTTATTCTCGGATTTAAAGATTAAATATTTTTGAGTCTTTTTTTCAAGATAGCATTCGTTTATCCAACAGTACAGGGGAAGATGCTGTAAAAGAATTATTACATATTACTGCTATTTAAATATAACTATATAATAACTATTTCTATATTCATATGTTATTTATTCCTTTGATAAAAATCTGAAAAAGTATTTGAGTCTCTTTCTGTTTACAAAGTCTTGAATTGTTTGTGCAAAAATACAGAGAAAATACTGTAAAATTGTGAAATATTCTTGCTTTTTAAAGTAGCTATTTCTATTTTCATTTGTTTTGAATTTTGATTTATTCCTGTAATGAACATATAATTGTGAGAGTTTCTTTTGCTGGATTTGTTTGTTTAAAAATACTGTAAAATATTATTGCTATTTAAAGTAGCTATTTCTATTTTCATTTGTTTTGAAAAGTAATTTGTTCCTGGATTAAAATATTCAATATTTTTGAGTCTCTTTTGCTCACCAAGACAGCATTAATTTATTCAACAGTACAGTGGAAGATGCTATTACATATTACTGCTATTTAAATAACTATTTATATATGCAAATGTTATTTATTCCTTTGATAAAACTCTGAAAACATAATTGAATCTCTTTTGCTTTCAAAGGCTGGATTTGTTTGTGCAAAAATACTGGAAAAACACAGTAAAAGTTTGAAATATTATCGCTTTTTAAAGCATTTTTTGTTTACATTTGTTTAGAAAAGTATTTTATTCCTGTTATGAAAAGACTTATTTATTCAGAGTCCATTTTACTGGATTTGTTTGTTCAAAAATATAGTAAAATTGTAAAACATCATTTCCATTTTTTATGTAATTTATTCCTGTGATAAAAAGATGACTTTTTTTTGAGAGTTGATTTGCTAAATGTGTTTGTTAAACAATACAGTAAAAATACAGCGAAATATTATTGCTTTTTAAAGTAATTATTTCTATTTTCCTTTGTTTTGAAATGTAATTTATTCCTGTGATGAAAGAATATTTTTTGAGGGTCACTTTGGTTGAATTTGGATGTTCTAAAAATACAGGACATACATTTGTAAAACATTATTGCTATTTAAAGTAGATTTTTCTATTTGCATTTGTTTGGAAAAGTAATTTATTCTTGTGATAAAAGATCAAAAGAGTCGCTTTTGCTGGATTTGTCCATTCAAAAATACATTAAAATACAGTAAATACAGTAAAATTGTGAATTATTATTGCTACTCAAAGTAATTCTTTTTTATATTTTTTTTGAAATGTAATTTATTACAGTGATGAAATTATATTTTTTGAGAGTCGCTTTTGCTGGATTGTTTAGTTCAAAAATACAGTAAAAAAATACAGTAAAATTGTAAAACATTATTGCAGTTAACCTATTTCTATATTTGTTTTGAAATGTAATTTATACATGTGATAAAAATGCGACTTTTATTTTCAAAGAGTTGCTTAAAATAGTGAAATATTATTGCTTTTTAAAGTAATTATTTCTATTTTCCTTTGTTTTGAATTGTAATTTATTCCTGTTGTGAAAAGTTGAAATATTTTGAGAGTCTATTTTGCTCACCAAGGCTGCATTTCTTTCTTTCTTTCTTTCTTTCTTTCTTTCTTTCTTTCTTTCTTTCTTTCTTTCTTTCTTTCTTTCTTTCTTTCTTTCTTTCTTTCTTTCTTTCTTTCTTTCTTTTAATAAATATAAATATATACATATATACATATACATATATACATATACATATATACATATACATATACATATATACATATACATATACATATACATATATACATATACATATATACATATACATATACATATACATATACATATACATATATACATATACATATATACATATACTTATACATATATACATATACATATATACATATACATATACATATATACATATACATATATACATATACATATACATATATACATATACATATACATATACATATACATATACATATATACATATACATATATACATATACTTATACATATATACATATACATATATACATATACATATACATATATACATATACATATACATATATACATATACATATATACATATACATATACATATACATATACATATGTATTTGTATGAGCATATCTCTCATTTAGATAAATTGTCTATGGAAAGATTTACAATATTATATTTGTACAGATACATTAGATTGGTACTGAAGTCAAATATGGAGCTTATCTAACGAATATGATGATGATCATAATAACGCTCCAATGTTAGTACACTGGAATTTACTTGTTAGAGAAAAATATTAAATAAAAGATTTAAAAAGAGCAAAATTCAAGAGAAACAAAAACTGTATAAAATTTTGTTGCAATTTTGTAGTTTTTGCATGAATTTAAATGTATTATCTTTCTATTTTTGTTTGTTCTATGTTCCTTTTTTTGGTTTGTTCTATGTTTGGTGCGTGAATTATTATTTAAATAAATATATCTGTTTAATAAATCAGGTTTGCTCAAATGCACCAACATATATGACCTAAATTCACTGAGAAATAGATAAAAATATTCATTTTCAAAATGGGGTGTACTCAGTTATGATGAGCACTTTATGTGTGTGTATATATATATATATATATATATATATATATATATATATATATATATATATATATATATATATATATATATATATACACTTTAAAATATATATATATACATATATTTAAAATATATATTTTTTATTTTACATAAGCATTTTTTCTATTTATTTATTTATTTATTATTATTTTTTTCATATTCCATTTTTTTCTGAGGCATATTTTGATTTTTAACATAATTTATCCAGTCTTCATTGTCACATAAGCCTTCAGAAATCACTTCAAATATTCTGATTGATGAAGAAACATTTATTTATAAAAAATTTTATTTGTTTTTTTAACAATTTTTTTTTAATTTATTTATTTTTGTTCTTTTTAAATTTGTTTTGAAATGTAATTTATTCCTGTGGTGAAAAGCTGAAATATTTTGCCCACCAAGGCTGCATTTCTTTGTTCAAATTTATTTTCTTTTTTTTATATAAAAAATAAATTGAGATTTAAATGAACTTTTTGCCTACTTTAATATATATATATATATTTACATTTTTTATATGAAAAATATTGAAGTTTAAATTATTATTTTTTTTCCCTATTTAATAAAAAAAATTCTGTGAGCCATATCTGGATTTCCAGCATCATTTCTCCAGTCTTCACTGCACATAATCATTCATAAACCACTCCAAACATTCAACATTTCTTTTTATCATTATTGTATTACTCACTTTTGCTCAACTCCAATTACACTGACAAATTACAGTATTTCACATGCAGATTATTCCCCAAAAAGATGTTAAAAAGTCAGTTTTGTCCTCCTACCGTGAGTTTATTTATAGTCAGAGCCAATGTTGAGATGACATGAGATGCTAACTGTGTTTAGATGTTCGGGTTCAAGCCTGGAGAGATTCAGCTCTACATTAAGATGCTAATGGAGCAGCACTTTGAGTTAATTGTGTAATGATTATTAGGCTTGTGTTTGCTGGCAGAAGCGCGTGGGGAATAAGGGCAGAAGCGCAGGTTAATTGTGTCATAGGTTATTTTGGCAGGCTTTTCCCCACGGCTCTGAATCATACCAGTGCCTTCATCTTCAGCACTTCTTGCCAGCATCAGACACTCAGAACAAAAAATCAATATCATTATGAGTGTTTATAGACTGTTTATGTCAGTATTTTAGTTTAGTGAGTTGTAGGCCGAAAACAAAATATTTGTATGTTTAAAACTTCTGGGAAAAAATACTGTAAAATTATAAAATGGTCATCTTTAAAATATCTTCTGCGCTTCCTGCCAACATCTGACGCTTTACAGACTTTAGATTTCAGTATTTTAGTATTTTAAGGTGAAACAGTATACATGTATCTGGTTATTTCAAACCAAACACAATAGGGAAATATGTACATGGGGAAATACAGTAAAATTGTGAATTATTATTATTGCTATTTAAAGTAAATATTTCTATTTTTATTTGTTTGTTTTTTTTTAATGTAATTTATTCCTGAGATAAAAAGCTGAAATATTTGAGTGTCGCTTTTGCTGGATTTGTTTGTTCAAAGATATTGTAAAACAGGGGTTCTCAACCCTTTTCACTTCGAGGCCCATCATCTTCTCCGAAAATTATTATTTGCTCACCAAGGCTGTATTTATATGTTCAAAAATGCAGGAAAACAATGCTGTAATTTAAAAACATTGCTATTTAAAGTTTTTTTAAATTTTAATATATATTTTAATTTTTATTTCTGTGAGGTGTAGCTGGATTTTTAGCATCATTACTCAAATACAACTCAGTCACGCGATCCTTAATAAATTACAATAATATTCTGATTTGATTATCAAACAACATTATTATTATTATTATTATCATTATTATTATTATTATTATTATTATTATTATTATTATTATTATTATTATTATTATTATCATTAATATTATTATTATTATTATTATTATTATTATTATTATTATTATTATTATTATTATTATTATTATTATTAATATTATTATTATTAGTATTATTAGTATTATTATTATTATTATTATTATTATTATTATTATCATTATTATTATTATTATTATTATTATTATTATTATTATCATTATTATTATTATTATTATTATTATTATTATTATTATTATTAGTAGTAGTATTATTATTATTATTATTATTATTATTATTATTATTATTATTATGATTATAATTATCATTATTATTATTATTATGATTATTATTATCATTATTATTATTATTATTATTATTATTATTATTATTATTATTATTATTATTATTATTATTATTATTAATATTTAGCTTTTTAATATTATTATTATTATTATCGTTAATATTTAGTTTTTATTATTATTATTATTAATATTTAGTTTATTATTATTATTATTATTATCATTAATATTTAGTTATTATTATTATTATTATTATTATTAATATTTCGTTTTTTTTATTATTATTATTATTATTATTATATTAACATCAATTGGACTTTTATATTAAAATAAAAGTACACACAAATATAGCATATTTTAGCAAATGTAGTATTTTTGTAATTTTTAGTCAATTTATTGTGTAGTTATTGAATTGAATATATATATATATATATATATATATATATATATATATATATATATATATATATATATATATATATATATTCCTTTAAAAATAATAACATGGACAATAGTACAATAAAAAGAGCAAAACATGATTTTACTTAAATAAAAGACGACAGTATTTTAATTTTGCCGTGACATAAATAATAATAATCTTCATTAACACCTTTAAGAATCATTCCTAAAGTTGACATTAGGTGTAAATCTTTGATTTATTTTGCATTGTGTACATGCTGAAAATGTAAACTATTATAAACTGCCCTTTGTGATGTAGTGAGTGTGACAGAATGCACTGTTTGTTGTGTTTTTGTGTGCAGTTCCAGCAGACGTCTGAACACGCGCTCTTCTCCTGCTCAGTGGTGGATGTTTTCACGCAACTCAACCAAAGCTTCGAGATCATCAAGAAACTGGAGTGTCCAAACCCTCACGCCCTCGCTCACTTCATGCGCAGATTCGCAAAGGTGAGACCTGGACAGCTTTTCCTTTCTTCTGTTGTGTTTTGATGTGATTTTTGACAGTTGGAGTTGTGAAATAACTGAAATCATTCAGCTAAGTACTTTAGCTGTGTGTTTATCTGAAAATAACTGCACATATTAGAATGTTCATCAGCCAATCAGAATCGAGTATTTGACTGTTGTTTCTGTGAAATAACTGAAATCATTCAGCGTAGTGAAATGGAGCTGTGATGCGCTCAAAACCTGCCGGAACTACTTCAGCTGTGCATTTATCTGAAAATAACTGCACACCTCAGAATGGTCACCAGCCAATTAGAATTAAGCATTTAAATGTTGCATCTGTGAAATAGCTGAAATCATTCCGCGTAGTGATATGGAGCTGTAATGCGCTCAAAACCTGCCGGAACTACTTTAGCTGTGCGTTTATCTGAAAATAACTGCACATATTAGAATGTTCATCAGCCAATCAGAATCGAATATTTGACTGTTGTAGCTGTGAAATAACTGAAATCATTCAGCGTAGTGATATGGAGCTGTGATGCGCTCAAAACCTGCCAGAACTACTTTAGCTGTGTGTTTATCTGAAAATAACTGCACATATTAGAATGTTCATCAGCCAATCAGAATCGAGTATTTGACTGTTGTAGCTGTGAAATAACTGAAATCATTCAGCGTAGTGAAATGGAGCTGTGATGCGCTCAAAACCTGCCGGAACTACTTCAGCTGTGCATTTATCTGAAAATAACTGCACACCTCAGAATGGTCACCAGCCAATTAGAATTGAGCATTTAAATGTTGCATCTGTGAAATAACTGAAATCATTCCGTGTAGTGATATGGAGCTGTAATGCGCTCAAAACCTGCCGGAACTACTTTAGCTGTGCGTTTATCTGAAAATAACTGCACATATTAGAATGTTCATCAGCCAATCAGAATCGAATATTTGACTGTTGTAGCTGTGAAATAACTGAAATCATTCAGCGTAGTGATATGGAGCTGTGATGCGCTCAAAACCTGCCAGAACTACTTTAGCTGTGTGTTTATCTGAAAATAACTGCACATATTAGAATGTTCATCAGCCAATCAGAATCGAGTATTTGACTGTTGTAGCTGTGAAATAACTGAAATCATTCAGCGTAGTGAAATGGAGCTGTGATGCGCTCAAAACCTGCCGGAACTACTTTAGCTGTGCATTTATCTGAAAATAACTGCACACCTCAGAATGGTCACCAGCCAATTAGAATCGAGCATTTAAATGTTGCATCTGTGAAATAACTGAAATCATTCCGCGTAGTGATATGGAGCTGCCATGCGCTCAAAACCTGTCGGAACTACTTTAGCTGTGCTTTTACCTGAATATAACTGCACAACTCAGATTGGTCATCAGCCAATCAAAATCGAGCATTTAACTGTTGTAGCTGTGAAATAACTGAAATCATTCAGCGTAGTGATATGGAGCTGTGATGCATTAAAATCCTGCCGGACCTACTTTAGCTGTGTGTTTATCTGAAAATAGCCAAACACCTTAGAATGCTCAACAGCCAATTAGAATTGAGAATTTGAATGTTGTAGCGCTGAAATAACTGAAATCATTCAGCGTAGTGATATGTTACATGTTGACATGTTACCGTGTTGTACCAGGTTTGTCTTTGTTTACCAAATTGCTTAACGTTATCTTTATTTCCTATTATTCACGTCTTGTACTTTATACCTGTATAATGTCCATTGTAGTTTATTAAATCTGATAATAAAAGAAACGAGTCTGTGTATAATAACCAATTTCACTTCACATTTATGGTTATTTACGTTTATATTTTCATAAATCAAAAATATTCATTCATAACATTAATATAATATTAATTATAGGGCCGTGCTTTATGTAATTATATCATTGTATTGTTAATGTACAGTGAAACCGATGAATTCGTGGTGAGGTAAGTGACGTTATAAAGTACTGTACACTGCCGTTCCATTTGAAGAAGTACCCGACTTGCCTCCTGGGAAGTTCGTTCTTCCAAGTGTGAAAGAACTTGGTATTTGAGTACTTGGTATTGAGAAACAGCCATTGACTTTGTTGTGCTTTTGAATGTTTGTTAAAAAAAGTCTACTGTACAATGCACTCATATATTATGTAGTTTCAAAATTCAACATATTAACATTTTAATGTAGAAAAAAAACAACGTGGGTGTATTAAGGTGCACAAATACAGCATGTGAGCTCTTATAGGCTGTTGTGTCATCACTCATATTGCAAGTCATATCTCTCCGGCCCCTCATTTGGGATGCTTTTCATTAACTGGCCCCCATGACAAACTAATTGAACAACCCTGCCGTAGAGCAAAATAGACGGCAAAATGGGATCATGCAAGTTTTCATTCTCCTAGTTGGAGAAATACGAGTTTAAACAGAGGCTGAAACCTGTCGCTGAAAACAACCACGTAATTTATTCTTTCAAGATTTGTTTCTTCCAAGCTTATCTAAGTTCTGTTGCACGGTTGTGCTTCATTCATTTATTTAACTACAACTGCTTATTAACAACTGTTTATTAAGTTAAAGTTTTGATACTGATTAGAGCTTGAAGTGGTGATGAGGTCTTAAAATATTCTGAGAAGGTCTTTAAAAAGTCTTAAAAAAAGGTATTGAAATTTCCTTTAGGATTCCTGCTTATCAGAATCAAGTATTCAGCAGACGCCATAGTATACGTTGTTATAATAAATAGCTATTGCGATATTCAAAATAAACAGTAAGTGTATAATAAATAGGCCCTTTTGAGTTCATTGTAAAACCTTTGCAGCACAGTCTCAGTGGTAGTATGATAAAATTCCACCAATTTCCATATTAAAAGACTAAATTACATGTAATAGTGGTATTAATCAACCCTTCAGCAATCCAGCATTACTGTGGCTGTAGGGTGTCGTACTGTTGCCAGGCAGCTGAGCGTAAAATCAGGAACAAATAATGGAAAAAAGCTTTGAAATGTGGAGATAATTCCAGACCTTCACTGCCTAAAGGACAAGGCTGTTTTTCAGGATGTGTTTTCATGACATTATTTGATTCACTGTACATGTGAAGTCATTTCTGCACCTCTGGAATCACCAATGGGAATTAGAAATATTCATTGAGTCAAGGTTGTCTTAGCGAGGTCAGGACTTAAAGATTTAAAAATGTGTGTTTTTAATTTTGGATGAATGGATGGATGGGATGAAGGAATGAGTGGATGCATGAATGAAGGAATGAATGAATGAATGAATGAATGAATGAATGAATGAATGAATGAATGAATGAACGAATGAAGGGATGGATGCATGAATGAATGAATTAATGAATGTAGGGATGGACAGATGAATGAATGAATGAATGAATGGGTGGATGGATGAATGGATGGATGGGTGGATGGATGGATGGATGGATTGATGGATGGATGGACGAATGAATGTAAGGATTGATGAATGAATGAATGAATGAATGGATGGATGGATGAATGGATGGATGAATGAATAAAGGAATTAATGAATGAATGAATGAATAGATGGATAAATGACTGAACGAACGAACGAAGGGATGAATGAATGAATGGATGAATAAATGAATGAAGGGATTATTAAATTGATGGGTGGCAGGATGGATGGATGGATGGGTGGATGGATGGATGGATGAAGTGATGAATGGTGAGAGGGAGGATGGATGGATGGATGGATGGATGAATGGACAAATGGAAGGATAGATGTATAAATAAATTACATAATAAATTGATGGATGGATGGATGGATGAAGGGATAGATGGATGAATGAATGAATGAATGAATGAATGGAAGAATGAATAAATTGGCGTAATGATGTATAAAGGAATGAAAGGATGAATAAATGAATGAACGACCAAACGTAGGGATGAATGGATGGAAGAATGAAGGAATGGATGAATGATGAATGAAGGTATGGATAATTGAATGAGTGAATGAATGAATAGGTGAATGGATGGATGGATGGATGGATGGATGGATGAAGGAATTAATGGATGGATGGATGGATGAATTAATGGATGAAGGGATGGATGGGTAAATGAATGAATGAATGAATGAATGAATGAATGAATGAATGAATGAATGAATGAATGAATGTAGGGCTGAATGAGTGAATGGATGGAAAAGGATGATATAATTGATTCATGGCAGGATGAATGAATGAATGAATGGATGGATGGATGGATGGATGGATGGCTGGATAAGGGGATGGATAAATGAAGTGATGAATGAATGGTTGGAGGGAGGGATGAATGAATGGATGGAGGAACGAATGAATGTATGGCCAAATGGATGGATAAATTAATTCAACGAATAAATGGGCGTATGGATGTGTGAAGGAATGGATGGATGGTTGAATAAATGAACGAACGACCGAACGCAGGGTTGGATGGCTGGATTGATGGATGGATGGACAGATGGATGAATGGATGGATGGAAGGAGGAATGAATGAATGAATGAAGAGATGGATAAATGGACAGATGGAAGAATGAAAGAATGAACGAATGAATGAAATGCAAATAAAAATGACCTCAGCCTTTTGAACAGTTCTCTAATAGTTCATCAATCTGAAGCCAAGGAAACTGCAATAAATCCCTCAGCATATTCATAAATATGTAAATAGGCAAATGAGGGCAGTAATGATATGCGTCCTCCAAGGCCACTGTAATAGATTTCTCGTGTCAGGTTTGCATGAAGTAATCAATGCCTCCTACAAGAGCCTTTACCCATAATCCTGTGGGAGGAGCAGCACTTCATCTGTATTCATTACAGACTTTCACAATTGGAAAATACATTGAAGAAATCTCTCAGAAACCTGTAATAAAATCTACTATTAACATACGCATAACAATATAATCAACATGTTTACAGTAAGTTGTTTGAGTAGATTTTAAGTTTTTTTTTGTTGTTGTTGTTGTTTTGTGCATCACTATTATGGTTTTAGTGACTTGTTCAAACCCTCTAAAGCCTTGTTAATATAAAATGAATCTTGTGAAGTGGCATTAGAGCATTGAGCAGCTTTGGTTAATGTTCCTGCGGGTTCAGTTTGTGTATTGATTGGATGCTGGGCGGCTGAATGGAAATCGTCATCGTGCCAATAAAACACAGCAGATTGAACTGTGCTGAAATGAGGACGTCTGCATGTCTGATCAAGCTTTCAGCTCTGACAGAAATCAGTTACCGTTAATCTCAGATGCTCCTGCTCGTGCGCGCACACACACACACACACACACACGCACACGCACACGCATTTTCTGCTTTTATTTGGATCCAAAAGAATAGGCAAAACAATAAGAATCCAAACACTCTAGGAATCAAACACGGAGAGTCTAAAAACCCTTTTGCATTAGGAACTACTTTCTTCTGCCATTCATTCACATCTGCAGCTGACGGTCAGAACAGCAGAAACCGCTGCTCACTCACCAATGTCACTTTAGAGCTAGTGTTTGAATAATTCCCTAGCGTAATGTCTGAAGTGATGACAAAACAGCTGATTTTGCTCACATTTTAAGACTATAAGGCTGAACGGTATGAAATGCCATCAGTCTACGGAGATTTACCAGTATTTCTCTGTTGCAATTGGGAGATCACAAAATTACTATGGTATAAATACAGCACTACAACATACAAAAGAGAAAGGGATCGACTGTCATTTACCTGTTTAATAATGATTTGATCAGCTGTAGTTTGAAATATGTACGCTGGTTTTCTCTTAGGCCTTATTATGCGGTCTCTGTCGCCATCTTGTGGATGATCATCGTCAACCATCTTTGCTCAAAGACAGGCTAATAATCACTCTCAGCACATATAAACATTTTATAATAAACTGCATAGTTGTAATCTAAACAACTACATTCTCAACTAAAAAAGCCTCAAAAGTACATTATGTTGTTCAACAACAGCAATATTTGTCAAACTGTAGAGCGTCCTCAGCTTGTTTGTGTGTGTGGGCAGAGTAATACACAAGGGTGAAGGGTGAAGAGGCGGTAAGAGTGCTGTTACTGGCAGATTCAGAACTGTTGTATGTATGTATATATATATATATATATATATATATATATATATATATATATATATATATATATATATATATATATATATATATATATATATATATATATATATATATATATATATATATAATTACATACACCTTTTTAAATCAAAACTTAAACTAATGCAAAACTAATCTTACAAAAAAACTTAAGATCACAGTTCAAAAATTTTAAACACAAAAATTTGTATGTTGGGAAAAAAATTATAAATAAATAAATAAATAAATAAATAAATAAATATGATATTTTGTAGCTTGGAAATATTTTTTTTTATTCTTGTTTGAATTTAAATGTATTATCTTTTTATTACTAAAGATGTTCTGTGAACAAAGTTTATTTTAATGATATAACTGTTTAATAAAACATTTTATTTAAATGCACCAAAATATTGCTTGTATTCACTGAGAAATGGATACAAATATTTTACTATATATATATAAATTTGTATAAACAAATAGTATTTGTATAAACTATATATATATATATTTATATATATATATATATATATATATATATATATATATATATATATATATATATATATATATATATATATATATATATATTTATTATTATTATTATTATTATTATTATCATTATTATCATTATTATCATTATTATTATTATTATTATTATTATTATTATTTATTTATCAGTTCACACAATTTCACAAAAAATCTGTCTATTAGAATTATTTCTAAGGCATCATATGTGACACTGAAGACTGTAATGATGCAGAAAAATCTGCTTTACATCATAAAAATGTATTAAATTTGAAAATAAATACAAATACAAACCAGTTATTTTAAATTATAATAATCATTCACAATTTAACCATCACAATAAAATATCACAACACTCTTAAACAACACTGTTTTAAACATATATAATGAATAATCGCAGCCATTTTAAACAACCCTCAATCATGAAATCAGCATATTAGAGTGATTTCATACGTAACACTGAAGACTGGAGTAATGATGCTGAAAAATCAACTTTACATCACAATAAGTGATTTATATTTATATATTTAAAATAAATTATATTTTACCATAAATATTTCTTTATTTAACCAGATAAAACCCCCATTGAGTTCAAGATCTCATTTACAAGGGTGACCTGGCCAAGAGGTCCGCAACACACGACTTATGAAAAAATAAAAATAATAGAAAATATAAAAAACTATTTAGTAAATCAGCTATACTACATTACAATATGTTAAAAACACATACATTGAGAAATGGACTGTTGTTGTTTGTTATAAATAACAGAGCGAAATTATTAACGCAATCTCACGGCAATTCGTAACTTTTTGATTTAGTGTCTAATTCGTATGAATTCGGACGATCTAATTCGTACAATGTGGTACGATTTGCTCATCCCCTAATGACAGTTGGGTTTAGGGGTGGGGTTAGGTGCCACGCCTCCTTTTTAAAATCGTTTAATTTCATACGACTGAACTTGTACGAATTTGTACAAATTAGCCTGACAAAACGTAAAATACTTAAGTTTTCTCGTGAGATCAGGCTGGAAATTATTTGAGTGGGATGAGTTCAGACATTTTAAGTTCAGACTGAAGAGTGTTCCAGGATGAGGAGGCGACATGACTAAAGGCTCGCCTCCCCATTTCAGTTCGAATGTAATGAATAATCCCAGCCGTTTTCTCAATCATGAAATCAGCATATTAGAATGATGTCTGAAGGATCTTGTGACACCGAATGCTGAAGTAATGATGTTGAAAATGTAGCTTTGTATCATAGACATATATTTTGATTTATTCATTTATAAATAAAATTTTCACAGTTTCTGCAGAATTTGTTGTCAAATCAGTACAAATCCACCTTGCTGGCCAAAATAATCTTTGTTCAGAAACATGTTGAATGCTATAGAATGTAAATGTGTGTGTTATGTCTTATAAGCTCATGCGCTGTTCATTTTAATGTCTAAATCTACTTTTACTTCTCTTTCCAGACCATAAATAAAGTGCTCATCCAGTACGCAGCCATCATCTCCAAAGACTTCACCAATCATCTCAGCAAAGAGAAAGTGGTGAGTCTATACACTCAGGGTGTCTGTGGGGTCTTAAAACTCTTAAGAATGTCTAACAATGTCATACGTTAGGCCCTAAAAAGTCTTACATTCACTGAAATATTGTGTTGTAGGTCTTGAATCATTTTAAACTGGTCTTCATTTTCCTATGTTCATGTAAAGCTACCCAACAATCTACCTCAATAAAACGTTAAGCAAATGTTGTAGTTATTAACTCTCAATGTGGTTTAATTATCTTTATATGGGCACAGTCATATCACCCTGCAGCCCAAGAGTGGTTACTCACTGAAGCTAAGCAGGGCTGAGCCTGGTCAGTACCTGGATTAGAGACCAATTGGGAAAACTAGGTCGCTGTTGGAAGTGGTGTTATTGAGGCCAGCAGGGGGCGCTCAACCTGTGGTCTGCATGAGTCCTAATGCCCCAGTAAAAGTGAAGGGGACTCTATGCTGTCAGTGGGCGCCGTCTTTCGGATGAGTCATTAAACCGAGGTCCTGACTCTCTGTGGTCATTAAAAATCCCATGGCACTTCTCATAAAGAGTAGGGGTGTAACCCCGATGTCCTGGCCAAAGTCCCTCTATCGCCCTTACGATCATAGCCTCCCAATCATCCCCATCCACCGAATTGGCTCTATCACTGTCTCTCCCCTCCACCAATAGCTGGTGTGTAGTGAGCGCTGGTGTCCAAGTGGATGCTGCACACTGGTAGTGGTGTAGAGAGACCCCCCTCCCCCTATGATTGTAAAGCGTTTTGGGTGTATGGCCATACACGATAAATGCGCTATATAAAATACACACATTACATTACATTACAATAACATTTGTTTAAAAGTTCTCTATTAATGGATGACACTGACCTGGACTGACTGTTGTGCATATATTCAGTTCATTATGAATGAATAAACCAGTCATTAAGTCATTATTTTTTAAAGAAATGTTATGTTAAAAAAAGTGTATGTATACAACTAGAGTTTGCTTGTTTTGACACAAATTTGTGGCAAAACAACTACTTTATTTTGGATGAGGCAAGAAAAAAATGTTCTATTATCGTTAGAAAAATATACTCAGTGTTATAAATAAATATATACTCAGCCCTGTAAAAATGTACTCAGCCCTGTATAACAGGGTGTCGGCGGGCTCTTTAAAACTATTAAAAGTTGACAAATCATTTATGAGTAAATTAAGACCCTTAAAAGGTGTTACAATGTCTTAATCACGTTTTTACGAGGTCTTCAATTTTGTTCAAGCATTGTCCAAAGTGTTTGACTCCAAAAAAGCTTAAAAATATTTATTTTCCTCCTGATATTAACAACGGCGTGCTCGATCCACACGATTGGTTCAGGCCGGAGCTCCTCCGGCCAACCTCCTCCATCTGGGTGATTTGCGTAATTTGCGACAAACGCGGGAAGGTGATGTGGACGCTCTCCACATGTAGCAATAACCATAGAGCGAAGCAGATGGGATATTGAGAAAATGTAAGTCTGCGTACTCCTGGTTGGAGAAAGATGGATTTAAACAGTGGCTAAAACCTGTCGCTGAAAACAACCTGAATTTATTCAGGTTGTTTATTGGCTGAAACAACGCTGAATTTATTCTTTCAAGCTTTGTTTCTTCTGAGCTTATCTGAGTTCTGTTGCATGGCTGTGCTCCATTGATTTATTCAACTTCAACTGCTTATCAACAACAGTTTATTAACAACTGTTTATTAAGTTAAGGGTTTGATACTGATTAGAACTTGAAGTGACGATGAGGTCTTAAAATATAATAGTCTTTAAAAAGGTACTGAAATTATCTTTAGGATTCCTGCATATACCCTGTATAAGCCTGAAATTGTTTTCATAATGGTTGTTCACTGTAAAAAAACAATGCTTTTCTTACTTGGGGGGTTTGTGTTGTTTCTATGCCAAACATTTAAAGATTATTAAATCAAGAAGCCTTTTCTTGATGTGTAAAATATATCGTTTTCAGTCAAATGAAGTGAGTTTTTCCTTAAAACAAGCAAATTAATCTTCCAACAGTGTAAGAAAAACAATCTTATATCAAAGTGAAAACAAGAATATTTTGCTTACCTCATTGGCAGATTATTTTGCTTGTTTTATGCAAAACTCACTTCATTTTGACTCATTGTTTCTTAAAACAAGACTATTTGTTTTTCTTTTATTTTTTCTTGCATTTTCAAGGCAAACAAAAAATAATGTATTATTTTCAGAACTAATAATTAGTGATTAATTCATTTTTGCCTTAAAACAAGCATAAAACACTGCAAATGGGGTAAGCAAAATAATCTTGTTTTCGGTTTTAAGTAAATGTTGATTTCTTACACCATTGGCAGATTATTTTGCCTGTTTTAAGAAAAAAAAAACCTTCATTTTGACTTTATTTTTCTAAACACATAACAATATGTTTTACTAGTCTAGAAAATGCTTCTTGATTTAGAAACTTTTACATATTTGGACTAGAAATAAGACAAAAAAAATCTCAAATGCACTTTTGGTAACACTTTAAATAATAGTTAATGTTAGTTAATGTATTTATTAAACTGTAAAACCCAAAAAGTTAAGGTAACTCAAACAATTTGAGAAAACCGATTGCAACAAACCATTTAAGTTCAAAAACGAATCCTAATGAGTACTGTGACCTTAATCCATTTGAGTAAATGAAGCAATTTGTAAAACCCAAATAAATGAAGAGAACTCAAACCAACTGAGTACTGTAAAACCCAATAAGTTAAGACAACTCAAACCATTTGAGCAAACCGATTGCTACAAACCATTTGAGTTAACAAACTAATCTATACGAGTACTGTTAACTTACTCCATTTAAGTTGAAGTAATGAGGTATTTAATCAACTCATTACCTTCAACATTGAGTTCAAAACTCTTTTCAAATTAGTAGAATTAACTTTCAGTCAATCTTGAGTTAACTACACTCATTTCATTTGATAAACTTGACTATTGGGTTTTACAGTGTAACATTAAGTATGATTAATCTTGTACAGCATTTGAAGAGTTCAGATGCAAAACCCTCTAAATCCATCATAGCTCTTTTTTGTAAATGAACATTTTCTATCAGGCTTATATAATTAGGTTCAGAACTTTATTTTATAGATAACGAAAAGGTTATTAGCTAGTAATTAAAATAACTTTTTTTGAAAAATGTCACTTTAGACAATTCTTTAGTTTTTAACCATGTTGATTTTCTCTTGTGGCAAAACCAGCTAAATCCGCTTGTGCTTTTTATGCAAAAACCTCTAAATCCACCTAATGGGACAAGACAGTGTAATTAGTTGAAAAAAACACTAAATATGCCATTAGAAATGATTTTACCAAACATAAAACACATTACACAAACCATCTGAAATTAAAAACACATAAATCTGTCAAGTAAGTGGCGGTTCATTTCGCTGTGGTAACCTCTGATAAACCAGAGACTAAAGTAAAATAAAATCTGTCAAGTAAGTGCATTAATCAATAACATTAAAACTGACATTAATTAAATCTTTACAATCTGTTGTCATTTATGATGTTTGGTATTTAGATTTAATGTAAGTAGAGCAATGTAAACATTGTAAGCTAAGCTTGGTAAATTCAAATAATGTAGTGTAAAAACATTATGAAACATCTATATATATATATATATATATATATATTAGCCTATATTATCTCTACAAAAAAGCTTACATTAGCAAATAAAACACAAGGTCTACAAGGCAAAAAGGGGATGCCTCTCAGACACTTTTTGAAGCCATCATTTATTCATTCTCACCATACTCAAGGTCTTGGTCTCTATTTCATCTCTTGTTTATCCTCATAGTATCCATGTGGGATAAAAGAACAGCATCTTAACTTCATCTTTCATGAAACGCAGTTGCCGTTTAATGTATAGTAAATCAGACTCATTTAAAGTAGCGTCACTGCGCAAAAAACCTCTATAGATGCATGCTACACTTCCGACTGTACAGTGTGTTTTCTTGTTCTTATAATGCACAGAGTTTTGAGGTAAAGGATGTTTTTATTTGCCATTTACTGACAGTCGGGCAGGCTCATGCAGTTCATCAAACTCCGTCTTTTAAAATCTGAAGCAGAATAAAACAGTCTCCTCATAAAAAGCCGGAGGATCAGCGCGTCATTACATTGAAAACATATGATTCGATTCGCGCCTTCTGATTAGTTCTTGGGATATAGCGGCTTTTGCTATTAAAGGCAAGTGGCGTTTAGAGGCTTTTGCCATTAAACTGTTATTTCAACACAATCTCACGGCAATTCGTAACTTTTTGATTTAGTGGCTAATTCGTATGAATTCGTACGATCTAATTCGTACAATTTAGTACGATTTGCTCATCCCCCAATGACGGTTGGGTTTAGGGGTGGGGTTAGGTGCCACGCCTCCTTTTTTAAATCGTACAATTTCGTACGACTGAACTTTTACGAATTCGTACGAATTAGCCACTAAACTGTCAAAACGTAAAATACTTACGTTTTCTCGTGAGATCAGGCTGGTTATTTCTGAATGCGCTGATGCTGCGATATAAATTATTTCAAGTAAAAATATTTGTTAAACATGTAGTACATGCCTAAAGCATTCGCACATTGTCATTATCCAATTTTTGGCGGAAGTGGCGTTTAGCGGCTTTTGCATCTGAACTCTTCATTTATTAATCATAGTTCAACGTTAACTAATGCGTTATTAAAATTAAAAGTTGTGCTTGGTACAGTTAGTTAATGCACATTGAGTTAACTTAACATTAACAAACATGAATAAATACCGTAATGAATGTATTACTAATAGTTTGTTCATGCTAGTAAACCAACACAATCTCACGGCAATTCGTAACTTTTTTTTTACTGGCTAATTCGTACGAATTCGTACGATCTAATTCGTACAATTTAGTACGATTTGCTCATCCTCCAATGACGGTTGGGTTTAGAGGCGGGGTTAGGTGCCACGCCTCCTTTTTAAAATTGTACCATTTCGTACGACTGAACTCGTACGAATTCGTACGAATTAGCCACTAAACTGTCAAAACGTAAAATACTTACGTTTTCTCGTGAGATCAGGCTGAGTAAATACATTATTTTCTACATTAAGTTTTTCCCCGCATTTTTTGCAGCGTATAAAACGTCTTGATGAAACCTGCAGAAACCCTGATGAACTTTAAACCTGCTCCATCATAAAAGCTCAGCATGTTTTAAAGCCATGACCCTGAGATTGTCCGAACACATCCTAATGGGATTATCCCGGAGACGCTTGCATGCAGGCCACAAAGAGACATATAACACAGAGACCTTCTCTCGTCCCCGTCTGTGCTTTTAACTTTGCTCTCTTTGTGTAAAACTGACAGCGTTCGCGGCGCTAGCTCAAAGCTGCTTTTGTTCTAGCCTGCAGTCTTCCTGTAATGATTATTATAGCTTGACATGCAGGACGCGAGGAGAGACAGATGTATCTTTTAAGTGCCGTGACAGAAGCATAGAGAGAAAATCAGCCGGCCGGTAATTAAAGACGTATATCTGCCTCAGTCTGGAAAGATAGATCCATCGCTCGACTGACAGCTCAATTCATTCTCAGAATATCTGCATCTTTAACACACAAAAAATCTGTCATCGTTTACTCCCCCTTCACTCGTTTCAAACCTGTTGAGCTTCTTCTTCTGTTGAACACGAAGGAAGATAGTTTGATGAATGATGGAAACCTGTAACTCTTGACCTCCATAGTATTTGGCTTCAGCTTCTCAAAATATCTTCTTTGTATGAATCCAAAATCAAACATAAATGTGCTTTAGGTATGTCGGTGCTCTTGGATAAGGGTTTCAAGAAGATAAGTCCAAGGCACTCGAAAAGTAAGTGGAAAAACATTAAAGCTTTTATTAACATGGCTATTATTTAATTTAAAACCCACAAAGACCTGATATATACATGAATGGGATCAATTTCAAGCTACCCAACTATGAATTCCCTACTGAAAAAACAGCTTAAACCAGCTTAGGCTGGTTGGCTGGTTTTAGCTGGTCGACCAGCCTGTTTTTAGAGGGGTTTTGGCCATTTCCAGGCTGGTTTCCAGCCATTTCCAGCCTGGTCTTAGCTGGTCAGGCTAGGAGATGACCAGCTAAAACCAGCTTGACCAGCCTAGGCAGGCTGGGAGCCCAGCCAAAACCAGCTATGTCCAGCTTAAACCAGGCTGGTCAGGCTGGTTTTAGCTGGATTTAGCTGGTCATTTTCCAGCCTGACCAGCGAAGACCAGGCTGGAAATAGCTGGAAACCAGCCTGGAAGTGGCCAAAACCCCTCTAAAACCAGGCTGGTCGACCAGCTAAAACCAGCCAACCAGCCTAGGCTGGTTTAAGCTGGATTTTTCAGCAGGGTTGTACATTAAAACAAGTGATTCTGTTAAAGATTCAGACTTAATCTGTTTTACAGCGGTCACATTTATGTGTTTCATATAAGAGTTTCATCATAAGTGCTCTGTTGTTGAAAATTAATAAAGGGTTGTTAACCAGACAGCCAAAATCCAATTTTAGTAGCATCTTAAGAGTATGATGACTACTGCAAGTGTGTGAGATGTGAAGCTTCATTCAAGATCTGACAACTTGACAAATATTGACAAAAATTGATTTTTCATAACTTTTTCTGTATTAAATAAACTACTATACATAAACAACTACTGTCATTGCTACCGCTGCCTTTTAAATCTTGCATTTACCAACTGCGCAGAAATCAACAGTGCAACTGGGGTATAATGCCAGATTGAGCTGAAAAATACTTGACGATATTAAAAAAATCGTCAATTGTGTGAGATGTGAAGCTTCATCCAAGATCTGGCAACTTGACAACATGGATAAAAAGTGATTTTTTGGTAACATTTTTATTATTTTATTTATTATTTTTTTATTTATTAAATAACTACTATACTAACTACTACTGTCGCCGCCTTTCAAATCTTGCATTTACCACTGCACAGAAATCAGCATTTCAACTGGGTTATAATGTATGTTGCCAGATTAAGTTAAAAATGCTTGGAGATTTGAATAATTCGTCAATTGTGTGAGATGTTAAGCTTCATACAAATTCTGGCAACTTGACAGACATGGACAAAAAAAAGTGATTTTTTTGGTAACTATTTTGTATTAAATAACTACTATACTATTCTACTACTGCCATTGTCATTGCTACCGACGCCTTTTAAATTTTGTATCTACCACCTGCGCAGAAATCAACGGTGCAACCGGGTTATAACCTATGTTGCCAGATTAAGCTACTTGACAAATATAGACAAAAATTGATTTTTCATAACTTTTTCTGTATTAAATAACTACTATACCATAAACAACTTCTACTCTCGTTGCTATCGCTGCCTTTAAATCTTGCATTTACCAACTGCGCAGAAATCAACAGTGCAACTGGGGTTATAATGTATGTTGCCAGATTGAGCTAAACTACTTCAAGATTTGAATATTTCATCAATTGTGTGAGGTGATGAGCTTCATCCCAGATCTTGACAGACATGGACAAAAAGTGATTTTTCATAACTTTTTTGTTATAAATATCTACTATACTATATACTACTACTACTGTTGTTGCCACCGCCGCCGTTCAAATCTCGAATCTACCAGCTGCACAGAAAACAACACGTAACGTGGTTGTACATGTTGCCAGATTGAGCTGAAAATACTTGACGATATGAAAACTCGTCAGTTGTGTGAGATGTTAAGCTTCATACAAATTCTGGCAACTTGACAGACATGGACAAAATAAAGTGATTTTTTTGGTAACTATTTTGTATTAAATAACTACTATACTATTCTACTACTGCCATTGTCGTTGCTACCGACGCCTTTTAAATTTTGTATCTACCACCTGCGCAGAAATCAACGGAGCAACCGGGTTATAACCTATGTTGCCAGATTGAGCTAAAAAACACTTCAAGATTCGAATATTTCATCAATTGTTTGAGATGATGAGCTTTATACAAGATCTGGCAACTTGATGAACATGGACCAAAAGAGATTTTTCATAACTTTTTTATTAAATAACTACTATACTATACTACTACTGACGTTGCTACTGCTGCCTTTCAAATCTTGCATTTACTACCTGTGCAAAAATTAACAGCACAACTAGGTTTTAATCTCAAATCAAATCAGGCCTTTATTTGTCATATACACTTTCGTATAGTGAAATTGAACCCCCCCTAACCGTACACAAACATCACAATTTTCAGGGGAAGACAGGTCACAGGAGGTAGCATTTAGAAAAGGAAGTAAGATACATTTCAGGATAGGGAGGCAAAAAAAAAACTCCTTCTCATCTTGCTCTTGAATTAAGGCAATGTGAGACCAGGGAGAAAAAAAGCCTAGCAATCAGCACATAAACACAAGACAGACACAAAATTGCCACAGTGGATGGGAACAGGGGGTGTGGATATAGTCCGATGAGGGCGGCAGTCATCTGGTCCTGCAGCCAAGGGGTAGCTGGTCGCAGACCCGCCTACCCCCTCCAGTGGGTGTGAAAGCACCACAAAGGCGTGGGATGAGGAGAGAGATAGGTAGTGATTGTCTATCTGTAGCTGTGTATGTATGTATGTATGTGTGTGTGTGTGTTGTGTGTGTGTGTGGTGTGTGTGCGTGTGTGTGTGTTTGTGTGTTTGTGTGTGGTGTGTGTGCGTGTGTGTGTGTGTGTGTGTGTGTGTGTGTTGTGTGTGTAAGCCTGTAGAGTCCAACAGGTGTCTTGACAGGGAGCAGGAATTTCAGAATTTCTGTGTTGCCAGATTGAGGTAAAAGTTTTGAGTTTTGAATATTTGTCAATTGTGTGTGGTGAAAGCTTCATACAAGATCTGGCAACTTGACAAACATGGGTTAAAAGTTATTTTTCGTAACCTTTTTTAAATTATTATTTATAATAATAATAATAAAATAATAATAATAATAATAATAATAATAATAATTAATATTGTTTTATTATTGTTTTATTATTATTATTATTATTATTTATTATTATTATTATTATTATTATTATTATTATATTATTATATTATTATTATTAATATTATTATTATTATTATATTATTATTTATTATTATTATTATTATTATTATATTATTATATATTATTAATTAATATTATATAATATTATTATTATTATTATTTATTATTATTATTATTATTATTGTTATTGTTAATTATTATATATTATTATTATATTATATGTTATATTATTATTATTATTATTATTTTTTATTATTATTATAATTATTACTATTATATTATTATTATTATATTATTGTTATTATTATTGTTATTATTATTATTATTATTATTATATTATTATTATTATTATATTATATTTATTGTTATATTATTATTATTATTATTATTATTTATTATTATTATTATATTATTATTATTCTATTATTATGTTGTTGTTTGTTGTGTTGTGTTGTTGTTGTTATTTGTTATATTATTGTATTATTATTTATTATTATTTATGTGATTAATTATGATAAATTTTTGTCTGACACTACTTGTGATACAACGTTTCCTTTTCTTAACGTAATCAATCATTTTTTTTACCGTATTCTCCTGCAGCACCTTAAATGCCCTCTTGCTTATAATCAGTCGAGCAGTGTTTATATGCATCGTCCTGCATTCATTAACGACAGCGCGTCTGTTCTCTCATTTTCAATTAGCGCGACGGCTTCATATTTTCTTTCAGAGGATTCACAGCTATTCGTCACTCTGTCTGACATGTGACCCTTTAGTAAGTGTGGCGATGCAGACACTTTAATTAGCTGATGGAGGCCTGCACTAATTACACACTCCTACCCGTCCAATTAACTCACATATGCAGGACTGTCACATCTCTAGTTCATCTGTTTGTCAACACCGGTCCTGCCAATGGGTTTCTGACTGAGACAATTTACCCAAAGTGCATTGCGATAACAGACATCGGAAACAGACCCTACTGACCCTTTGAAAAAACAGATGTTCTTTATAAATATTAGTTGACTAGCAACCAGGGCCGGAGCAAGCTGAACTGCCGCTCTAGGCAAAGGACTGTCACGCCGCCCTCAACCACACTGTAACAAATTAATTGTTGAGGAAAACATAAAAAAACAAGGCAACTTGATGCAGTAAGAACTTTGAGTTGTCCTCACACATCTGTTTTTTTAGTTTTTCTCAGTAACAATATTTTGTTCCGCTTACCTTTAATTTAGCTTTATTCATGCAATGTTCATTATTGTATTGTACTAACATAGATATTCTTGTCACATCAACTGAAGCAACAGTTACTGCTATTGAGTCAATCATTTTTTTCTGTTCACTGGATGATTTTTTTTTATTTTTATTGCAATTTAAGTAATTATTACTAGTTAGCTATATCATCTGATTTTAATCAATTTACTTAAAATGACCAGCACAGACTTATTAATTTCTTTTCATTCATTTATTTTGGCATAATCCCTTTATTCACAGGAGTCGCCCTGACGGAATGAACTGCCAGCTATTCAGCACTATGTTTTACACAGCGGATGGCCTTTCAACTGCAACCCAATACTGGGAAACACCCATTCACATTCAGACACCTGTACGGCATGTCTTTGGACTGTGGGGGAAACCGGAGCACCCGGAGGAAACCCACGTGAAAACAGGGATGCCAACTGACCCAGCCGGTTCTCAAACCAGCAACCTTCTCTCTGTGAGGCGACTGTGCTACCAACTGCGTCACTGTGTCAACTCTCCTACAAGCAACAGATAAACAAACTTAGTTTTTGATCGTCATAAGCGAATTATTTAAATATCAATGTTCCTGTTCAACACAAAAGTGTTTGTCCAGAAAACTCAGTTAAACATGTAGACATAACATTTTTTAGCAAGTACTGTTGACATAACAATTTTATATGACATAACATACATATTTTTATGTAGATCAATAGTTATTCACAACTTTAGTATATATGACAGAAAAAAGTACAGGGGCTGAACAAATGGTGATTTTATTTTTAACAGTGCCAGTGTTGCCAGATGTAGCTAGTGATTCCAGAACAGTCATCTGGAAAGCAGTGTGGATTTAAAGGTTTTTTATAAAATTAGCTGACAGATTTTGACCTAGTTCAACGTTTTTCTTGATGTAATGACTCCAGTAATGAATGAGGACTATTAGTTTAATATGGAATGATTATTCAGCATTCACAGTTTAGTTCATGTGACTGAAGACATAGAGAATGATAATGTTATAAACAGCAGAGAGTTGTTGAAAGCAGTTGATGCATGTCCAAAAGCATTTGCACAATTTGCTGGAAGGAATGAGAAACTGCCTACTATGATGTGCCCAACAACGACTAATAGTTCTGAGAAATGCATTACCGTTTGTGCAAATGTAAATAGTGTCGTGAGAAATGCACCAACGCCACTGAGAAAAACTGTAATTCATTTATAAATGAGCCGATTCGAACGACTCTGAATGAACAATTCAGTGATAAAGGTAAAGGTTTGGCGCCACCTATTGGACACTTTGGTTTTATGCATTTCAGCCAAAAATAATGTAATATTTTTAAATATATGGAAAAATCAGATCATTCAAATAAATATAAATGTAAGGTTAAATATGACATCTTAGATGTGAATAGATGATATTTAAAAGAGGTGTTGATAATGGGCTTTGGGCAAACATATCATTTACATTTACATTTAGTCATTTAGCAGACGCTTTTATCCAAAGCGACTTACAAATGAGGACAAGGAAGCAATTTACACAACTATAAGAGCAGCAGTGAACAAGTGCTATAGACAAGTTTCAGGTGTGTAAAGTCTAAGAAGCAAAGCATTAGAAATTTCTATTTTTTTTTTTGATAGAGAGAGAGAGAGTACAGTTAGTGGTATAGCCAGAGAGGCAGTTACAGATTAGGAAGGAAAGTGGAGACTAAACAGTTGAGTTTTTAGTCGTTTCTTGAAGACAGCAAGTGACTCTGCTGTTCTGATGCAGTTAGGGAGTTCATTCCACCAACTGGGCAGATTGAATGTGAGATTCGGGAAAGTGATTTCTTCCCTCTTCGGGATGGAACCACGAGGCGACGTTCATTCCAGAACGCAAGTTCTGGAGGGCACATAAATCTGCAGAAGTGAGAGCAGAAGGAGCAAAGCTAGAGGTCGCTTTGTAAGCAAACATCAGAGCTTTGAATTGATGCGAGCAGCAACTGGCAGCCAGTGCAAACGGGTGAGTAGCGGAGTGACATGTGCTCTTTGGGTTCATCAAAGACCACTCGTGCTGCTGCGTTCTGAAGCAACTGAAGAGGTTTGATAGAGTTAGCTGGAAGCCCGCCTAGTAGAGAGTTGCAATAGTCCAGTTTAGAGAAAACAAGAGCTTGAACAATGAGTTGAGCTGCATGTTCAGATAGGAAGGGTCGGACCTTTCTGATGTTATAGAGTGCGAATCTGCAAGATCGAGCAGTTCAAAAATGTTCCTTATAATACTAAACTATATGCTATGCTGTACTATAGAATATTGTAATAAATAGCATCTTATATAATTTGATAATGAAGCGTGTGCATGCAAATGTGTAATTTAGCACAGCTGTAAAATACTGGGAGAGTTTGAAAATGCCCCTGGAAAGAGCTTGAAAAGGCCAAAAATGTCAAATAAAATTGATTAACCTATAAGATGTATTTGAATGAAAAATATGAATTTGGTTCACTGAAGCCTGCATATATTTATTACACAAACTACTGAAAATAGCTGACCCCCGATGGCCAAAATGCTTAACTTTAGCTTTAACGTTTCGGTGATCGTCTACTCTTCCCTGCTGATGACCCCTCACCTACTTTCTGCTGAATCTGAATTTCACGATCTGAATTTCTGGTGTTGAATTTTAGAATGTTGAATTTGATGTTCTCAATTTCTTCATCTTGAAAACTTGAAACTGTATTTCTTATTATTTGACGTTTATTTATTGTACATCTTATTATTTTTACAAACTGGATATCTGCAGTCTAGGAATTCAGAACACAAAAAATCAGTAGTCTGAAAACACGTCTATAAAAAATCTGCCTTGAAAAATTCTGTAGTTACATTTCAGATGTTCAATATTCAAGTAATGAAATTCAAATTAAGAAATTAAAATTCAAAATTTTTTTAGCTGCGTATAAAAATTCAGATTTATTTAATTACAATTGTCAATAGGCGATTCTGTGGCACAGTAGATAGTGCTGTCGCTTCACAGCAAGAATGTCTCTGGTTTGAGCCTCGGCTGGGTCAGTTGGCGTTTCTGTGTGGAGTTTGCATGTTCTCCTCGTGTTCGCGGGGGTTTCCTCTGGGTGCTCCGGTTTCCCCCACAGTCCAAATATATGCGGTACAGGTGAATTGGGTAGGCTAAATTGTCCGTAGTGTATGAGTGTGTATGGATGTTTCCCAGAGACGGGTTGCAGCTGGAAGGGCATACGCTGTGTAAAACATGTGCTGGATAAGTTGGCGGTTCATTACGCTGTGGCGACCCCTGGTTAATTAAGGGACTAAGCCGAAAAGAAAATGAATGAATCAGAATCAGAATCAGAAAGAGCTTTATTGCCAGGTATGTTCACTCATACGAGGAATTTGTTTTGGTGACAGAGCTTCTACAGTGCAACAGGATTACAGAGACAGGACAAAAAACAGATAATAAATATATTCTAAAAAATACAAGTAAGTAGTGAATGCCAATATACAAATTGACAAGTGTATGTACATGTTTATTACTATATACAACGTTATATGTGCAGCTGTTATGTGCAAATTGGCATGTAAAGTGTGTTGTTAAATAAGTGTATATGTGTATAAAAGTGTATAGCAAGTAGTGATGTTGGTTCCACAATTATTATCAAGTGTTCATGAGATGGATTGCCTGAGGGAAGAAACTGTTTCTGTGTCCGGGTGTTCTGGTGCGCAGTGCTCTGTAGCGTCGACCAGAAGGTAAAAGTTCAAAGAGGCAGTGTGCTGGGTGTGAGGGGTCCAGAGTGATGTTGGCAGCCCTTCTGCTCGCTCTGGATAAGTACAGTTCTTGGGGAGTAGGAAGGGTTGTGCCAGTGATTCGCTCAGCAGTCCGAATTATTCGACGTAGTCTTTGGAGGTCATATTTAGTAGCTGAGCTAAACCAGACAGTTATTGATGTGCAGATGACTGATTCAATGATGGAGGTGTAGAACTGTTTCAGCAGCTCCTTTGGGAGGTTGAACTTCCTCAGCTTGGGAAGAAAGTACAGCCTCTGTTGAGCTTTTTTGACAATGGAGTCAATGTGAGTGTCCCACTTCAGGTCCTGAGAGATGGTGGTGCTCAGGAACCTGAATGACTCCACTGCTGCCACAATGCTGTCCATGATGCTCAGTGGGGGGAGAGCAGGGGGGTTTCTCCTGAAGTCCACTATCATCTCCACTGTTATGAATTGTCAATAATTCAAATTAAAACAATTCAAATTCAGATTGTTTTGGCATATTTTTAGCTCCATATTTACAGCAGTGCAGATGTCTGTTTGTGTTTTGAAGGCTGGCTGCATGTACAAATGAGAATAATCTCTTGTTGAATCATCTGTGTTCTTCTTCCAGCCCTGTATCCTCCTCAACAACATCCAGCAGCTTAGAGTCCAGCTGGAAAAGATGTTCGAGTCCATGGGAGGAAAACAGGTCAGAAATACACTCACTCTTACACTCCAGACTTTCTGTTTTCCCACTAACTGTGAGTGAAGTTGTAGAAGATCACTTGCTGTAAAGCTGCGTTCATCACGTGTCTGAATTACTGCCATTATGAGACTCATAAGAAGGAGATTCCTGCTTCTTCCTCTTAAAGGGACAGTTCACCTTAAACTGACAATTCTGTCATCATCTACTTACCCTTTACTTGTTTCAATCCTGTTTGAGATTCATCTGTTGAACACAAAGGAAGATATTTGGAAGAAAGCCTGAAACATGTAACCATTGACTTCCATAGCGTTTTCCAAGTTTTTCTTACTCTGAAGTTTTCAGCTTTCTTCAAAATATCTTCTTTTAGTGTTCAGCAAAAGTAATAAACTCATAAAGTTTTAGAACCACTCGAGAGTGAGTAAATAGTAAGTACATTTCATTTTGGGTGAACTATCCCTTTAACAGGCTGCAAACAAATACCAGCACTTCTTTCAGAAATTGGAGATTAATTGGGGATAATTTTATACAAATATACTCAACCAAAACAATACTTTTTAAATAACATTTTAGGCTCTATTTTAACGATCTTAGCGCTTAGTTTAAAGGGTATGGTGCAAAAGCATTAAGGCCGTGTCCGAATCCACTTTTGCTATTTTAAGGACGGAAAAATACGTTCTGCGCCCCGGTGCATGGTCTAACAGGGTTGTGCTTATTCTCTTAATGAGTTCTGAGTGTGTTTTGAGCATAACGTGAATTAAACCAATCAGAGTCTCATCTCACAATCCCTTTAAGGGTCAGTTGCATCACGCCAACTGTTAAACAGAGCATCTGCAGTGCGAGGATAAAGAACGAGCCTCCTCCATTTAGCCTCTTTACTTTCTCTTTACTTTTACTCTTTACTACTTTACTTTGGTGGAAAAGGAAACAGTGTTGTACGCACTCCACTGAAAACATTTAGTAGCCGACATGTTTAATTTAGTTTGTTAAGTGCAAAGATTTGTTTCAAAACTATTTCTATATTCAGTTCTAATTTCCAGCAAATTAATAAACGAACAATAATAACGAAGTGTGGTCGTAAAACTGAGTTAAATGCAAACACACTGAGTTAAATGCAAATCCTGTTCTTATGCCCCATATGGTTATGCAGATGTCTCCAAAACCCAACAGGTGGATAAATCTAAACTGTTTTTATTAAAACAAGTATAAATACGTATATTATAAATAATACTGCTAATAATAATAACATTATACAAATTGTCTTGAATAAACAAAAAAATTCCTGCATATATAGGTGCATAAATAACGAGCTCTGTGCTGGACTTTGGAGCAGCTTTCTAGTTGGTCAATGGCACAGTCTATTTCAGTTCCTCAAAATAGCAACACGCCAACAAATCCACCTTAACACTCCTCTTTTTCAGACTAGCACACCCATAAGTCTACAAAAATGCGCAAATGGTTTTGCTAATAAACAATGTGGCGCAAAGCGTGAAAATTACAGTCGTGCTGGTCTGAAAATAGCAACAAATCGCACCAAACACATCTTGCGCTTTATTGCGCCAGGTGTATGATAGGGCCCTTTATTTTATAAGTAAAAGTAAAATATATAAATATAACAATCTTCTGTCCTCCAAAAGCTATTCCAAAAATTTTCAACCAAACTGAAAGATAAAATAATGCAGCGCTCCAATGTTCTGATGCATAGATATATACACTAGATATTTTATTTATATAGTTATAGTTTATTTATATAGCAAATTTCATACACAGTGGCAATTCAAAGTGCTTTACATAAACAGGCATCAAAAGAGACAAGTATAAATAAAATAGAAACAAATAATATAAAAACAGATGAAAACGGCGTAAAGACAGTTTTTTTTCATATTCCAAAACATCGGTGTATCATATTTTCTCAATTTATTCTGAGACTTTCCCATTCTGGTGATCGACCCCCCCCCCCCCCCCCCCCCTTCTGTAGACTTTTTTGAAATCTATTGATCTATTAGACGTCTTTAACAGATCTCATTTTTCACCTGAAATTGAAAAGTTAAGCATTGCAGCTCTAATTACGTGCCCCCTAATTTCAACTTCCGTCTGGACACGGCCCCTGATATCTACCCCCTTCTGGGAGTAGATCACTTTAGCTCGCCAAACTTAATAAAAGGTCTAGATCTCAGCCAGACGCCAGGGACTTTAAACCCCTTGCGACAGATTATATGTTGCGAGTCACGTGTAAATATGCTGCTATCCAACAGAGACAGATCTACCAGTATGGTGATGGACCAAGTTAAATCTTTTAACTGCCCAATCAGATACAGTTTTTTCATATTCCAAAACACCAGTGTATCATATTTTCGGTAAAAAAATATTATCATATTTTTAGATAAGATTTATTTTTTTAATTTTTTGTACACTATAAAAAAAAATCTGTAGTTTTACGGTTTATTTACTATAAAAATTACCTTAAAATAACAGACATTAAAATACATAACTTTCCTTAAATTTTTAATTTTGTTAAATTTCAGTAATTCAACCTCTGTTATTTTACAGTAAATTTCTGTAATTCAACCTCTGTTAATTTACATTAAATTTCTGTAATTCAACCTCTGTTATTTTACAGTAAATTTCTGTAATTTAACCTCTTTTATTTTAAAGTAAATTTCTGTAATTCAACCTCTGTTACTTTACAGTAAATTTCTGTAATTCAACCTCTGTTATTTTACAGTAAATTTCTGTAATTCAACCTCTGTTATTTTACAGTAAATTTCTGTAATTTAACCTCTGTTATTTTAAAGTAAATTTCTGTAATTCAACCTCTGTTACTTACAGTAAATTTCTGTAATTCAACCTCTGTTATTTTACAGTAAATTTCTGTAATTCAACCTCTGTTATTTTACAGTAAATTTCTGTAATTTAACCTCTGTTATTTTAAAGTAAATTTCTGTAATTCAACCTCTGTTACTTTACAGTAAATTTCTGTAATTCAACCTCTGTTATTTTACAGTAAATTTCTGTAATTTAACCTCTTTAATTTTAAAGTAAATTTCTGTAATTCAACCTCTGTTACTTTACAGTAAATTTCTGTAATTCAACCTCTGTTATTTTACAGTAAATTTCTGTAATTCAACCTCTGTTATTTTACAGTAAATTTCTGCAATTTAACCTTTGTTATTTTACAGTAAATTTCTGTAATTCAACATCTGTTATTTTACAGTAAATTTCTGTAATTCAACCTCTGTTATTTTACAGTAAATTTCTGCAATTTAACCTTTGTTATTTTACAGTAAATTTCTGTAATTCAACCTCTGTTATTTTACAGTAAATTTTATTCAACCTCTTTTATTTTACAGTAAATTTCTGTAATTTAACCTCTTTTATTTTACAGTAAATTTCTGTAATTTAATCTCTATTATTTTACAGTAAATTTCTGTAATTCAACCTCTGTTATTTTACAGTAAATTTCTGTAATTCAACCTCTGTTATTTTACAGTAAATTTCTGTAATTCAGCCTCTGTTATTTTACAGTAAATTTCTGTAATTCAACCTCTGTTATTTTACAGTAAATTTCTGTAATTCAACCTCTGTTATTTTACAGTAAATTTCTGTAATTCAACCTCTGTTATTTTACAATAAATTTCTGTAATTCAGCCTCTGTTATTTTACAGTAAATTTATGTAATTCAACCTCTGTTATTTTACAGTAAATTTCTGTAATTCAACCTCTGTTATTTTACAGTAAATTTCTGTAATTCAACCTCTGTTATTTTACAATAAATTTCTGTAATTTAATCTCTTTTAATTTACAGTGAATTTCTGTTATTCAACCTCTGTTATTTTACAGTAAATTTCTGTAATTCAACCTCTGTTATTTTACAGTAAATTTCTGTAATTTAACCTTTGTTATTTTACAGTAAATTTCTGTAATTCAACCTCTGTTATTTTACAGTTAATTTCTGTAATTCAACCTTTTATTTTACAGTAAATTTATGTAATTCAACCTCTGTTATTTTACAGTAAATTTATGTAATTCAACCTCTGTTATTTTACAGTGAATTTTTATTCAACCTCTTTTATTTTACAGTAAATTTATGTAATTTAACCTCTGTTATTTTACAGTAAATTTATGTAATTCAACCTCTGTTATTTTACAGTAAATTTCTGTAATTCAACCTCTGTTATTTTACAATAAATTTCTGTAATTTAATCTCTTTTAATTTACAGTGAATTTCTGTTATTCAACCTCTGTTATTTTACAGTAAATTTCTGTTATTCAACCTCTGTTATTTGACAGCAAATTTCTGTAATTAAACCTGTTTTATTTTCCAGTAAATTTTTGTTATTCCACCTCTTTTATTTTACAGTAAATTTCTGTAATTCAAACCTGTTTTATTTTCCAGTAAATTTTTGTTATTCCACCTCTTTTATTTTACAGTAAATTTCTGTAATTCAACCTGTTTTATTTTCCAGTAAATTTTTGTTATTCCACCTCTTTTATTTTACAGTAAATTTCTGTAATTCAACCTCTGTTATTTTACAGTAAATTTCTGTAATTCAACCTCTGTTATTTTACAGTAATTTTTTATTCAACATCTTTTATTTTACAGTACATTTCTGTAATTTAACCTCTGTTATTTTACAGTAAATTTATGTAATTCAACCTCTGTTATTTTACAGTAAATTTCTGTAATTCAGCCTCTGTTATTTTACAGTAAAATTCTGTAATTCAGCCTCTGTTATTTTACAGTAAATTTCTGTAATTCAACCTCTGTTATTTTACAGTAAATTTCTGTAATTTAACCTCTTTTATTTTACAGTAAATTTCTGTGATTTAACAGGCCTTATTTTAAAATTTTTTGTAAATTTTGTAAATTTTTATTTTGTAAAAATACAGATTTTTTTACAGTGTATGTTGCGAACTTTTGTGCTCAACAAGTAACGTTAATGATGATAATACAGTTGCTTACTGCATTCACCGTAAGGCAAAGTAGCACAAACTTGCTAAACACTAGGCTATGCTATAGTTTTGTTGAATAACATAAGCAAACAATGTGAATGAAATATGACAACAAGATGCTGCGGTGCCAGAAATTTGTATTATTGTCGGCTGAGAGAACAAGTCGTTCATAACGGAGATTCATTCACAAATGCAGGAGGGGGGGGGGTGTTTCAGGACACGGATTGGATCAAATTTAACAGGAAGGAAGGATAATACATTTTCATGCACACAAACACATGCTCTTTGTCAGGAATGCCCGTGCGGTTACTTATCCATCAATTTAGAAAAGAGATGTAAAATTATCGTAATTTACATGAATATTTGCATACTGACCATCGGGAAAACTCCCGATCATAGATATATGTGAATATGTGTATGTATCTCTGGCTCTGGATGGCCATTCCTCCACTGCACCTTAGTCCCACATTCATTTCAAAGGAGCACTACCCTGTACTAAAATGGCGGCTCTGTTGACGCATTCCTTCCAATAGACAACAATAGCGTAGACGACATCTAATGTAAATATCTATGGTTCTGATGTTATTTGATGTGCAGTGTTGCCATAGAAACAGCAGAAGCTCAGCTCATGGTTGCAGGAATGGATGATGAACGCAGCTGAACAGCAGTGAATCCTGCATGTGTGTGTTGTGCTTCTTCAGTGTGGTGTAAATGTGATAAATCTGTGTTTCTTGTCGTCCTGGTCTCCTCTGGGCTCTTGCACCAGGAGGAAGGGACTGTGGTCTTCTGCAAGGTGTGTGACAGGTTTCCTTGAACATCTCTCTACACACTCAATATAAAGCTTCACCATTGGCATCGATGCTCCATGAAGGAACGTTAACATCCATCAAGCCATCAAAATTGCACTTATTTATAGTGGAAGTGGTGTGTTTAGTTCAGGGGGTTTCAAACTTTTAGTTGACATAAATCCTAAAATATGAAATCGCTTGTATATATTTTATGTCCTAAGATTATTAAGATAAATATCCTCATTCTAAGATTTTGATTCTTGGAGTTTTTGTCTTGTTTTTAGTCCAAATATCTAAAAAGTCTTATATCAGGCATAATTTTCAAGACAAATGATAAAAATTGTTTCGTTTTCAGGAATAATGAGTCAAAATTAATCGAGTTTTTCTTTAAAACAAGCTAAATAGTCTGGCAATAGGTAGAATAATCCTAATTCAACCTGGAAACAAGTTTGTTTTGCTGACCCCATTGGCAGATAGACTTATGATTTCTGAAAATAAAACAATGTTTTGACTTGTAAAAAAATTCTTCTTAATTTAACAATTTATAGATATTAAAGCGTTTTTTACAGTGTGAAAACCCCATCTATAAAATATATTTAGAATAAATGTCTCTTTTATTTATTTCTGTATTTATTTATTTATTTATTTATTTATTTATTTATTTCTGTATTTATTTATTTATTTATTTATTTATTTATTTATTTATTTCTGTATTTATTTATTTATTTCTGTATTTATTTATTTATTTATGTATTTATTTATTTATTTATTTATGTATTTATTTATTTATTAAGGTATTTATTAATGTATTTATTTATTTCTGTATTTTTTATGTATTTATTTATTTATTTATTAATGTATTTATTTATTTATTTATTTCTGTATTTATTTATTTATTTATTTATTTCTGTATTTATTTATTTATGTATTTATTAATGTATTTATTTATTTATTTATTTCTGTATTTATTTATTTATTTCTGTATTTATTTATTTCTGTATTTATTTATTTATTTATGTATTTATTTATTTATTTATTTATTTATTTATTAATGTATTTATTAATGTATTTATTTATTTATGTATTTATTAATGTATTTATTTATTTATTTATTTATTTATGTATTTATTTATTTTTTTCTGTATTTATTTATTTATTTCTGTATTTATTTATTTTTATTATTTATTTCTGAGTTAATTAATTAATTAATTTATTTATTCATTTATTTATTTCTGTGTTAATTAATTAATTAATTAATTTATTTATTTATTTATCATCTAGTGTTCATTTATTAAAATTAGGTTTGGCATTATTTGTTTATTTGAATCTTATTTAATGTTTTTCAAATTAATGTTATAGATTATATTTTTGTATCCTAATAATTAGATTAAATTATTAGATAATTAAAAAATTTTCATTTAGAAAAGATGATTATCATCATGTTGACATTTTTTGTTTATTATACATTATACACCATATATATTTATCTTATATATTATTATGATATCTGTTTATTTTTGTTTGATCTAATTTTCATGAAAATCTTATGGATGGCTTATTTATTTGAATATCTTATAATATTTGTACAACCAAAATTGTATTGTTTATAATTATTATAATTATTGTGTCGTAATTTATCTTAATTTATTTATTTCAATCAAAATTTTGATTAGTATGTCATTTCTCAAATTTTATATTTTTATTATATATACACTACCTGAAAAATGTCTTGTTGTTGATCCCAGTTTTAAGATCAACAAATAATACCTTGACTTCTAGTTGATCATTTGGAAAACTCTCAGACGGTGGATTTTATTGATGAATTATCTGTTGAACTGCATCCTCACAAATACTGCAGAAGACCTACTGGAACCCGCATGGAGCCAAGATGCTCATCAAATCAGTCAAGTTTGGTGAAGGAAAAGTCATGGTTTGGGGTTACATTCAGTATGGGGGCGTGTGAGAGATCTGCAGAGTGGATGGCAACATCAACAACCTGAGGTATCAAGACATTTGAGCTGCCCGTTACATTACAAACCACAGGAGAGGGTAAATTCTTCAGCAGGATAGCGCTCCTTCTCATACTTCAGCCTCCACATCAAAGCTCCTGAAAGAAAAGAAGGTCAAGGTGCCCCAGGATTGGCCAGTCCATCACCAGACATGACCATTATTGAGCATGTCTGAGCTAAGATGAAAGAGGAGGCATTGAAGATGAATCCACAGACTCTTGATGAACTCTGGGAGTCCTGCAAGAAGCTTTCTTTGCCATTCCAGATGACTTTATTAATCAGTGATTTGAGTCATTGCAGAGATGTATTGATGCAGTCCTCCAAGCTCATGATGGAGTCAGACACAATATTCATTCTGTTTCCACTGCAGCATGACCACATATTCTATACTGGACATTATTTCTGTTCAGTGATGAGACTTTTGTCTAACCAAAGTCAGACTTTACTGTCCTATTAATATAATTCAAAATCAAGCCATGATCATATTTTATTGTGGTGAAATAAGCGTAATCTACAGGCTTTTGCCTTTCATATGAGCCACTTCTGATTCCAAATGATCAACTAGAAGTCAAGTTATTATTTGTTCTTCCTAAAGCTTGGATAGGCGACAAGACTTTTGTCAGGTAGTGTATATGCTAGGGTTTAGGTTAACTTTTTGCCCTGTTCACTAGTACTCTCTTGCAAACCCCAGTTTGAAAACCCCTGATTTAGATGATCATGTTTTTAAAAAATAAAAATACAAAAATCAAACAAAAAAAATAGTTGTTTTAAGAAAAGTTCACTTAAAGCTTCTTTAATGGAACCAGTAATGGTTCTTGTTTGGCTTTGCTCAACAAAAAAGCAGTGTACAACCAGTCCAGCTGCAGGAATCACATTTAATCATCATTTACTCACAAACCCCTTACACAGAGGTTTGAAGCAACATTAAACGCAGTAAATGATGGCTCTGCACTGGATCTCTGCAGTTTTCTGGTTGTGAATAATTCAGGCTGTTCTGTACACTCTCTGTTAATCAGTTCTAGCAGCATAAGCACTAATACACTCATCTAAAAACCCACCTCATATCCTTTCACTCCTACTACTTCCTGTCCCGCCCCCGAAGCATGATTAACCTGCTTGTGTTTCCAGCATGAAGAGTTATTAATATATGATGCTGATGATATGTACACAATGTTGAAGAAAAAGTGAACTGCCGTGATCATTTACTCATCCTCATGACCTCAGACAAAACAAGATATACAGGTGAAGGCAGAATTATTAAGAGGGGTCTTGCTGCAGACTCGGTGCAGATGCAATCTGAGCTGCATCCAATGCTTTTTAATGTGCTCACCTAACCCCACCCCTAACCCTACTCCTCACAGTGATGTCACTAGCGCACTAGTGCATTGTATCTGACTTTGTATCTCTGAGCGATGCAATCTCAGCTTGCATCATGAAGGCTGTATTCAGATACTATTGGAATTATTAGCCAATTAAACACCTTTAATAAAATGCCAAGACATGCTCATGGTCGTAATTTAACAGTTTTATTTTGGATCAAAAACGTCTGGAAAAAACAAAAACGAGATACAACTGATTAAAATTCTCACAACTTTAAGATTACAGTTGTTGCATTTTATTGAATAGTATTATATAAAACATGTAGAGGTTTAATTTATATGGAATAATTCAGTTACAAATCTTAAATGAAATGGAACTGTAATGTGAAGGGGATGCTGACAAAGGAGTGCAGATCCAAATGCAGGTTTATTACACAGAGATGGTCAGGCAAGCAACAGTCAACACAGGGGCAAACAGATGTATGCAGGGAATCCAGAGTCATGGTCAAATAACAGCCAAATGGTCCCAGCAGCAAACCACATAAACAATTAACAAACAAAGCACAGCAAAAGAAGAGAAACATGTTCACAGTAACAGTATAACAAGACTAGCAATTGGTGCTGCGTGTGCTTTTAAAGTCCATGTAATCAGTTCATAACGATCCTCCGACTGTGTGTGTGCAATCAGCGGAATCCGGAACAGGTGCATGTGAGCGGAATTTATCTATTTTATTTATTGAAGATTTGATCGTAATAATCTAGGAAAAGTCTGTAAAATAACAGTGTTTTTCTGTAAACATTTTAATGAAAATATCTGTAGATTTATTATTTTTGCACTTTATTTCAACAAAGAAATTTTACCGTAATTTTATGGTTTTTGTTTGGCAGCCGTAGCTGCCAGTCATTTGACCTTTTTTTAAGATTTTTATTTTTTTACAGAGCAAGTAATTACAATTATTACTTTAATTTTACGTAATTTTAAATGTACTTCAAAAAAACTGGAAAAAACACTGTGTAAATAATACGGCAATTGTATTGTATAAAACAGGAAAATTGCTGTAATTTGTCATTAATTATATAGTACATAAAATAACAGTCAAGCTGTTAATTTACAAATATTGTTTGTAATTTTTACGGACTTTTGAATATAATAGAATTATTCATCTTTTTTCTAATGTTTCCCGAATGCTGTTTAATAGAGATTTTTTTTCAACACATAACAGTTTTAAGAATTTATTTTATTTTATTTTGAAAGATACTAGCATTCTTAACTAGGCTTTGCTAGGTTAATTACTGTAGGTAAATTCAATGCAATTCAATTCATTTTCATTTGTATAGCGCTTATACAATGTAGATTGTGTCAAAGCAGCTTCACATTGAAGGTAACAGTAAATAGGAACAGTGTAGTTCAGTTTGTAGTGTTTAAGTTCAGTTCAGTTGAGCTCAGTTCAGTGTGGTTTAATAATCACTACTGAGAGTCCAAACACTGAAGAGCAAATCCAACGATAGGCAGCTCTACAGATCCTGAACCATGCAAGCCAGTGGCGACAGCGGAGAGGGAAGAAAACCTTCACTAATTGGCGGAAGTGAAGAAAAAAAACCTTGAGAGAAACCAGGCTCAGTTGGGCACGACCATTTTAATTTCTCCACTGGCCAAACGTCTTGTGCAGAGCTGCAGTCTCAGTGGCGGAGGCTGGAAGCTGGCCTCAGCGAAGACTCGTCTGTCTCTGGAGCGTCACAGGAATCAGTCTCATGTTTCACTCCTCCATGACCACCACAGTAGCTTCTCAGGATACGGCCTGGTCCAGGATATGGAAACCTTGGGATCATCTCGTCGTTGGTCTTGGATTGAATCAGTGACTCTGCATAGTCTGAGGGCCTCGGGAAGAGTATCCCCAGGTGGAAATGGAGAATAAAGAGAATAATTAGCGTAGCTGCTGTTCATAGTGTATATAAGCAAGATGCAGAGCCTGTGTGGGAACCCGCTAAGTGGTGCACTGAGTGTATGCTTTACTAAACAGATAGGTCTTTAATCTAAATCATTGAACAACAGTGGTTTGTTCTGTAGACAATCGAATAATAATATCAAAATTATTTTGGAAAAAAAGCTGAAAACCTGTAACCATTGACAAACTAGAGGGATAGTTCACCCAAAATTGAAAATTATGTCCATATTTACTTATCCTTCACATATTTCAAACCTGTTTGAGTGTCCTGTTTGAGGAAGATGTTGTGTGAAAACCTGTAACCACTGACTTCCATAGTATTCAGGTTTTTTTCCTACTATGGAAGTCAATATATACAGTTGAAGTCAGAATTATTAACCCCCCTTAATTATTAGCCCCCTGTTTATTTTTTTCCCCCAATTTCTGTTTAACGGAGAGAAGATTTTTTCACCACATTTCTAATCATAATAGTTTTAATAACGCATCTTTAATAACTGATTTATTTTATCTTTGCCATGATGACAGTAAATAATATTTGACTATTAACTAATTAGGACAGGACATGAAGCACCAACATTTTTTTTAATATTGCCCATGAGTATCCACATTGACACAGTGGGTTGCACAATCGCCTCACAGCAAGAAGGTGGCTGGTTCAAGCCCCGGCTGGGTCAGTTGGTGTTTCTGTGTGGAGTTTGCATGTTCTCCCTGTGTGGGTGTGGGTTTTCTCCAGGTGCTCCGGTTTCCCTCACAAGTCTAATAACATGCGCTATAGGTTAATTGAAGAAACTAAATTGTCCGTAGTGTATGTGTGGGAACAGTGTATGGGTGTTTCCCAGTGTTGGGTTGCAGCTGGAAGGGCGTCCGCTGCATAAAAACATATGCTGGATAAGTTGGTGGTTCACTCCACTGTGGTGACCCTTGATTAATAATGGGACTAAGCCGAAAAGAAATGAGACTGAGTGAGTATTGATTTAAAAATAAGCTAACTATGAATATTTAAGAGTATCTGAAACCCGGGAGGTCCGACAGACTCATAATCAGTGACAGATCTCTGCTAAACACTAACGTGAACTATTAACACTGTAACGTTAAATTCATTATAAAGCTCATTATCCTCTTAATTAGTGAAAGTTGCTGTGAAACGGTCAGTAGATGAGGGTTTGTGTCCTGCACCTGAGCATTTCTGATGGTCACAATCTCTGTTTTTACTCTCTAACACTCTCTGAGCTTTTCCTGGACACTTCGGGATCCTTTATTTATAAATCCACGATAACGAGCCACTGTAATTACATTCTTCTGTGAGTTCGCTAATTGCTTTGGGAACAGAGTTATATCTGGAGCGCTCGGTTTGATGAAGAAAGCACAATTCAGGATTTAGTCACACACTCAAACTGCTGTTTTAAAGTTCTGTTTAAAGGGACAGTTCACCCAGTAATTAAGATGTACTTACTATTTACTCACCGTCAAGAGGTTACAAACATTTACGAGTTTCTTTCTTCTGTTGAACACTTTAAGGAGATATTTTGAAGAATGCTGAATCCTGGTAAGTATTGACTTCCATAGTAGGGGTTTTTGCTACTATGGAAGTCAATGGTTACAGTTTTTCAGCTTTCTTCAAATGATCTTCTTTTGTGTTCAATGTATCATCATATCATATCATATCATATGTCATATCATATCAAACATTTTTTTAAATTATTTCAGTATAAATGCTGAGATCTTGTGAACACTTTTTTTAGTAAAAATAAAAATGTATTTTTGCTTGATTTATTATTTTTAAAATGCCGTCTAATGTTTTGCATCTCTGATAAGTATAAAAATCTTGACATATGTTTTAAATGACCTAGCAGGAATCCATATTTAACTATTTTTTTTTTTACAAAATTGCATAAAGCAAGTTTATAAAAGCCAAACCAACAATAACTTAGCATCAATCAAGATTACAGAGAATGTAAATGTACCCAAATTAGCCTAAAGGCTATATATATATATATATATATATACAATTTTTTTTCATTCACTCATTCATTCACTCATTTATTTTCTTTTCGGCTTAGTCCCTTTATAAATCAGGTGCCGCCATATATATATATACACAGTGCATCCGAAAAGTATTCATAGCGCTTCACTTTTTCCACATTTTTTTATATTACAACCCAAAACTGATTAAATGTTTTATTTAATTTATTTTCTCAACATTCTACACACAATCCCCCATAATGACAATGTGAAAAAAGATTATTTGAAATTATTGCAAATTTATTAAAAATAAAAAAGCTGTAAAATCACATGTAGATCAGTATTCAGCCTTTGGCGTGAAGCTCTAAATTGAGGTCAGGTACATTCTGTTTCCACTGATCATTCTTGAGATGTTTCAGCAGCTTCATTGGAGTTCACCTGTGATCAATTCAGTTGATTGAAGAAAACCAGGCACCGCTCATCACCAGGCTAGTACCATCCCTACAGTGAAGCATGGTGGTGGCCGTATCATGCTGTGGGGATGTTTTTCAGCAGCAGGAACTGGAAGACTAACCAGGATAGAGGAAAAGATGAATGCAGCAATGTACAGAGACATCCTGAATGAAAACCTGCTTCAGAGTGCTCAATGACCCAAAGCACACTGCCAAAATATCAATGGAGTGACTTCACAACAATTCGGTAATTGTCCTTGAGTGGCCCAGCCAGGACCCAGACCTAAATCCAATTGAACATCTTTGGAGAGATCTGAAAATGGCTGTACACCGTCGCTTCCCATCCAACCTGATAGAGCTTGAGAGGTACTGTAAAGAGGAATGGGCAAAAACTCCCAAAGACAGCTGTGCCAAGCTTGTGGCATCATATTCAAAAAGACTTGAGGCTGTAAGTGCTGCCAAAGGTGCATCAACAAAGTATTGAGCAAAGGCTGTGAATACTGATGTACATCTGATTTTTCAGCTTTTTTATTTATAATAAATTTGCAACATTTTCAAAAACTCCTTTTTCACATTGTCATTATGGGGGATTGTTTTGGAGTAAGGCTGTAGCATAAACAAATGTGGAAAAAGTGAAGCGCTATGAGCACTTTCCAGATGCACTGTACATATATATATAATTGGATGGAAAAAGACTGTGTAGGTGTCAGGATGATCTTGTATTGTTGAGTGTGAGGGTCTGCTTGTCTGTTCTGTGTGTTTTCCATTAAGCTGATGAGAGTGAAGCTCCTTCACTGATGGATCTGACAGTGTCTGCTTTCCGGAAACCATAAGCACGCACACACACACACAGTTCAGTCAGACACTGCAGAACACACAGCTGATCTGAAAAGTGCTCCTCAATTACTGTCCCACTAGGGAGGACAAAACCTGCAAAAAACAATAAATAAATAAATAAATCCACAAATTCTTCTATACATAAATATATCAATAATCAATAATGTGGCCAGATAAATAATTAAATAAATTACACAAATGTAGAGGGAGTAAGAAAATGATGAACTGAAAGTAAGTTTTTTTTTTCAACCCTCTTTCAAACGTTTATTTATTTTTGAACCTCTGTCCGTAATTACTTTTACTCAGCTCAACATGCTAATAAGAGGGTGTCTGACAATCATCAGAAGCCGGTCTTTATGCCATCGTTGGTTGATTGCTAGAAAAATGTTGTGTTCATTTTTTTGACCGGCTTCTGATATATCAATACCATAAATGTAATATAAAATATATATGCATTGTTCCTAATACTCGTGTGTGTGTGTGTGTGTGTGTGTGTGTGTGTGTGTGTGTGTGTGTGTGTGTGTGTGTGTGTGTGTGTGTGTGTGTGTGTGTGTGTGTGTGTGTGTGTGTGTGTGTGTGTGTGCGTGCGTGCGTGCGTGTGCGCAGCTGGACGCAGAGGCCAGTGAGCTGCTGAAGGAGCTGCAGAATAAACTCAACACCGTTCTGGACGAGCTCAGCGCCGTCTTCGGCTCCAGGTCAACACACGCTTACACAGCACAAAACTCATCTAATGTTTTTATTTACATCCCTTTGATTCCATCCTGAAATGTTAGGTTATGATAGTGTTGATCCACAGCTCTGATTATGTCAGCAGAGAAAGTGTTTGGATGAAAAAGCAAAACCTAACATGTTTTCTTCATCATTCATATGTAATATTTGTCTTAAAAGCAAATAATAACCGAATAACCATTGGCTTCTGTGATATAAAAATAAATTATTTAAATATATTTTATACATTACATTAGCTGGAGCGATCTATTTGTTTTATTTATTTATTATTCATTTATTCTGATTAGTTTATTTTCTTTATATTTATTTAGAAAATATAATATTTTAAATAGTTTACTGATTGAGTAGTGTTTTCATTAATGTAATGTTCATTTCTATCTGTGCATTAAAAATATAGACATGTATATGCATATAAAAGAAATTAATTTAACAATTTATTGTAAGTTTTGTGTGATTATTAATATTAAATTAGATTAAGCAACAATAAAAATGCATCATATATGTTTCATGCATATATTGTTAACAAATACAATAATTAAATTCTTACTATAAAATAAACAACAATAAAATATTTAATAATTATGTTTAAATTAGAGCTGTCAATCGATTAAAAAAATAACTGATTAATCACACTTTTTTTGCAATTAATCACGATTAATCACATTTAAAAGACTGAAACTTTTAGTTTTGGCTATTCAAATGTAAAATTAATGTAAACACAAGACAAAAAAAACTATTTAAATTCAAAATATGATTGTTTATTAGAATTGTTGTTTAACTTGTAACACAGATTTCTTCATGTAGGCAAATTACCCAAAATAAACCATCAAGATCCTCAAACTGTTGGCTTGACAGCCATATTTATTACAGAAATAAAAACACAGGCATGTAAATGCCATTTAAATTTGAAAACAATCAATGCCAATAAAGAAAACAATGATTTCCATGTTGGATTCTGAGTGGACTGCAGAAAAATGCCAAAATACAGGCGTTGCATATATGAAAATTAGAAAATTATAATAATTAAGTAAATTAATACAAACAATTGTGCTAATTGATAAGTTGTATTGCTGAGAGTTGAGAACATTAATTATAAAGTAGAAACAACTTTGTTTAGTCCTCCTTTACATTCAGCCAGTTAAGACAGTCCGGTCTGACATTATTGGGGTCAATGTGGCCCTTTTCTTTTGAATGATGTGACCTTAGAGTGAGAACAGTCTCTCACATGCAAAATCACCGAATCAGCACATGAATTTCGGTGCCTAATTTTGGCGCCACTGGTGCTACGTCAAGAACGTAAGAAGCATCAAGGAGTGCATCAAAGGCACCCACAGGTACACGTTGTGTCACACCAAAGACACACCATCTCTAAACATTTAATTCTAAACAACTTCAAGGGATACGGACACCGTCAGTGATGTTTAGGTATTTATTCTTGTCGCTAGGAAACATGCACACACACACAATGCGTGCGGTACAGCGTACCCGGTGAGCGACTCCCTTCAGATTCATCAACATGTACGATCGCATTCATCAAATTTGCTTAATCTTAGCATTCTAAAGTCTGGCTATAATGTACAAGCAAGGATTCTGACAGCAATGTGAAGCAGATGCTTTACAAAAGTTGCGTTTAAGAGAGAAACACATCAAACTAATGAAACATTTGAGGGCTCATGGAATCATCTTTGACAGCTTGTCAAATCATCTGGCACTTTCACCGAGTACATTTACATGGACACCAATACTCTGATATTAATATGATTAAGATAATACTCTGATTAAGAGTCTACCATGTAAACAGCGACTTTTGATTACCTTAAAGGACCACCGAGTCATGAAATGCGAAGTTTTTTTCAATCCATTCGGCATGCTGTATCAAATTCCATTAAAACAAAAGTCGAAAGATTAAAAATGAAACACTCGAAAAAACACGAAACTCTGGAGGAAACGCTGGATAGCCTGCTAATACGACATTAATTGTTTTATACTGAAACTTTCCTTCTAAAAGCACTTCCTCGGTCTTGGTTCTTTGCACGTTAAACACACGTCGACCACAACAGGAGATAAAAAGAACTGCAACAGCTTTAATTACGTAATTTTTTTTAACGTGTTAAATATTTCAAATTAATCGCATGCGGTAACGCGCTAATTTTGACAGCACTAGTTTAAATCAAAACTAAAATACATTTAAGCGTAATTATTGTATGTCATAATGTCAGATATTCCTCTCTTTATGCACCAGACACTTTCTGAGAAACACTCTTATGTTTTCTGTGTTTGTGTAGCTAAGCTTTTTTCATATGTTAAATATTTTATATTATTTTCTTTAGCTATATTATCAATATAGTTTTATATAGATCTATTAATAATAGTTTTATACTCCTAGTATTTTCTGTAGCTATAACTTCTATTTCTATATCTAAAATTGGCTGTTTTTTTAAGTCATATTATATTCCATAATGTCGATTCTTGTTGATATTATTTTTGTAAAGGTTTTTTTTAAGGTCACATGCAGTTGTTTAAGCATTTCCCTGCGTATAGTACAAAATTTTTGCTATAATAAAATAAATTAACAAACATTTGCATTGTATTCCTTCTAATTTAAGTTGTGTGAGCAATATAATGTCCCTTCAGAAGCGTTTTGCCTATTTGTTTAAGTTAAACCTCACACATAATAGGATGTTCAAATTAAATCCTCTTAAAGTTGATGTTGTTGTGAACGGTGTGAATCCTCAGCTTTAAGCCTGTGATCGAGGACTGTGTGAAGCAGATGAACCAGGAGCTGGTGCAGATGAAGGGAAACGCAGGGAACAAGAGCAACGCAGCCATGGATGCAGAGACTGTGCTGAGACCCCTGATGGACCTGCTGGACAAGAAGTGAGAAAATAAGGATTTTGTTGTTTTGTTATTAGTAGTTTGACAATATAGGGCTCTAGTTTGATGATCCATGCGCAAAGTGCAAAGCGGCGGGCGCAAAATCATTAGGGGCGTGTCAGAATCCACTTTTGCTATTTTAAGGATGGAAAAATCCGCTTTGCGCTGTGGCGCATGGTCTAACAGGGTTGAGCTTATTCTCTTAATGAGTTATAGGTGTGTTTTGAGAATAAACCAATCAGAGTCTCATCTCCTATTCCCTTTAAGAGCCAGTTGCGCTACGCCATAGTGCATTTGCTATTTACATGTTGGACTTTGTAAGTGGAAAAACTGAAAGCTTCACTAGCAATAAAACAGTTAAACAGAGCATCTACAGCATGAGAATGAGAGATGAGCCTCCTCATTATTTACTTTCACTCTCGTGGATAAGGACACGGTGTTGTACGCACAGACATCCATTAGCCTATACATAATTAATTTAGTTTATTAAGCGCAAAGATTTGTTTCAAAACTATTTTTAAATTCAGTTCTAATTTCCAGCAAATTAATAAATGAACAATAATAATGACGTGTGGTAAAAAAAACTGAGTTATATCCTAATACACATGCTCTGCCCCATATGGTCTAAAACCTGACAGATGGACAAATCTAAGCTTGTTTTTAATAAAACAAATATAAATATGCATATAATAAATAATACTGCTAATGATAATAACATTATACAAAAGCAAATTGTCATGAATAAACTGAAAAAGCCCCCGAGATGAAGAAGGCATGAAAGTATGGTTTTTATATTTATGTAGGCTGGAAAATAATAATTTTTGTAATACTTTAATCCTTTATATTTTTATCCTATATATATCCTTATTATATCCTATATATATCCTTAATATTTTAATTCTTTTTCATATGTGAAGATATTTGTGTATTGCTGTACATCCTGTGTGTATTAAGCAATGTTTAAGCGAGGCGCACAACTAACGCGCTCTGCGCTGGACTATAGACTGATTTAATCTGGTCTATCGAACCGTCTATTTAAGTTCCTCAAAATAGCAACGCGCCAGCAATGCGCCTTAACACACCTCCTTTTTTAGACCAGAATGCCTATGGGCGCACATATGAGCGCAAATGCATTTGCTATTTAAACAGCGTGGTCCATAATGTCAAAACTACTCTTGCGCCGAGCTGAAACTAGCAAACAACAATTGCGTCACGCCTTGCGTTGCATTGCGCAAGGTATATGATAGGGCCCTTAATGTATAAGAATTAACATATAAAGAAATGTCTGTAAAATAACAGAAAATGCGTTGGCGGTTTATTACAAGGATTTTGTAGCGTAATATACAACACCAACCCAGACAATATAGCACTTTAAACTATTAGAAATGTTCATAAAGGTCACTCAGGGCTGCACGGTGGCGCAGTGGGTAGAACTTTTACCTCACAGCAAGAAAGGTCGCTGGTTCAAGCCTCGGCTGGGTCAGTTGGCATTTCTGTGTGGAGTTTGCATGTTCTCCCTGAGCTGGCGTGGGTTTCCTCCGGGTGCTCCGGTTTCCCCCACAAATCCAAAGACATGAAATAGGTGAATTGGGTAAGCTAAATTGTCTGTAGTGTATGTGTGTGTATGTGTGTTTCCCAGCGATGGGTTGTAGCCGGAAGGGCATCCGCTGTGTAAAAAAATATGCTGGATAAGTTGGCGGTTCATTCCGCTGTGGCGACCGCAGATTATAAAGGGACTAAGCCGAAAAGAAAATGAATGAATGAATAAAGGTCATTTTTTCCAACTTTTCATATAGTTAAAAGTTGTAAGAAAGATCAAGGTCCCATAATACAATTCAAAAGAAGAAATAAATCACAAAATATGGAAAACTACTAATTTTCTGATATAATTTACAGTGCAATTTTAATAGCTCAATGTGTTTCCGTCCATCTATTTTAATGCGCGGTTTGGATTATTGCATTAAAAAATGCTTAATGTAATCGATAAGATGCACATACATTTTGCAAATGCGCGTAAAAAATGGATGTGCATAACTGAGTATGAAAATATTAGGGGTGTCAAAATTAATTGTTTCTTCAGAGCACTGTGATGCAGACGTGGACAATTCGGTATCGGTTCAGTAATAATCATAACCGGTTATAATGTACTGACGTCACTTATCTCATATGCGCTCTTGTCGCGAGGGAGACGAGCGCAGGTATTTACAACACTACAGGCGCCAACTACTTAAAGATTTCACTGTGTGTGTGTTTTCTGTACAGTCTTTCACTGGCACTTACAGCAGAAGCCCCTATTTCTCAGCGATTGAGGGAATGAAAGTACTCCATTTGTCTCTCTCTCTCTCACTGTGGCCCATTTCACCTGCTGGCGTGACTTTTCCTCTCGGCTGCTGGCGTGACTTTTCCTCCCCTCTCTTTTCCTCTCGGCTGTATGCATTCCCGTGGCTGTACCTGTGCATTGTCGCAGGACCCGACCAGATTTCATGCGGCGCGGGAATAAATTTCCTAAAAAGCGCGGGAGCGATCAGTAACTCTGGTGTAATTTTAACAGGAGTGGGCGGTCTCTCAATATCAAGCGAGCAAGCAAGAGCGCGTGGTGTGTGTGTTTGTTTGGTGCTGTCTATGTTTGTGTATGTGTGTGAATGAGAGACAGTGTGGTGCTGTGTGTCCGTGTGTGTGTTTATACAGACAGCTTGTTATAGCCACCCCCCAAAATACAGCACTGTGTATGGAAAGCATCGTCAATGCACCGTGATGCACCGAAATATCGAATTGAACCGAATCGATGGCATGATAATTATAACCGAACCGAACCGTGAGACCAGTATAGGTTCACACCTCTAGAAAATATATCCATAAACTAAAATGAAAAGCTGTTGACACAAAAGTTGTTGTTAGTTGACACTAACAGACTTGACAGTAAAATAAAAGAACGGTTGCGCACAGCTGAGTAGGATAAACCTTTTATTTGATAAGAAAATATACGCATTAAGTACAAGGGAAACACATTTACTGAATAAACTCCAGCATGCGCATCAGTCATGTTTTAGTTTGAACAGATCATGTGATGATATAAAGGCCCAATTCTATCCCTTAGCCCTTCCCCTTACTTAGGGGTAGGGGTGTCCCAATTCTCTTTAGCTTGAAGGCGTAGGGCTAAGGGGAAGGGCTAGATAACCCTTGAAATTGAGATTTTTCTGGGCCACCCAAAACCAAAGGATATGAAAATTTCTCAGAATACACCATCTTCAATGGCAGCATGGAGTCAGGAGATGCACAATTTAGTATTTTTTGTCATTACCAAAATTTTTACAACAAACAAGCTTGTGTTTTAATACATTCATAACCGCATTCATGTTTTACCATCATGATAAAAAAAAAAACGATTAAAAAAGCATTAAATTTTGCTATCTATAATCCCCAATAATAACTCATGTATCATAGTCAGACGACATACATCTGTCACTTGATGACACTCGAATACCCTCAGAAAAGTCTAGTGGCTGGGAATGGGCTTTTTTACAGTGTCTGCTATAATGTTAGTGTTGTTTTCGTGTGTTTACATAAATGAACATGGCCACTGTAAATGCACAGTACAGTTACGAGCTTATTGCCACATTATACCGTTATGACAGCATGATATCGTTGCATTCTGTGATTTCCTAAAGGTAAATACCAAAAAAATAATGCAAAGAGCTGTTTAAAACGCGTGCGCGCTCCCGCTTCCTTGCGTGAAGCAACCGTGCCTAAAAACGCATCTGATGTAATCGGTTCTCTTTCAAATAGATTAGACAAAAAGTTATGCTCGTGCACCCAGAGTCCTGTTGCTTTAAAGAGCTCCAGATTTGTCTTTTTGATTGCAGCACCGGTTGCTTCCTCTTTGACCATTCTTTGACAGATTTTTAATTAGGCTAACGTTAACCGAGTGCTTGTGATCATCCTCTCATTATCACATACGGTATGTTTTTACCTACTTTTTTTTGCATACATTGATTTTTGTTGATATGGTTTAATTATCATTTTTTACGATAACATTGCTTTAATGGGAGATTAACTGCATTTATGTGTAGTTAACTGGTGATCTGGGACCTTTAGCCAGGACAGAATACTGTACATATTTTAGATACATGATAATAATTCTTTTTTAAATGTTAATTTATTTATTTTTAAGAAATGTTTTGTTAAATAAAAAGTACACAGCTTTATTTAGCTTGTTTTGACACATTTAAAATTTGTGGCTAAGAAATAATTATTTATGTTTGGTGCGCTCAGAGATAAATTTTGGTAAATCCTTAATTTTGAGCTCTGAAAAGTCATTCATTCATTCATTTTCTTTTCGGCGTAGTCCCTTTATTAATTCGGGGTCGCCACAGCGGAATGAACCGCCAACTTATTCAGCATTTGTTTTATGCAGCGGATGCCCTTCCAGCTGCAACCCATCACTGGGAAACACATACACACTCATTCACACACACATACACTACAGACAATTTAGCTTACCCAATTCACCTGTACCGCATGTCTTTGGACTGTGGGGGAAACAGGAGCACCTGGAGGAAACCCGCGCATACGCAGGGAGAACATGCAAACTCCACACAGAAACGCCAACTGACCCAGCCGAGGCTCAAACCAGCGAACTTCTTGCTGTGAGGCGACAACACTACCTACTGCGCCACTGCGTTGCCTCCTCTGAAAAGTCATTCGAAATAAAAACTAATTGTAATAGGACACTATGAAACCATGACTCATTTGGTCATGCTCATTGAGCAAGCTCATACACCACACACACAATAAGTGAAGTGAATGATGAGGCATGTGGACATATCACAAAATCTAAATCAAGTCATTTTAGCATGTCGAATTCATATTTATGCATATGAAAATATTTTCACAACAACAAAATTGTGGCTAGTGAAAATGGCGAGTGGCTAGTTATGTTGGAAAACTCTTAGCCAAAGTGGCTGGTGATCAAAAAAGTTAATTTTTAAGCCCTGATTATTATTATTCTATTATTATTCCCTCCAGAACTGTCTTGAGCATCTGTCTGTGCTCCCAAAGAGCGTCTCACACCTCCAAAAGCTACTGCATGCGTTCATTGCATTTCGTCTTCATCTTCTAAGGCACTCATTTATTAGAGTAGAAAAAACATCACAGTCGCTTCTCTGAATGCACTAAACTACATTCTCTGTCCAGCCTGATCTCACGAGAAAACGTAAGTATTTTACCTTTTGTCAGTTTAGTGGCTAATTCGTACGAATTCGTACGAGTTCAGTCGTATAAAATTGTACGTTTTGAAAAAGGAGGCGTGTCACCTAACCCCACCCCTAAACCCAACCGTCATTGGGGGATGAGCAATTCGTACTAAATTGTACGAATTAGATCGTACGAATTCATACGAATTAGCCACTAAAGCAAAAAGTTACGAATTGCCGTGAGATTGTGTTGCTCTGTCTGATATTTGCTTCAGTTTATCAGGAAGTGACCATTTTCTTCGCTTAGACTGATCGGATGGAAACACTGCCTCATTGGCGAATATTTTATGCCATTTTCCAGATTTGCGCATAAATCTAATTCGCATGTTTGGATTAAAACATATTTACTGCATCTCTTCTCCTTCACAGCCTCATGCTCTTTGCTAAGATCTGCGAGAAGACGGTGCTCAAACGGGTCCTGAAGGAGCTCTGGAAGATTGTGCTGAACACCATCGAGAGACAGATCGTCCTTCCACCGCTTTCAGACCAGACGGTGAGAGAAACAAGTTCATATTTACATAATATACAGTTGAAGTCAGAATTAATCGCCCTCCTGTGATAGTTTTTTCTTTTTCAAACATTTCACAAATGATGTTTAACAGAGCAAGGAATTTTTCACAGTATATCCTGAAATTTTTTTTTTCTGGAGAAAGTCTTAGCTTGAATAAAAGCTTTTTAAAACATTTTAAGGTCAGTATTTGCCCCACACATACAGACTTACATACAGAAAATTACCGGCAATTTTCCGGAAAGAGATCATGTGTGAACAGACCCTTTTTGAAAATTCCGGTAAATTCGTTCCGAGAATTTTCCGGAAAGAGAAGTTGTAACATTACCGGTAATTTGCCGGAATGCTGTTCTGAGTGAACGCAGAAAGAAAAATTGCCGGAAAGAATGCGTTCACACATAGAACGTGCTGACGTGAGACGTCTAGTCCAGCCAATCAGAACACGTACTCACATCTGCGCTGTTTATGAAAATAAAAGCCTTTGCATATTTTTCCAGACACATTTAACTGCTAGATGCGAGTCAGATAACGTTTCTATGTTCCTTCTTAATGCCAACTGTGTAAATAATAAATGCTTTATAAATAAAATTATAAATAAAATGCTTATAATAAACCGCTGTTTGTTTACATCAAGCTCTGCTTCAGTTGCTTGACGCGTGTACGTGAAGCAGCCCAACACACACACATATTATGTACATCTCGACAGTGTTGAGCAGTAGTCAATACAAGTAGTGACGCTACTAGCCTAACTACATTTCTCAGTAGCGTGGCGGTAGCGTCGCTACTTTCTAAATCAAATAGCTTTTCAGTAGCGAAGCTATTTTATTAGTCAAGTAGCGCAGTAGCATCCACACAAGCTACATTTACCAATCGCGGATCAATAAGTGACTGCACCGACATTTACGTAGCTTTGAGGCCGATGTCTAGCTGATGAAAGTAAATCCATTTGATGGCAAGAACGACGATTTCTTCTTCTTCCTGTTTTACGGTGGTCGACAACAAAGTTTTTGGTGCGTTACTGCCACCTCTGGTGAAACTTGCTTGATGGAAAGATGACTGAGGTTGAGACATATTTCTTCAGCAGGACTCCTCGTGACCATACCTTGAGAAGTACATGTTACGATGCAATAACTTAATTTTCTGATGCTGTGCTCAAAAAATAAAAATACTTTAGTATATATATATATATATATATATATATATATATATATATATATATATATATATATATATATATATATATACTAAAGTATTTTTATATATCAGAATCAGAATCAGAAAGAGCTTTATTGCCAGGTATGTTCACACATATGAGGAATTTGTTTTGGTGACAGAGCTTCTACAGTGCAACAGGATAACAGAGACAGGACAAAAAACAGATAATAAATATATTTTTTAAAAAAATGTATATAAAAGTAGTGAGTGCAAATATACAAATTGACAAGTGTATGTACGTGTTTATTACTATATACAACGTTATATGAGCAGCTGTTATGTGCATGTAAAGTGTGTTGTTAAATAAGTGTATACGTGTATAAAAGTGTATGGCAAGTAGTGATGTTGGTTCCACAATTATTATCATCAAGTGTTCATGAGATGGATTGCCTGAGGGAAGAAACTGTTTCTGTGTCGGGCTGTTCTGGTGCGCAGTGCTCTGTAGCACCGACCAGAAGGTAAAAGTTCAAAGAGGCAGTGTGCTGGGTGTGAGGGGTCCAGAGTGATTTTGGCAGCTCTTCTGCTCGCTCTGGATAAGTACAGTTCTTGGGGAGTAGGAAGGTTTGTGCCAGTGATTCGCTCAGCAGTCCGAACTATTCGACGTAGTCTTTGGAGATCGTATTTAGTAGCTGAGCTAAACCAGAGTTACTGATGTGCAGATGACTGATTCAATGATAGAGGTGTAGAACCGTTTCTACAGTTAATATATAGGTGTAGAATACTTTATATATATATATACACTTTATATATATATATATATATATATATATATATATATATATATATATATATATACTATAATGCTTATTCCAAAATATTTCCCTTTACTATAAATTACTATAGTATTTAAATGTGTAACACCTGGTTTTATTGGATTTTTTTGTTTTAGCTGTTATATACTATAGTTTGTTTCTGTTTAGTACAGCATATTATTTACAGTAAATAACTGAACTGAACTATTCTGCCTCAGATGTTTCATTGACAGTTTTATTGATCACTAAGATTTGATTGACTTGGATTTGTTGCTTCGATGTAAAAATTAAAATTGTAAAAATAGCTTAGATGTAGCTAATCTACTTTTGCCATGTAGCTTTTAGCTTAGCTTGCTACATTTCCAAGAGGGTAGCTTTTAGTTAAGCTACACTTTAAGTAGAGTAGCTAATAGCTAAGCTCACTACATTTTTCAAGTAGCTTTCCCAACACTGCATCTCGACATGTGAAAGTGTTTCTCCATACGTTTACATCAAAGTTGTTCACAATACTCATCCATCTACAGAATTTGGAATGCCGTCAAATGTGTAAACAATTAGCTGCGGTTCGCGCTTTTGCATTTGGATGTCTCTGGGACAAAACAGCAGCATGAATGCTAAAGCTTTGAATAAAAGTGAAACCATCAAGCCCGACCACGTCTATGTTTACAAATACAATCGCAGCCGTTTTGAGGCCATTTCTGGTTAATGATGTCAGGATTTACTTGTATTATGGAATGGATGTGTGAACGGTCTTTTCTGGAAAATTACAGAACGTCTGTACCTGTGTGAACAGCGCTGTGTTGAATTTACATCAAAGTCTTTCTGGTAATTTTCCTGATATTTACCGGTATCACTGTGTGAAAGGGGCTAATATGTTAAATAATACATGTTCAGTCTGTTAAACATCCCAAATTAATCACAGGACGGCTAATAATTTGACTTCAACGGTATATATTTAATTTAATCATTCATTCATTCATTCATTCATTTTCCTTCAGCTTAGTCCATTATTTATTAAGGGTTGTCACAGCGGAATGAACTGCCAACTATTCCAGCAAATGTTTTTTACGTAGCGAATGCCCTTCCAGCTGCAACCCAGTGCAGTGAAACACCCATACATTCACACACACTCTCATACACTACGGCCAATTTAGTTGATCAATTCCCCTATAGCGCATGTGTTTTGGACAGTGGGGCACCCGGAAGAAACCCATGCCAACATGGGGAGAACATGCAAACTCCACACAGAAATGCCAACTGGCCCAGCCGGGACTCGAATCAGCGACGTTCTTGCTGCGAGGCCACAGTGCTAACCACTGAGCCACCATGCCACCTACAGTCAATTTTGTTTTTGTAAATAATATTTCAAAAATAGTGGCGTGAACAAACAGAGTGTGTTGTTATTGAGCAGAATCAGACACATTGAGCATCACTTTATTTCACTGCTACTTCTCTGAGAAACTCTGTGTTTTGTGCTTGTGTTGAACAGCAAGGAGCTCAGATGATCTTCAGTGCTGCGAAAGACCTCGGTCAGCTCTCCAAACTCAAGGTGAGGCTTTACCACTGTTTTATAGATCATAAATTTTTTTAAGTGCAGTTTAAAGGCTTTATTAGATGAATTAGGTTAACTAGGCAAGTTATTGGACAACAGCAGTAGCGGATTTAAGGAATGGGCAATATGGGCGATCGCCCCGAGCGGCATGGGGAAATGGTGCAAAAAAAAAATGAGCCCCAGTGAAAGCTTTGAGATACAATTTACTTTACGCAAGTGTATTAATTTAGAGTGGTAATCTCAGAATAAAGACAAAAGAGACCATTCACATGTGTCGACTTTTGCACACGCAAGTTTGTTGTTCTCTGTGTGCAACCCCAACATCGCTGCTGAAGGGAAACTGAGGTATGTGCACAGAAAATCATTCACGCACGCCTCACGCTCTGCTATGCTCCCGGTGTGAATACTGGTTGTTTACATGCACGCCGATAAAATCTGATTATGCACTGTAAAACTGGAGTAACTACTGTACAGTACACAGTGAGTTTTAAACTAAAGTTATAGTATGACGATGGTCTTATTTTGACTAAGCTATGAAGCAGAAAGGAGGGATAATGAGTCGGGGAGGTAAGACTTCATAACATTAATTCTCAGCCAGGAGTCGTGTCTAAGACAACAGATAATTATATTAAACATATTTTTTTGTATTCTATAGAATTGTCATAATAAATATTCATGCAAAAGATTTCTCAGCATATCACTCCAGTTTTCCAGTTACATTCAGGATTGATTTCTGTTATTGATGCAGAATAATAATTATATAATAATAAAAATAATAATTGTATTTTATTGTAATATAATGTTACTTGTATATAATATAATGTAACATTTATTTATTTATTTATTTAGATTTATTATTAATAAATAATTTAAAAAGTATGTTTTTGGGTAGTTGGGGCGTGGCCATTATGTCTAGCAAAGCCCCTGGGTTACTTTAATGGGCTATATTATACTATAATTGATGACTTTGCAGCAAAAAAAGGCAAGAAAGATCCAGATGTAGTAAAATATTAATAACATTTCACTGTCAGAATTGTTTGCTTGAGTCAATTACATGCGTTCCAACGGGAGTAATAAAAAGTTTTCTATATGGTTCTTTGTGTGTGTGTGTGTGTGCGTGCGTGCGTGCGTGCGTGCGTGCGTGCGTGCGTGTGTGTGTGTGGAGGGGTGGGGGTGTGAAATATGGGGTGATTTTCCCAGGGTGCCATTTAAACTAGAACCGCCACTGGACAACAGTGGTTTATTCTGTAGACAGTCTGAAAAAAAAACTCTAATGAGGCTAATAATATTGACCTTAGCAGTTCTTGTGAAGTTTACATAGCTTGACCAGCACTGGAAATAGATTCATAATGACATATTTAATGTGTTTTAATGTGTGTGTGTGTGTGTGTCCACCAGGAGCATGTGATCCGGGAAGAAGCTCGGAGTCTCAGTCCTCGTCAGTGCGCCGCTATGGATTTAGTGCTTCCTACAATCAAGGTATCAGTTTCTGTCTCCTTCTTGCATTTATTTATTAATTTATTATAATCACAGACGTTACAGTAGGCTATTATCATTGATCTGCAGTTATAATCAAATCACGTTCATAGTAAGGTTAGGAATAAACATTTATACACATGTATTTATGTGTGTAAAGCATCTGTTTTGTGAGAAGTGTTTCTCATATGATATGTGAACGACCCGTACGGCTTTACTGTGACATTTCCTCGAGTAAAAATGACGACTGAAACTTTCTGTCGTAGACCACATACACCAAAAGAGTACCATTGGTACCCTTTAAGCAGTGGAAACACCAGTCTGATAAAGGCGACCCGTACCGAACCGTACTGTACCAGTCAGTGGAAAGGGGGTTATCAGTGGAAACAGTTCATTAGGAGTCCCTTAATACCACCCCACGACCCCCACCTCCCTCAACAGACCACCCCATTCACCCAAAAATTACACTCACAGACATACACACACATACTCTTACTTGCGCTCATCCACACTCTCTCACACACCCACTTTCTCTCTCTCTCTCGTACACACAAATACACTCTCTCTCCCCCTAACTCTCTCACACACAGACAGTGTGTGTGTGTGTGATCAGAGATATTATTGACTGCTGCTCCTCTGCTCATTGGTATTCAGAGGACAGAAGCTAATTAGTGAAGTTAAGAAGAGCCTGGAGTCAGATGCAGTCAGTGAATGGAGAAGAGCTCAGATTCGGAGCTGGAGGTGCTGGAGATCTGCAGATACTCACACAATAAGAAGAATAATTCATCTGTGCCTACAAAGAAAAGAGACACACAACCATAAAACCAGACAGAGGAGAACAATCACAGACTGATGGCTTTGTTTTTACGCCTCTTTAAATATGAATCAATCTGTGCACTGTAAGATATATACATTGTCCATTCATCTTTTATTTTAAAGCATCTTAGAAACACTCTTAAAGGTGCAGTATGTATTGACACCCAGTGGTTGAACTGGGTATTGCACACGTGGTTCAAAACAAATGGAAGCACAGGTTGCCAGATTGACGACACCAACAGAAGTGAGCCTGACTATCAATGGCTGATTTAAGTCATGTTCTAAATAAAAGTAACGGCACACTATAGGAATATTTTCCATGTTAAAAGGAGTTTTTGTCCTAACCAACACCTGAAAGGCTTCAATTTCTCACAGCTGAACAACAGAAAACTGACAATGATCACCTCAGGTACACCTCATGTGCTTTATTCAGCGTTAAATGCTAATAATGTGAGTTTGAATGCCATTTTACATCACATTTATTGCTGTAAGGATGGGTTTTTAACCACAGCAGTTCGAACTGTAGTTCTGTTGAATGACTAAAAGTTATCAGTATGATGGTAAAAAAAAATGTGCATTTCTAGTCAAACCAACCTTCTGCAATCTTATACCAAAAACAGAAATAAGAGCAGTATTAACAGCTAAAAATGTGGGAGAGCCTTGCTATTATGTGATTGTATTGTATTGCAATATGGAGCAATTAAATTTTGATGTTAAGTCAAAAGTAATTCACAAATACTTGAAATTGAAATGATTTAATGACAATAACTTGCGATAGTTACACCTGAATTAGTTAAAAATAACTGTATAAAATGATAAAACATGAAATAATCAAAACATTTGATAATAATTGTACCCAGCTTAAAGGTAAAATAAAGTTACCTGAGAAAGAGATGAACCGGGGGGAGAGAGAGAGAGAAAGAGCAGTAAGTAGGCCTCAAAGAGAGCCTGAAGTTGGATTTATACTTTCGCCTCGCGCTGCATCGAGCACCTTCGCTGACTGCGTGCGCACCTCACCTCGCTTTTATATTTGCCGCATTCGCCGTTGTGATATTCTTTAAAATGACAGGGGGCGGTCAAAACAAACTGACTGTAAAGTCAGAGGGATAAACAGAAGTAGAAAGATTCTGGAACTACGTCATATCATTAAGTGAAGTTTATTTATAAACTAATTTCGAGAGGATCACGTGTTTATGATTGACTCGGCTGGCCCCGAGTCAAGCTAATGTACGAACCACCAATCAGACTATTCCTAACTCAGTATAAATAACCAAGCATCTTACCTTTAGTCATCTTCGTCTTGAAGAATCCCCCCTTCCACCCCCTCTCCTCCTCTTTTTCCTCTATAGGGCAGCATGGCGGCCCAGTGGCTAGCACTGTGGCCTCACAGCAAGAATGCCTCTGGCTCGGGTCTCTACCCGTCCGGACAGCATTTCCGTGTGGAGTTCATGTTCTCCCCGTGCTTGCGTGGGTTTTTCCCGGGTCCTCCGGTTTCCTCCCATAGTCCAAAAACATAAGACATAAGTAAATTAACTAAACCAAATCAGCACCATAGTCAAATTCTTATAGCAACACACCACCTTAGCAATCCTTAAGCAGCAGGAGGGGGGGGGGCGAGGGTGGGATTCTTGAGATCTACCTGAGCTCAAATTCCCCTCTCGCCCTGCAAACAGGAGGGAGCCCTGGGCTCGAGGATCTCATGAGCTCAGGGCTCTCTCTCGATACAGCATGCCAAACTAGCTTATTACCAATCATCAGCTAAGTGTGAACTCTTGAATATTGTATTAAAACCCAAGGTGCTGAAATATAATTGGCTAAACTGGCATTGGGCAGGTTAAATGACCAAAACAAAGACAGTTCGGTCACGTAATGGACATTTTCAAAGCAGAATATCTGACTGCAGCATTGTTTCTCAGATAAACAAGAATGTTCAGTTACCTGTTAGCCAGCACCTAGCTAACTTTAAATATTAACAGTTCTTGACTCCAGTAAGCTACAAACACAAATTAGGTATCATTGGAAAGAAGATACTTTGAGCTTTACTATGGTAATTGGGTAAGTTTCATGCTCAAAAATATAAAAAAGGTTACATTATAAAGTCATGAGGGGAAAAAAATTGTATTGTGTTCAATATTAGTTTTTTCATATACAAGCACAAGAAAACTTTAGTGTAATTTCCTAGAAAAAAAGTGTTTCATGAGGTTATATTTCAGATTTGATGAAGATAGCATGCCAAATGAGATTTCTGTAAAAAGTCTCTCCCTTACCGTCAGAGGTACATAATCAAAAGTGACCTTCCCAAACTAAAACAGTAACAGTTGCTGAATAATTTGGGCTTCATTCACAGTTCATGTATCTTTGGAAAGAAAGCACTTTGGGCTTTATTATCCTTCATCTAGAGTTTATAATGCTCAAAACAAAGAATAGGCGCTTAATAATGTAAAAAGAATTGTACTACATTAAACATTTTATTATTTCATAAACAAATATATGAAATTAGTCCTGGAGCAAATCAGAAAAGTAATAGGTCAAAAGCCACACATCTCCTGAGTTTATGTTTTGAATTTGATGGCAATATCCTGCAAAATTAAAAGTCTGGAGGTTTTTTTCTGAGACAATGTCTTGTGATTTTTCTCCCTCTGCAAACAAATGATGGCAGTAGTGCTCAAACTGTGGTACATGTACCATTAGTGGTACGTGGGCTTCCTTCTAGTGGTATGCAGAGGAATCCAATATGTCATATGTACATCCAACATATATTTCAAAATTTATCAAAAATGGTTCATATATGAATATGATGACATATAGCTTATATTTATGAGGTCCAAGCAACATTTCCAGGTTTTGATAAATAGGAAACTATAGGTTAACACTTTACATTTAATACAGGAGGGTTTTTTTTACTTCTTAAGAACAGTAGCCTACCATTTTAATGAACTTTTAATAGCGCATTTTAATTTAAATGTTGACTTTTTTATTTTGTTTGTTTGTTTGTTTCTTACGTATAAGCACAGTACAGTATTAAAGCTCAAACTGTTTATAATGTTTAAAGTGGCTGATAATAATAAACATTCTTAATAAATGTAGTTAATCTGTCACGTTTTCAAACTGTGCAGAGCTGTAGCTGCTTTACTAGGCCTACTACACTACTATATTGTAATACTGGTCATTATGGTGGTACTTGGAGGGATATTTTCTTCTGAGGTGGTACTTGGTGAAAAAACTTTGAGAACCACTTTATTATAATATTTTTGTGCTTTAGAAGAGTCAAAAACTTACATACAGCACCTTTAAGATTAATCATTTTCTATTTATTAATATTGACTAGTTTGCAAAAACATTTACTGCATATTGAATTAACATCATTTAATTTAATTATAATTTATTTTTATTAAATGTCTATTTAATAATTGCTTTTTATATGCTATTCAAAAAAGACACTTCAAATAAAATCTTTGAGGTATAGAAAAATTCTATTTTGATTTACAGTGCTTAGCATAATCGAGTACACCCCAATATTTATATCCATTTCTCAGTGAATTATGGGTAATAAATATTGGTGTATTTGAACAAAACAGATTTATTAAACAGATATATTTATTAAAATCATATCTTAGTCACAGAACATCTTTAGAAATGGAAAGACAATACATTTGAAGTCTCGCAAAATATTGCAAATGACAAACTACAACATTAAATGAGAGATTTGTGTTGCGGGTGTATTCATGCTGAGCACTGTATATAATATAAGAGCTACATTTTATGGGGAAAAAAATCTATATGATCTATTCATGTATTTTTATTGAGGGTTTAGTTTATAAGGTCAGCGAGAGTAAAAATAAAGTAAATGCACTCGTCGAAAATGACACGTGGCCTTTCCACAGATTGATTGGTCAGTGTGAATCTCATCAGTCTCAATCACAGCGTCTGCAATCGGCCTTTACGCTAATAGAATAATAAAGCAGATCTGATCAGACGTCTGATGGAGGAAACGCTTTAATTCCACACCAACAACACTCTGGAGCTTTCTGAAACTCACACCAAACTACTAAAGCATTTAAGACTTATCGAGTATATTCATTTGCCATAAAAGAAAATGACCTGATTTCCATCATCAGACACTGAGATTATAACTTTCTCCAATATATTAATAGTCAGTGATACAACTTTGGGACATTACAATGATGGAATTGTCCACGACTTCAGTGAACTTGGTCCAAATGTGTACATTATAGATCTGAACTACAGCTGCTGACAAAAGTCTCTGTGTTTATTGCACAAAGCAATGATCAGGACCTAGAATGATTGCCTTATTTTGTGTAATGATCTCACTACTATACTTTTGGTTTTCTGTTAACTTCTATTCATTTGATACCCAAGAGTTCACACTTAGCTCACGATTTATACATAGCTTGTTTGGCGTGCCATCCTGGGAGAGAGCCCTGAGCTCAAGGGATCCTCGAGCCCAGGGCTCCCTCTTTTCACAGGGCGAGGGGAGATTGAGCTCAGGTCGATCTGAAACTCCCCCGCTGCTGAGGCCAAGGTGAACTTCCTGAGAGTAAGACATTAGAAAAAAGATTTAGACTTATTTTATCTATAATATAGAGCACATTTGGATGGTGGGAGGAAACCGAGGAACCCGGGGGAAACCCACGCGGACATGGGGAGAACATGCAAACTCCGCACAGAAATACCAGATGGCCTTTGTGAAGACCCAACGCCATTGGTATTCTTGCTGTGAGGCAACAGTGCTAGTCACTGGGCCACCGTGCCGCCCATTCTGGATAAAGGTGGAAGTAGGGGAGGAGGAGGGTTTCTTCCAGACGAAGATAGTTGTAGAGAGGAAATGAGGATATATATAGTGACTTGGGATCCTTTGATTGGAGGATCATGATTAGCTAATGTGGACCAGCTGGGTCGATCATGAGCACATGCTCCTCTTGAAATTAGTTTAAAATTAAACTTCACTTAAAGAGACCACATGGGAGGTGGGGGTAGCTGAATTGATATATGTCATTATATTGTTAATTCAGCCTGTACGCTTAGTTAATACTAATACTAAATAATCAGTAGTCATTGGATATGCTATGTGGAGTTGGGATTATAGTCGACCAGGAGCCATAGTTTAAATAATTGTACAATTTGTAATTTTAATAAAGAATGATTTTACTGATTTACTTATATGAAGATGTTGCAGTGTTATTTTATATTTGATTATTCGATTTATTTAACTGAATACTTTTACACTGTAACAAAACAAAGCTGGGTTCCACAAAATTTCTTCATGTTGTCACAATACAAATCGATTAAGTTAGCTTAATTGGTTTTACAAATGTAAGTGGATTGAACAAATCAATTAAGTTATCCCCAAAAAACCTCAAAAATTGTATTGATTTAGCTTATTTTAAATAAGTAGTTTGAACAAGCAGCAAAAATTTATTTTTTTTCCCAGAAAACCATGCTTATTTCACTTTTATCTGTGCTCTATTGTATTTATGTATGATTGTAGTTTAAGTATTATATTTAATGCATGATTCTCCCACTACAAAGTCATCTGGATTCATTTAAATGAATGAATTTGGGCACACCTTATTTTGCAGTACAATTCACGCTGTTAACAAACAATTAACTATAACTTTTAGCGTAATAAAGTCCTCATTTGCTGCTTATTAATAGTTATTAGGGTAGTAGTTGGGTTTGGATATTGGGTAGGATTAGAATAAGATCCTATTTTATAAGTGCTAATAAACAGTTAATATCTTAATAATACACCAGTAATAATCCAGTAGTTAATAGTGAGAATTGCTCCCCTAGTTATTTTGGTGAAATTGTGTTCATATTGATATGTACTGTATATCAAAACTAGGCTCATTGAAAATATGTGCCCGGAGCAACATTTTTTGAGAATCGACAAATATGTACCCTGGACTACATCTTCTTGCAGTTTTCGTGAATCTGCTAGAGGGCGCTGTGTACATTTATGACAATCTCAAATACGTCACTTGGGCACGTTTTCCTAAACAATCAGTAAACTTCTAATTTGCTGTTTATTAATAGTATTTGGGTTTGGATATTGGGTAGGTTAAGGGATGTAGAATAAGATCATATTTTATAAGTGCTAATAAACAGTTAATATCTTAATAATACACCGGTAATAATCCAGTAGTTAAAAGTGAGAATTGCTCCCCTAGTTATTTTGGTGAAATTGTGTTCATATTGCAATTTGCTGTATATCAAAACTAGGCTCATTGAAAATATGTGCCCTGGGCAACATTTTTTGAGAATCAACATATATGTACCCTGGACTACATCTTCTTGCAGTTTTCGTGAATCTGCTAGAGGGCACTGTGTACATTTATGACGATTTCAAATACGTCACTTGGGCACGTTTTCCTATCAATAAACTTCTAATTTGCTGCTTATTAATAGTAGTTGGGTTTGGATATTGGGAAGGTTTAGGGATGTAGAATAAGATCATATTTTATAAGTGCTAATAAACAGTTAATATCTTAATAATAGGCATGTAATAATCCAGTAGTTAATAGTGAGAACAGTGAGGGCGCTGTGTAAATTTATGACAATCTCAAATACGTCACTTGGGCACGTTTTCCATAAGATCAATAAAATTTGCTGCTCATTAATAGTTATTGGGTTTGGATATTGGGTAGGTTTAGGGATGTAGAATAAGATCATATTTTATAAGTGCTAATAAACAGTTAATATCTTGATAATAGGCATGTAATAATACAGTAGTTAAAAGTGAGAATTGGTGTTTCAACTAAAGTTTTTTCCAAGTTATTTGTTGAAACTGTTCATATTGCAATATACAGTATAGTCAATCCAGGCTCATTGGAAATATGTGCTCAGGGCTGCATTTTTGAGAATTGACAATAATTTACTCGGACAATGTCTTCTTGCAGTTTTCACAAATCCACTAAAGGGCAACGTACACAGTTTTGACAATCTCAAATACGTTACTGGGGCACGTTTTCTCATATGTTAAATTTCTCGTAAATCCTCCAGAGGGCGCTGTTTACATTCCTGCGCATATTAACGTTCTTCTAGTGCACTGAAAAAAAAGATTCATTGGATTTACTCAATGTTACTCAAGGTAAGTAGTTGCAAACTATTTATTTGGGCTGAATTTAAACAAACAAATTAAGTTGAAGACTTAATTAATTTGTTTCAGCCCATAGAAATAGTTCGCAACAATAGTTTTCAGGGTGCGCGTCCGTGAGAGAAGTCAGTCGGCATGTCATCATGCATAATGTATCAACTTGATATGATATGGACAGCTTGTGTGTTTTGTGGCTGCATGTTTGAGTTTTTTTTCACTTCTCTTCTTTCTCCGTCCAGCAATATTTCCATGCGGGTGGAAACGGTCTGAAGAAAACCTTCCTGGAAAAGAGCCCTGATCTCAAGTCCTTGAAATACGCCCTCAGCCTTTACACTCAACCCACAGATGCCTTGATCAAGAAATATATATGCACCCAAACCTCTCAAGGTAAGAGCGTGTGTCTGTCAGAGAGAGAGAGAGAGAGAGAGAGACGGAAGGTACTTCTAGTATTCAACTAGAGCAGGGGTTCTCAACCTTTTTCACTTGCTTATTTAAAATGCTTATTTTAAACCTTAATTTATCAGCAAAACATGGATTTTGCTTATACTATTATTATCTTTGCTTATACTATTATTATCTTTGCTTATACTATTATTATCTTGTTTTTGTACAGAATTTTATTAAAAAAATTAAGCATTATATATACAGGGTGGGCCATTTATATGGATCGACCTTAATAAAATGGGAATGGTTGGTAATATTAACGTCCTGTTTGTGGCACATTAGTATATGTGAAGGGGCTCATGAAAGAATAAAGTTACGTTAAAACCAAGCACACCATTGTTTTTCTTGTGAAATTCCCAATAAGTTTGATGTGTCACATGACCCTCTTCCTATTGAAAAAACAAAAGTTGGATCCAAGATGGCGACTTCAAAATGGCCACCATGGTCACCACCCATCTTGAAAAGTTTGCCCCCTCACATATACATATGTGCCACAAACAGGATGTTAATATCACCAACCATTCCCATTTTATTAAGGCCTATTCAGATAAATGGCCCACCCTGTATATACTGTATGTATATACAGTTGAAGTCAGAATTATTAACCCCTCTTTTTTCTTTTTTTCTTTTTTTAAATATTTCCCAAATTATGTTAAACAGAGCAAGGAAATTTTCACAGTATGTCTGATAATGTTTTTTCTTCTGGAGAAAATCTTATTTGTTTTATTTCGGCTAGAATAAAAGCAGTTTTTAATTTTTTATGAACCAATTTAAGGTCAGTATTATTAGCCCCTTTAAGCTATTTTTTTTCGATAGTCTACAAAACAAACCATCGTTATACAATAACTTGCCTAATTACCCTAAACTGCCTAGTTAACCTCATTAACCTAGTTAAGCCTTTAAATGTCACTTTAAGCTGTATAGAAGTGTCTTGAAGAATATCTAGTCTAATATTATTTACTGTCATCATGACAAAGATAAAATAAATCAGTTATTAGAGATGAGTTATTAAAACTATTATGTTTAGAAATGTGTTGAAAAAATCTGCTCTGCGTTGAACAGAAATTGGGGGAAAAAATAAACAGGGCGGCTAATAATTCAGGGGGGCTAAAAATTCTGACTTTAACTGTGTATAATTAAATATAGAATATATAATAATATAAATTGTATTTATTTTTTAAAACACAGATTTAAAGCTCCTGAATTCTTCAGGTATTTTTACGACTGCAGAGTATTTGAGCCTTTTCTTTAATAAATGAACCTGTACAGAACAACAGGAGATGACAAAACAAGCTGCTGCCTTGAATTGGACTGACTACTATTTATCTATTGATCATATCCATAAAAAATAAGCAAAAATACAGTAAAAACACTCTAAGTCTGTTGAAAGGCATTGATCTGAAGGCGGTTGGGTTTTTGGGATATTATTGGAGTTCGCTGACAGTAGTGAACAGCTAAAACACCACAGAGTCTCGCTAGATCCTCCTGTATGTGCATGCGTCCATATATAAACACTCGCGCTCATGTTATAAAACACTCATTTGGACAACTATGCTGATATTTGAAAGAGTTCACACAAAGAGAGCACGCATAGTTTGTGAATCAATGGAGATATGCGACTCTGATATGAATCGCAGACGTGAGGCTTGCGAACTGGTTAAAACTCTAAACATCATTACCTTTTCGTTTGCATGAAGGTTTGCTTTATACAGCTGAGCATGTAGTCCTAGTTGAAATGCAGCGGTTGGAAGTGCAGCCACGGTTAAGTCTGTATTTTACAGTGAGACTTTTTTGTACCGAAGTAATCGCTAACATAAAGCAGGAAATGCCGAACATATTTAATAATGAAATCAAATAATTATAGTACAATAATTAAGTTAATCTCGCGGCCCACCGGTTGAGAATCCCTGAACTAGCGCACCTTGTACAGCTGAAATACTTCTGTACAGCTGAAAATTCCTGTTATATTTTATTATATTGTTATATTTTAGTCTTATTTATTGCTTATTTATTATTTACTGCTATGGTCAATAATATTAGCCCCCTTAATATTTGAATACACTATAATATTATTGTATAGTTAGTATTTATTATAAATAACTACAGTATATTTTTCTTATTGTGAATAGGAAAAAAAATCATAGGAAAGAGTCAGACGACAGCAGACAAATTGTGATCCCTGACTGAGTGTAGTGTGTGTGTCTGTGTGTGTTCGTTTGTTTGTTGAGGCTACTTTCCTGCACTGTAATTCGTCAGACTTCATGTTTGGAGTTATTCATCATTGCAGTTTTGGTGTTTTATTTGATTTATTTTTTGTTGTTGGAGCAGGTGATGGATATCTGAGGGTTTTTTAATCTAACAGACGCATCACGCTGGGTCACGCTTACAAAACATTGCTGTTGTTTCTTTTTCATTTGTTTAATTTGAGTGAATAACCAGGGCTGCACATTGCATTAAAACAAAACTGTTACCACTCCACTGCTTAGTGTGATTGTAAAATTGCTTCCTGTGGTGTGTTATGATGCTTTTTAAGCATGAAAAAGATCCAGCAGGAGTAGGAATCAGAATCAGAATCAGAAAGAGCTTTATTGCCAGGTATGTTCACACATACGAGGAATTTGTTTTGGTGACAGAGCTTCTACAGTGCAACAGGATTACAGAGACAGGACAAAAAACAGATAATAAATATATATTTTTAAAAATAGAAGTAAGTAGTGAATGCCAATATACAAATTGACAAGTGTATGTACAGCTATATTACTATATACAACGTTATATGAGCAGCTGTTATGAGCATGTAAAGTGTGTTGTTAAATAAGTGTATATGTGTATAAAAGTGTATAGCAAGTAGTGATGTTGGTTCCACAATTATTATCATCAAGTGTTCATGAGATGGATTGCCTGAGGGAAGAAACTGTTTCTGTGTCGGGCTGTTCTGGTGCGCAGTGCTCTGTAGCGTCGACCAGAAGGTAAAAGTTCAAAGAGGCAGTGTGCTGGGTGTGAGGGGTCCAGAGTGATTTTGGCAGCCCTTCTGCTCGCTCTGGATAAGTACAGCTCTTGGGGAGTAGGAAGGGTTGTACCAGTGATTCGCTCAGCAGTCCGATCTATTCGACGTAGTCTTTGGAGATCGTATTTAGTAGCTGAGCTAAACCAGAGTTATTGATGTGCAGATGACTGATTCAATGATGGAGGTGTAGAACTGTTTCAGCAGCTCCTTCGGGAGGTTAAACTTCCTCAGCTGACGAAGAAAGTACAGCCTCTGTTGAGCTTTTTTAACAATGGAGTCAATGTGAGTGTCCCACTTCAGGTCCTGAGAGATGGTGGTGCTCAGGAACCTGAATGACTCCACTGCTGCCACAATGCTGTCCATGATGCTCAGTGGGAGAAGAGCAGGAGGGTTTCTCCTGAAGTCCACTATCATCTCCACTGTTTTGAGCGTGTTGAGCTCCAGGTTGTTGTGACTACACCAGACAGCCAACTCTCTATTTCAGTAACAGTGTTATTAAACAAATGCCCTTCTGACTTTTCTTCCAGGAACAAAAACATCACAGTATTTCCAATTTTAGAAATTCACACCTACAGTAAAGGGGGTAGTTGTCTTTCTGTGCAATTGCTGTACTTCAGGAGCTTAAACTGACAAGACTGTAAAACACATGCAGATGTGTTGTTTGTTTGTTTGAGTAACTGTGCGTTCACAGCGAAAGCGGTGAGAGCGTCCAAGGTCACTCTGGCCGCCCTGGCGACAACGCTGTCTACCTTCAGCTCCGGCGGCGAGAGTGTCTAAAATCGTATTTGAAGGGGCCGTTGCAGCATACATGCTTTCTAGCGTGAAAATGTTGCACACTTATTATCAAATTCATTTAACAATGGAAGATCAAGTTGCATGTGGTGTGGCTTTGCTCCACTTAATTATCCAATGCGTCCATATGTCTGAAATATCCTGAAGCAGCAATACTGTTTTGTACTGTCGCATGAGATTCTCGCTTTTTTAAAGAAAAATATATACAACATTAATGCACATCAGTAATTTATTAACTTATTTAATGTATGTTCCTGCAAGAAAACATAGTAAATAATTGAAAATCCGGCGACCGCAATAATCAAACCCATGGGAACAACTGTGGTCGGAACCACAGATCACAGTGACCGCGTTCTCTGAACTCCTCTTAAGCACTGGACTTCTTCATTCTGATTGCTTGCCGCCGAACCGCGTCACAGCTCATTACCATAAAGTTGACTTGATTTCAACTCTCCTCAACGCCCACACCGGCGAAGACGCGCCGTGCTGCTTATCGCCGCCAGCTCTCATTGAAAATGAATGACTTCCGTCTACTTTGGCGCTCTCGCCGCTTTCGGTGTGAATGTACAGTAATGAAGGCACAAGCTGTAAAGGCTCCGCCCTTTTCGGATAGGGGGCGTGGAGCAGCAGCTCATTTGCATTTAAAGAAACTCACAACAGCAGCATGTTTTTCTTCCACCCATAAAGTGACAGTGATCTGAAACTTCACCGACACATTCGGAGAACACCCGAGACTTTTATTACATCTTGTAAAATTAAAAATGATCAAGTATAAATACTGTATGCGCTACCAGTTTTACATATTTACACATGCATTTCAGTCTCATATTTACTCTATTCTCAGTGAAAAAGACAGTTAAAGTAATTTTGACATTTTTGTCGCCTCATAGCAAGAAGGTCGCTAGTTCGAGTCCCAGTTGATGTTTCTGTGTGGAGTTTGCATGTTTTCCCGTTGTTGGTGTGTGTTTCCTCCGGGTACTCCGGTTTCCCCCACAGTCCAAAGAGATGTGCTTTAGGGTAATTGAACAAACTTAATTGGCCGTAGTGTGTGTGTGTGTGTGTGTGTGTGTGTGTGTGTGCGTGTGTGTGTGTGTGTGTGTGTGTGTGTGTGTGTGTGTGTGTGTGTGTGTGTGTGTGTGTGTGTGTGAATGAGAGTGTATGGGTGTTTCACAGTACTGGGTTGCAGCTGTAAGGGCATCCACTGCGTAAAACATATGTTGGAATAGTTGGTGGTTCATTCCGCTGTGGCGACCCCTGATGAATAAAGGGACTACGCCAAAGGACAATGGATGAATAAAGTATAAATACTGTATATGCTACCAGTTTTATATATTTACACATGCGTTTCAGAGTCTCATATCTCCAATCCAGTTCTATGATGTCTAAATCACGTGCATTATAAGTTTGTAGAAGTTATACATTTAAAAATACCCTTAAATATACATTTTTAGCACTGCTTCAGTGAATTAAACAAGTATGTTAAAATTCATTAATTTTCAGTAGTTGTATTAGTTTTGTTTTTTTCAAAGTGTGCTTTAAATGCTTTAAAAATAAATTCAATCTTTGTAGACTAGAATTATGTGTACTGTATATTATTTATTTTAATAATGCAGGCAATTATAGATTAATTTTATTTAAAAAATATTATATTAATCTTACTTTTTAATTCAACTATAGTGGTGCGGCCAGGTAGGGGAGCCTACAAAACATTGTGCCCAGGGGCCTCTGAATTCTTAATCCAGGCCTGCATTTATCTCACTGAACGAGTTAGGTCCGAGTTAGTAAAATGATCCGAACTTCCAATCACTAAAGGAAACTTTATGAATGGAATTTGGTTCTTATAAAAAGTATAAATCCTCAATATTTAAAAAGTTTTGTGCAACAAAATATATGCATTTATTTCTCACCATTACCTCGGTAATGAATAATTATTTATAAGTAGGATTATTAAAGTTATTCAAGGTTAAACTTCCTGTAGTTTTTGGTACTGCAATACACATCACATGAAAACAATCCCAGTGTTTGCAGTCCTAACTCTCTCAGCTCATAGCTATCTCTCATTATATATTCACCTGCTTGTTTATAGAAACCCACAGCAGTTGTAAATGCATGTGTGTGCATCTTTCTTCATTTCATTTCAGTGCACTGATAATCTGAGGTGAAAATGATGTGCAAAAACCCAATGAGAAGAAGCTGATTCTGTGCTGATTTAGATGACGTTCATCTCCAGAAACTCAAAGTCTCATTTATATGCAGAAATATCAATCCAATTTAATAAGCGCTTCCATAGATTCCCCTGACCTCTGACTCTTGCAGACTCCATTTTTGCGGGCAATTCTGCAGCTCATTGTCTGATATTTGTGGTTCAGATTTCTTTGTCTTTCTGGACTCAGTTAGTAATCTCTCTAGAGAAGGGTTTGTTTTGTTAGTGTGTGAAAAGGCCTGTGAAAGTGTGTGTCCTGTGGGTCTGATGGAGGGAAAACACACTGTCACTACACTTCAGAATCAACCTGAATCATTCTGGACTGCCGTTTTTTTTTTACCATTTATAGAGAGTTTGTATTGTTATTATCTACCTGTACTCCTTGAGGTCATTTCTAATCGGTTTTTATGAAGCGGGATCACATTGTAAAAGATTTATAATTCAGTTGAGAAAGTTTTGAGTTCTCAAAGTCTCTGAGGATCGATGAAAATTTGATTGCTCATGATATGAAGTTTGTAATAAAATCAGGACGAAAGGCTCAATGTCAAAAATATGTGTGGAGTTCACAGCACTTGTCATTTTTGTTTTTATTAATTGTAGCATTATTTGTGTTGAGTTTTTATGCATTTCCATATGTAAATATACTTTGCATTTCATTGTAAATTCTCTAGAGAGCGGAGCTGTTATGCAAAATCACTTTTATAAGTGTTTAAACACATTTGTGTGTGAATATAAGTAGCCTCTAATTACATTTTTTATTATCACAGTTGATAAAACAGTCTGCAGAAACACTTTGATTGACATTCTCCCTTTGTATGTGTCATCAGAGGGGGAAAGCCCCGCCCACTAGTGACCCTCATCAGCTTATGACGTTAGTCTGGATTTTGAATCTGCCATTATGCTGACACGCAGGCATCTGTAGCCCCGCCCCTTTTTTTTAAAGAGCACAATCTCATTTGAATTTAAAGCGACAGTTACCAAAACAGCACAATTATGATCAAAGCCTAAAAGGGTCAGTTTCAGAGAGTCAGTATTTTGAGTCGAAACTTCACATACACACTCTAGGGACATCTGAGTCCCCTTTAAAACAAATTCTCTTATACTGTATTATGTACAGTAGTCAAATGTGTTTTTTGGAGTACAGTGGTCCATCGTTAATCGTGGGAGTTACGTTCGAAAAATAACACGCAATATGCGAAACCCACGGAGTAGTCTGCTTCACTTTTTACAATTATTATAGATGTTTTAAGGCTGTAAACCCCTCACTGCACTTTATACACTTTTCTCAGACAGGCATTAAGATTTTCACACTTTTCTCTCTTGTTTAAACGCTCTCAAAGTTCAAACCTTTGTAGAAAAATAAGTCCAGTATTGTAGAATGCATATCAGAATCAGAATCAGAATCAGAATCAGTTTTATTGCCAAGTGTGCTTCACACACACAAGGAATTTGTTTTGGCTACAGAAGCTTCCAGTGTACATAAAGTGACATGTGACAACACAAAATAAATCTGAAAAAATAAAATAATAATAAAAAAATGATGAACATTAAACAGATGCAGTTAGTGAAGAAACCTGGATGTTGAGTTGTATGTACAGATTGTTATAAATATACAGGTTATAAGGTGCTGTGTACAAGTGCGGATGTAGGAAGTATTGCATAGTATATTGATATAAGGTGCTGTGTACAAGTGCGTATGAGAAAGTATTGCACATTTTTATTGCACAGTAGGGGAATGTTTAACTGTTCATAAGGTAGACAGCCTGAGGAAAGAAACTTTTCCTGTGTCTGGCTGTTTTTGTGCTTGGTGCTCTGAAGTGCCAACCAGACGGTAACAAGTCGAACAGGTAGTGTGCTGGGTGTGAGGCATCCAGAGTGATTTTGCGAGCCCTTTTACTCACTCTGGAAGAGTACAGTTCTTGAAGTGTAGAAAGGGTTGTGCCAGTGATTCGTTCAGCAGTCCGGACTATTCGCTGTAGTCTACGGAGGTCGGTTTTGGCAGCTGAGCCGAACCAGACGGTGATTGAAGTGCAGAGGATGGATTGGATGACAGCTGAGTAGAACTGTACGAGCAGCTCCTGTGGCAGGTTGAACTTCCTCAGCTGACGAAGGAAGTACAGTCTCTGCTGGGCTTTCTTCACAATAGAGTCTATATGAATGTCCCACTTCAGATCCTGAGAGATGGTGGTGCCCAGGTACCTGAATGACTCTACTGCAGCCACAGTGCTGTTCATGATGGTGAGTGGGGGGAGTGCAGGGGGGTTTCTCCTGAAGTCCACTATCATCTCCACTGTTTTTAGTGTGTTCAGCTCCAGGTTGTTGTATCTGCACCATAACGCCAGCCGCTCCACCTCCTGTCTGTATGCAGACTCGTCACCGTTCTGGATGAGGCCGATAACAGTAGTGTATATATTCATATTTATACATATATATATATATATTTAAAATTGTGCACAATACATACATGTAAATGTGTAGCTAAAAAACATACAGCTGATTTAATTGTTGTTTGTAAATCACACAACTGTGGTATACAGGATAACTTATAACAACACTGTAATTGTGACATAAAACACTGTGTGTTTCATATTTACATTTATTGTGGTCCTGTTTTATCCTACAATACTCTTTGTTTTGTTACTATTTAAGTGTGTTATTTTTTGCTCTGACAATGTAGCTGTGTTTTCTATGGTTCTGTTTACTTTGTTATTTGCACAACAGCATAGTAGAGCTGTGTATAGTGTTATGCAGGAAAAGAAAAGCTGTAATGTATTCAATTATCAAAGATTTTGTTTATAATTTGTAATGTTGTGCAACTTATAGTTTTAAGCAGGAGAAAAACCTGTTCTGTATTTTATCAAAGATTTTGTGCAGCTGTTATTTTTTGTGCAGCTGTTTATTTGTAAACAGGGAGGGAAACCCTTATGTTTGAATTATATTTTGCTCAAAAAATGTTTAATAATGTTTTAATAAAGGCTTCAACTCTCAAGTAATCCTTTATGGGAAAATACCGGATATATATCGTATACCGTCATTCCAATAAAAATACTGGGATATGATATTTTGCCCATATCGCCCAGCCCTAATATATATGTGTGTATATATATATATATATATATATGTATATATGTATATGTGTATATATATACACAGTTGAAATCAGAATTATTATCCCCTCTGTTTATTTTTTTCCCCAATTCCTGTTTAACGGAGAGAATATTAAGACTTCTAAGCATAATAGTTTTAATAACTCATTTCTAATAACTGATTTATTTTATCTTTGCCATGATGACAGTAAATAATATTTGACTAGATATTCTTCAAGACACTTCTAAACAGCTTAAAGTGACCTTTAAAGGCTTAACTAGGTTAATTAGGTTAACTAGGCAGGTTAGGGTAATTAGGCAATCATTGCATAATGATGGTTTGTTCTGTAGACTTTCGAAAAAATATATAGCTTAAAGGGGCTAATAATTTTGACCTTAAAATGTTTATTAAAAATCAAAAACTGCTTTTATTCTAGCCTAAATAAAACAAATAAGACTTTCTCCAGAAGAAAAAATATTATCAGAGATACCGTGAAAATTTTGTTGATCTGTTAAACATCATTTGGGAAATATATATAAAAACAGCTCAAAGGGGGGCTAATAATTCTGACTTCAACTGTGCGTGTGTATTTATATATTTATATATATTTATAAAAAAAATTTACGTCAAAATTTTTTTTGGCTAAAGAACAAATCATTGTTGTCAATTACTTGCCTAATTGCTCTAACTTATTTATTAAAATTTTTTAAAGTAACCTACTTAAGCCTTAAAATGGCACTTTAATCTAAGAACTAGAATCTTGCAAAATAAAAAAATGAATGTAATTAAATGTATGTAATTAAGAATATTATGTACTATCAGCACATTTTTTATTAAAATTCACAATTTATATAATAAATATGCAATTTATACATTTAAGTTTAAAAAAAATCTCTCCAATAAATAATTGAAATGAATTAAAATCCCACAGAAGGGCTTATAATTTCATCTTCAGCTGTTGTGTGTTTGTTAGCAGCATCAGAGTAAATGTTTTTGTGTGTGGGTCTAAACATGGCCTGCAAATGGACAGATCCTTCAGGTCTCCACCACACAAACTCTTTCTGAAAGCCAGTGTTTATTCAGGACGAAAGCAGAGAGTTAACCTGATCTGGATTGATTGTTTATGTCTGCTGTAGGTCATTGTGTAGTTTCTGATTTATCTCACACACATCATGCCTTCTTCTATTAGTTTGGCCTTTACGGTTTCTTTGTTTTCTTAGTTTCTCTGCAAATGCTGAGATAATCAACACTTCTGTATAAGTCAATGCAGAGAGAGCAAAGCAGAGCAATATATAATATTTTGCAGAATAGGGCGTCACGGTGGCGCAGTTGGTAGCACCGTTGCCTTACAGCAAGAAGGTTGCTGGTTCGAGCCTCAGCTGGGCCAGTTGGCGTTTCTGTGTGGAGTTTGCATGTTCTCCCCGTGTTGTGTATGTGTGTGAATGAGTGTGTATGGGTGTTTCCCGCTGCATCCGCTGCATAAAACATATGCTGGATAAGTTGGCGGTTCATTCTGCTGTGGCGACCCCTGATTAATAGAGGGACTAAGCTGAAAAGAAAATGAATGAATTCGCAGAATATTTCTATTTTCAACTAAAAGATTATTTATCAAGACAAATGCATGTGCTTAAGGAAACAAATAATAGAGGAATTTGTTAATGACAAAATAGGGTATACATTCAGAGAAGCAGTAATAATAGTAAATGTATATTTTTGTCATTTAGATATTCTGCATTTTAAATATAAATGAATCCCAATATATACACTCACCAGCCACTTTATTAGGTACACCTGTCTAACTGCTCGTTAACGTAAGTTCTAATCAGCCAATCACATGGCAGCAGCTCAATGCATTCAGGCATGCAGACATGGTCAAGACGATCTGCTGCTGTTCAAAGCGAGCATCAGAATGGGGAATAAAGGTGATTTAAGTGACTTTGAATGTGGCATGGTTGTTGGTGCCAGACTTGCTGCTCTGATTATTTTAGAAACTGCTGATCTACTGGGATTTTCACGCACAACCATCTCTAGGGTTTACAGAGAATGGTCTGAAAAAGAGGAAATATCCAGTGAGCGGCAGTTCTGTGGGCGCAAATGCCTTGTTGATGCCAGAGGTCAGAGGAGAATGGCCAGACTGTTTCCAGCTGATAGAAAGGCAACAGTAACTCAAATAAGCACTCGTCACAGCCAAGGTCTTGAGGGCTCAAGGGCTCCCTCCCGTTTGCAAGGCGAGAGGGGAGTTTGAGCTCAGGTAGATCTCGAGAACTCCCCTGCTGTAGTAGCTAATGAACAGATAGTGATTGCTCTTAAGAGATAACTACTTACTAGGAGCATGTCTATGGTGCCGATTTGGACTGGTCAATTAACTTAAGTTGCATGTTTTTGGACAGTGGGAAGAAACCTGGGAACCCGGGATAAACCCACGTGGACATGGGGAGACCGTGTAAACTCTGCACAGAAACTTCGACTGGCTTGGTAAGGACTAGAGCCAGTGAAGTTATTGCTGTGAGGCAACAGTGCTAACTACTGGGCCACTGTGCCACCCATCTAGGAAAGTAGGAGAAGTAGGGGTGGAAGGGGGGATTCTTCAAAATGAAGATGGCTGTCATATGGAACTTAGGGTATTTATAGTGGGTTAGGAAGCTTCTGATTGGTGAATCATAAATTGGATAATGCGGGGCCGGCTGCAAGAAATCATAAGCACGTGATTCTCTCAAAGTGAAGTTTATTTATAAGCTAATTTCGAGAGGATCGCGTGTTTATGATTGACACGGCTGGCCCTGAGTCAAGCTAATGTACGAACCACTAATCAGACGATTCCTAACTCAGTATAAATAGCCAAGCATCTTACCTTTAAGCAGGTCGCACACCAGAAGCGCCGCTCGGCGTCGCGTCACAGCGCGTACATGACAGCTAAAAGTATCACACACCAGACGCACACATTCGCATGATATTTAACATGAAACTATTCCGATGGCGCTCTGTGGTGTGGCAGGAATATGAACAGTGTCCTGAGTTGTGGCTGGGCACCACGGACAGCCGCCAACTTGCAGTGCCGGTATGTGTACCCTGATAGAAACCTATGTTTAGAATTCTAAAATGCATGGCGCTGCGTGGCGTGAGCAGCGCTTCTGGTGTGCGACCTGCTTAAGTTATCTTCGTCTTGAAGAATCCCCTCTCCTCCTCTTTTTCTTCTATAGGGTAGCACGGCGGCCCAGTGGCTAGCACTGTTGCCTCACAGCAAGAATGCCTCCAGTTCGGGTCCTACCCGGCCAGTAGGCATTTCTGTGTGGAGTTCACGTCTCCCCGAGCTCGTGTGGGTTTTCCCCGGATACTCCGGTTTCCAGACATAAGTAAATTGACTAAACCAAATCAGCACCATAGTCAAATTCCACCAGCAACACACACTCATAGCAATCCTTAAGCAGCAGGAGGGGGGTTTGGTTCTTGAGATCTACCTGAGCTCAAACTCCCCTCTCGCCCTGCAAACGGGAGGGAGCCCCGGGCTCGAGGATCTCATGAGCTCAGAGCTCTCTCCTGGGACAGCATGCCAAACAAGCTTATTACCAATCATCAGCTAAGTGTGAACTCTTGAAATTAGTTTACAAATAAACTTCACTTGTTTTTCCATCTATAGAAGTCAATGATTAGAAGTTTTCAGCATTCTTCAAAATATCTTCCTTTGTGTTCAACAGAAGAAAGAAACTAGTTTTAGTGAGAGTAAATAGTGAGTACATTTTCATGTTTGGGTGAACTGTCTCTTTAAAAACTGTATTAGCTTTTTTACATGGGTTTTTAGCCATTGTTGTGTATGTTTCATTTGTACCAGTTAATATTTACCATGTTTTTACCATATTATATTTACCGTGTGACCTGTGGTCTTGTATAACACACAGCACATTCATGTGACTCAAATCTGATTCCAGGTCAATCCACATCTGGATCCTTCGGTGAAGTGGCTGTTCAGGTGGATCTGATCTCACACCCCGGAACTGGAGAGCACAAAGTCAGCGTTAAAGGTAAAACACACACACACATGCATCAACAAAAAGACAAACACACATACATCAACACACACACACACACACACTTATGCAAACACACTCACACAGATACACTCATGCATACACTCACACACTCATATACATGCACTTGCACACATTCACAGACTCACACAAACACATCAACACTCTCTCTCACACACACACACACACACACACACACACACGCACACACGCACATAAATACACACTCACATCCTGTACATGCACTCAAACACATTCACAGACTCACACAAACACTCTTGCACACACACACATACAGATTCACACAGAAACAGTTAAAGACTCATACACAAACACACATCAACACACACACACACACATATTCAAACACGCTCACACAGATACATTTATGCAGACACTCACACTCATATGCATGCGCTCACGCACACATTCGCAAACTCACACAAACACCTCAACACACACTCTCTAACACACACACACACTCACAGACTCACATCAACACATTTTCACGCACACACACTCGCATGCACACAAACAAACACAGATACTCACACAGACACAGTCCAAGACTCACACTTACATGCACACACACACACACACACACACACACTTAAAGACTCATACACAAACATCAACACACAGACACACACACACACACTTATTCAAACGCTCACACAAATACACTCATACACATACACTCATATGCATGCGCTCGCACACATTCAAAGATTCAAACACATCAACACACACTCTCTCTCTCTCTCTCTCTCACACACACACACACACACACACACACACACGCATGCACTCAAACACACTCACAGACTCACACACACACACACTCACATCAACACACACTCTCACGCACACCCACATACAAACACAGATACTCACACAGTCAAAGACTCACACTTGCGCACACACACACACACACACTTAAAGACTCATAGACAAGCACACATCAACACACTCACACACATGCATGCTAACACACATTCACAGAGTCACAAACACACACATACTGTCTCGCACACACACTCACATCAACACACCCACAAACTCACATCAACACAGTCAAAGACTCATAGACAAACACACAACAACCCACTCAGACTCATATCAACCCACGCTTGCATCCACACACACATACATTTACATGGACACACACATGGACTCAGTCACATAGACACCAGTGGTGTAAAGAGTACTTAAAAATCATACTCAAGGAAAAGTACCATTACTTGCCTAAAATGTAGTGCAAGTAGAGTAAAAGTAACTGTAGTAATTATTACTCAAAGTATGAGTAAAAAGTAGACCTGTCAAAAATACTCAAGGGTAGTGAGTAGTGAGTATTACGCTGTAAAAAGCTGATGACAATCAGCTTCCAATAGACAATCCAATAATGACGTCAAACGATGTTGATATTTGGTCGATTTTAGGTTGTTAGAAAGTCACCAAAATCCAACATCGAGCAAACATCTTAAACCTACATCATATTGACGTCAAATACTGACATTTATTTGTCAGGTACGGCAACCAAAATCCAACCTCTGATAAACGTCATAGTGGTAACGTCCACACAATGTCAAGCTGTACCATCATTAGATGTTGATATTTGGTTGGTTTTAGGTTGGATGTTGAACATTGATGTCGACCTGACGTTGAGTTCTGACGTCAACCCGATTTTCATTTCTAAACTAAATGCAACGTCCCCACAGCGTTGGGGTATTACGTCGATCTGACGTCATGTTGATATCCTGTGCCGGCTGGGTGTTTAAGGCCATTTCAGTCATCACACAGTAAACATCTGTCATCTTCTCATCAGTGACATGCATCTAAACAGTCTCTGGGTCAATGTGTGTAAAGATTTTGGACATCTTCTTGGACACTTTTAATGCTTCCAAGCAGTTTGCTGAATTTATAAATCGTCTTGAGGTAGTTCAGTATGATGCGATTTACCTTCTATGTGTGATTTGATTGGACAGGAATCACAGGACTGATTTTTCTAATCCCCATAGACAAGAAAAAATAAAGTAGTGACTGCAGGTTGATGGAAAGTAGTAAAAGTACCGATACTGCACTAAAAATATACTCGAGGGAAAGTAAACAACCCAGGCTCATTCTGAGAACGTAGTCCCGGGGACGTTTCTGGAGACCGCGAAATACGTCCCGGGAGGTACGTATTTTTGCAGTTTTTGTTTTCGCGAGTCCGCGAGAGGCCGCTGTGCGCGCTTTTTCCCGCGCCGTTCTCGCGTAAACCCGCTAGAGGCCGCTGTCGATCGACCTTCCGGCTGTCTGCCTGGATGACAGAATGATTGACCGTGCGACCGGCCAATCGGCTGACCCACCCTCCTCCGTCCCTAAACCCAACCAACGACGATTCACAAAAGCCGTCCAGAAACAGAAAAGCCCTCGTCTGATTTTTACCACGTTTTCGGATTTTGACCACATTCTCACCCTGTGACGAACTTGTTCGCTTTATTTTTTGGATTTTGTTTTTGTTTTCTTACCTGATTTCTGGAACCGAACCCGACCTGACCCGAGTCTTACCTGACTCGAACCCGGTCAGCCCCTCTCTGCGCCTCGAGTCCGCCAAAGTACACGAAGAGCTAACCGGACAAACTGGTTGCAGCGGGAAAGCCGTATGTACTCCTGGCTACGTATTTCGTGGTCTCCAGAAACGTCCCCGGGACTACGTTCTCAGAGTGAGCCTGGGTTGAAAGTAAACGTCCACATTTATAAAAACTACTTAGTAAATTACAATTCCTGAGAAAAACTACTCAGATTACAGTCATTTGAGTATTTGTTACCTCACACTACTGATAGACACTCATATACTCATACACACACACACACACATGCACAAACACACATCAACACACACACACACACACACTCAGACAGACAAACATCAACAAAGATACTCAAAAAAAAAAAAATCAACATTTGCACACTCACTCTCGGACACACACACTCATGCACACAGGCTCTCTTCTGCACACACTCTCTTACTCTCACACACACACACACATACACACTCACTCACTCACTCACTCACACATCGTTTGACTCCTGATTAAGATCCCCCAGGTTGTAAAAGCCTGCGCGAGCGTGTTTCTGTGTTCATCGAGTCAGTCAGTGTAATGTGACTGATAAAGCGTGTGGATTGAGCTGCTGTAATTAGCAGAATGAAAGTTTCCTCTGTCTGTAATGACTCTCAGCTGCCTCTTCATCAGGAGCTCTGGATCTGTTAATGAGACGCGGCTCTACGGGACGACTCAACACTGGACCACAGAGACACACACCGGCACTATCAGCCAAATTCATGACCACACACACACTCATTAACACACAACAGCTAACCAGCGCACACATGACAAATAATTCACCAAAATAAACACTTATTAAAAAATTTGCACTATTTACTAACAATTCAATGGATTTAAGTATATTATTCTGCTTATCAAAAGTGTATTTAGATGTCATAACCATAGTATATGTTGTATTTCAGACATTTGTGAGGTTTTAGTCCTCAAACTGCTCCTGTGTGTGGTACTAGTTTCTTACACATCTCCTCCAAGCATTTTTGAATGCTGTAGCTGTGAAATAACTGAAATCATTCAGCGTAGTGATATGGAGCTGTAATGCACTCAAAACCTGCTGGAACTACTTCAACTGTGTGTTTATCTGAAAATAACGGCACACCTTACAATGTTTATCAGCCAATCAGAATCGATTATTTGACTGTTGTAGCTGTGAAATAACTGAAATCATTCAGCGTAGTGATATGGAGCTGTAATGCACTCAAAACCTGCCGGAACTACTTTAACTGTGTGTTTATCTGAAAATAATGGCACACTTTAGAATGCTCATCAATGAATCAGAATAGAGTATTTGACTGTTGTAGCTGTGAAATAACTGAAATCATTCAGCGTAGTGATATGGAGCTGTAATGCACTCAAAACCTGCCGGAACTACTTTAACTGTGTGTTTATCTGAAAATAATGGCACACTTTAGAATGCTCATCAACGAATCAGAATATAGTATCTGACTGTTGTAGCTGTGAAATAACTGAAATCATTCAGCGTAGTGATATGGAGTTGTAATGCACTCAAAACCTGCTGGAACTACTTTAACTGTGTGTTTATCTGAAAATAACGGCACACCTTAGAATGCTCATCAGCCAATCAGAATTGAGTATTTGACTGTTGTAGCTGTGAAATAACTGAAATCATTCACCGTAGTGATATGGAGCCGTAATGCACTCAAAACCTGCTGGAACTACTTTAACTGTGTGTTTATCTGAAAATAACAGCACACCTTAGAATGTTCATCAGCCAATTAGAATCGAGTATTTGACTGTTGTAGCTGTGAAATAACTGAAATCATTCAGCGTAGTAATATGGAGCTGTAATGCGCTCAAAACCTGCCGGAACTACTTTAACTGTGTGTTTATCTGAAAATAACAGCACACCTTAGAATGTTCATCAGCCAATCAGAATCGGGTATTTGACTGTTGTAGCTGTAAAATAACTGAAATCATTCAGCGTAGTCATCTAGAAATGTAATGCGCTCAAAGTGTGCCGGAACTACATTAACTATGCGTTTATCTAAAAATAACAGCACTCCTTAGAATGCTCATCAGCCAATCAGAATCAAGCATTCAGCAGTCCCTGTAGTATAGGGGATAAAGTACATCAGGAGGTTGTTATCGCAAAATAAATCCCAACAGGTTTATCAGCATCCCGATGCAAAGTTGAGCACTGTTGTATAAGACTGATAACACCACCGTAATGTGCTTTATCCCACTTATTATACAGCTATTTGCCACAAAACATGTTCTGAGCTGTAATAGTTTATTAATTAGTTAAACGCCAAGCTGACAAAAATAAAACAGCTGATGGAGTATACACTAACCTGTGTATTACACTAGATGGTGCCAAACAGTCTGTTGTTAATGCATTCAGATTTTAAAGATTATCTAAACAATGACTGAAGCCACAAATAAGAGGGTCCATTAAATAGCATAACCTATTTTCGGTGGCCGATAATGTTTTAAAATCAACACACTTCTAGATTCCCATTCTTGCACATTTCTGCTGTGTGATTGGCTCTTAGATTAATATAGAGTAAAAAAGTCCAGAGCTTATCATTGTTATCGACATACATTTTATTGCGATTATATATAATAAAATTTATATGTTTTCACTGATGATCATAGTTATTTTAAATTCCAAGATGAGCCTGTTATTTAGCGGTTGTTATCTGGGAATAGCATACCTTGGAATGTCACGACTGACCAATCAGATTCAAGTATCCCAAACAGCCATATAATGTTACATTATAATGCTCATAATAACTCAAAACAAGGCCCACACACAATCCTCAGATTTCCACACATGTGATATTAACTTTAGTAATGTTATAAAATAATTTGAAATTATGTACAATACAATTTGTAAAGTAATATTTACTGTCTTTTGGATGCATTATATGAGAGAACTGTAGCTCTGTTTACCAAACAAGTGGTTCTAATTGGATTGGGATTGTTTTTGTTAAGTTTTGAGCTCCTATCATTCTCCGCGCTGATCTTTCCACAGAAATCCACAGATTTTGTGCAAAATAGCAAACAAAAATCCACATGTTCTGTCTGGGCCTACTCATAATTCTTTCTGCATTATTTGATTTTGTTGATTAATCTGTTAGCTGATGAGTTCTTGTCTGCTAAATCATTCTCTTATAGTTGTGGGTGTGAATAACATCAACTGGCAGACCAACGCCATGTTTCGGCCCTTCGTGGAGATCAACGCCATCGGTCCACATCTGGCAGACAAGAAACGCAAGTTTAGCACCAAAACCAAGAATAACAACTGGTCTCCAAAATACAACGAAACATTCCAGTAGTGAGTATTGGTGGTTTTTATGTTTGTGAAAGATGATTCTTAATTAGGGGTGTAACGATTCACTCAACTCAAGATTCAATTTGATTCATTGATTTTGATTCATTATTCGATTTTCTAATGACATGAGATTTTTTTTTACAAAGGAAGTTATACAGTAAATGAAAAGGTGTGTTTTAATTAGATTTTATTCCTAAAAAATATATATATATATATATTATTTTTTATTAAATGCTATACGTTTCCTTGAGAAATTGAATTATGACAGTGCTTATAACAAAAAGCACAGTGTAATATTTCATTTAAACAAATAAAACTAGAATAAAAAAAGTATAATGAGACTACAAAATTTAAAAAAGTCCAAATAAATTGGAAAATATATCTACAAAAAACATTTAAAATGATTAATAATACATATCTTTTAAAAATATGAATTGTTATTAATCACATTCAAAATAAAGGTTTGTATTTGCATAATATGTGTGTGTATTTTCTATATTTATTATATAGAAACTTACACATACATGCATATTTGATAAAACCTTTATGTGTATAATTATGTTAAAATATAAAATACACATAAATATGACATGCACTGACTCTTTTGCCCCCCAATACACCCCCCACATTCCTCTAACATATACTCTCTGTCACTGCACTATTTAACATTTGCACATTTAAATTTGCACATATTTATTGCACTGATTCATTTATTTGAACTGTACACACCCACTGCACATGGACATTTGTAATTGTTTATCTATCTGCACACTCCTGATTATTAATAGCATCCTGTACATATATTCATTTATTGTAAATCTGTTCATAGCTAACACAACCTGTATATAATGTTCATAGTACATCCATCTGTAAATATTAACATAGTTTTTCTATAACTGCACTTTATAACTTATACCTGTATCCTGCACTTGCTGCTATTGCACTGCTGGTTAGACCGAAACTGCATTTCGTTGCCTTGTACTTGTACATGTGTAATGACAATAAAGTTGAATCTAATCTAATCTAATCTAATATGATACAAATTATATATACATTTAACTATCTATGTAAATATATTTGTTTTGTATAGTTTTTAGTATCATTTTTATGCATGTGTGTGTGTATATATAATACACAAATATGCATAAAAACGAAACTACACACATACGTTATATAAAAACAAGCTTTTATTTTGGATGTGCTTAATCTTTGGATATTTCAATGAAAAAAAATCCTACATATTGTGCGCCTTTAATCCTTATCAAGGGTGTGTTTATCGAGTAAAAATACAGTAGAAATTGTGAAATAGTATTGCAATTCAAAATAACATGTTTTCTATGTGAATATATTTGAACCTTTTATTAATTCCAGCGATTGAAAGCTTCAGCATAATTCCTCTAGTCTTCAGTGTCACATGATCCTTTAGAATCACTGTAATATGATGATCCACTGCTCAAGAATCATTTCTAAATATTTGTCAATATTGAAAACAATTGTGGGTGGCACAGTGGCTCTGTGGTTAGTACTGTCGCCTCACAGCAAGAAGGTCGCTGGTTCGAGTCCCAGCTGGGCCAATTAGCATTTCTGTGTGGAGTTTGCATGTTCTCCCTGTGTCGACGTGGGTTTCCTCCAGGTGCTCCGATTTCCCCCACAGTCCAAAAACATGCGCTATAGGGGAATTGGAGCTAAATTGAGTGTGTGTGTGTGTGTGTGTGAATGTGAGAGTGTGTGGGTGTTTCCCAGCACTGGGTTACACCTGGAAGAGCATCTGCTGCATAAAACATATGCGGAATAGTTGGCGGTTCATTCCTCTGTGGCGACCCCTGATAAATAAGGGACTAAGCTGAAGGAAAATGAATGAATGAAAACAAGTGCGCTGCTTCATATTCAGTTTTGTATGAGTTTAAAAGAACATTTATTTGAAACAGAATCCTTTATAACATAATAAACGTCAATTTAGTGTGTCTTTGCTGACTATTAAACATTTAAACGATAGTCTATATCAAAGTACTTTCAGATAACATGACTAAAATGATTTATAAGAACTGAATGTGAATCTCACAGCACTTAAATGACTGAAAATCACACCCCATACTAGTAAGTTGATATAGAGTCATTATTTGACACGTGACTACTATTACTGCCTTCATAATCACACATTTCACCAAGCCATTTTCTCTTAAATTTAAAAGTTTCACAGAAAGAAATAAAACATACTTTTTGAAAGATCAATCTCTAATATGTAGAGCTGAATACCGCCTTATTCTATCTTCCAACCATTCTTAAATCGAACCCTATTGCTTGTGATATAAATGAATCACGTCTGACTGTAAATACAGCATTAGACATCAGCAATCGTACGGGTTTTTTCAGCGCTGACACTGAAGGATGGCATTTAAGCTGCTTAAACGCACTAGAATAACAGCAGAGAAAGCAGCCATCCGACTGGAGATTTACTTCTGACAGCCTCATTTGAAGCCCTTGTTGAGGAAAAGATAATTAAGAAAGGCTTTCTAGAAAAAAGGACCTGCGTGTTTCAATGGAGTTCCAAGCCGACGAGTAATATATGATTGAAGCTCAGCGCAAACTCAATGACACACTGAATTAACCTCTCTTTTAGAGCGCACGTAAAATAGCATGAACTCAAAAACCACCTTTGGATATTAAGGGCCTTTTAGCTTAATGGAGTCTCAAGCCGGTTTTGTGTGGAATCATAAAGAGCTTTTCAGTGTGTTTTTTTTTTGAGTCTGAGAGATGTAAATATTATGTTGATAAAACAGGCTTGTGCATTTATGCATTGGACTAATATTTGTGTGTTTTTCTTGCTGGTTGATGTGACCGTCGTCTCAGATTTTATGAAAACTTGCAGTGTTTTTTTTGTTACTCGTGTCACTGAAAACAAACCCCTGTTGTCAGCAGTTAGTATCTTAGCATGAATACTAGTTTCTTTTTAAAATAGCTAATAAATGTTATGTGCTGTCATTGTGGGAACGACCAAAAAAAATAAGCTATTAGAAACTCGGCCCTTCCAGGATTTCACAGGACATTTGCAGCCTAAAATGACTTTATTTACAGCATTATTTTGTGTTGATTTTCGTCAATAAATTAAATTAAATAAATAAATAAATAAATAAAAAAAAAAAAAAATATATATATATATATATATATATATATATATATATATATATATATATATATATATATATATATATATATATATATATATATATATATATACCAACGACAAAAGTATTATTACATATTTTTTGTTATTCATAAACCCAGAGATTGGGTTTGGTTACATGAAATAACACTTAATTTCAATATTTCATATGTAACCAAATAGCAATTAAACTCATTAACATATTAATAATGAAACAAATGAAAATTCATTCATTCGTTCATTTTCTCAACCCAGGCTCATTCTGAGAACGTAGTCCCGGGGATGTTTCTGGAGACCGCGAAATACGTCCCGGGAGGTACGTATTTTTGCAGTTTTTGTTTTCGCGAGTCCGCGAGAGGCCGCTGTGCGCGCTTTTTCCCGCGCCGTTCTCGTGTAAACCCGCTGGAGGCCGCTGTCGAGCGACCTTCCGCCTGTCTGCCTGGATGACAAAATGATTGACCGTGCGACCGGCCAATCGGCTGACCCACCCTCCTCCGTCCCTAAACCCAACCAACGATGATTCACAAAAGCCGTCCAGAAAAAGAAAAGCCCTCGTCTGATTTTTACCACGTTTTCAGATTTTGACCACATTCTCACCCTGTGACGAACTTGTTCGCTTCATTTTTAGGATTTTGTTTTTGTTTTCTTACCTGATTTCTGGAACCGCTCTTCCCTGGACTCGAACCCGGTCGTCGTCGTGGTCAGCCCCTCTCTGCACCCCGAGTCCGCCAGAGTATACGAAGAGCTAACCGGACAAACTGGTTGCAGCGGGAAAGCCCTCCACACGGAGGCGAGCGGCCGGCCGGCAAGCGCCGAAGAGAACAGCGTCACACCGCCCCGCAGCGTTCGCTTAAAAAAATGAAATGCAGCCGTACGTACCCCCGGCTATGTATTTCGCGGTCTCCAGAAACGTCCCCGGGACTACGTTCTCAGAATAAGCCTGTGTTGCATTTTATTTTCGGCTTAGCCCCTTTATTCATCAGGGGTTGCCACAGCGGAATGAACCACCAACTTATCCAGCATATGTTTTACGCTCCCAGCTGCAACCCGGTACTGGGAAACACCCATACACACTCATCTCACATTCACACTCATACACTACGGCCAATTTAGTTTGTTCAATTCACCTATAGTGCATGTGTTTGCACTGTGGGGGAAACCGGAGCACCCAGAGGAAGCCCCCGCCAACACGGGGAGAACATGCAAACTGACTCAGCCAGGATTTGAACATGTGACCTTCTTGCTGTGAGACAACAGTGCTAACCACTGAGCCACTGTTTAAAGAAATAAAATTTTAAGTGTTTCTTTTACAAGAATCTTTCTTTTTTCATAGCTTGTAGCTGTTTGTCAACTTTAGAGAATGTCAACAATGCATGAAGCCATAAACAAGAATGGAAACAATGCATTATATTAACAGCATGTCAACAGTACATCACAAAAATAATGTAACCAAATGCATTAATCATATGCAAACAATGCATCTCCACACTATTGTTAAAGGATACTGCATGGTAAAAAAAATACTTATATCCATATATCTGTATAAATCAGGGCTATTCAATTAGTTTGTCATGGGGGCCAATCCATGAAAAGCATCCCAAATGAGGGGTCGGAGAGATATGACTTGCAATATGAGTGATGAAACAACAGCGTATAAGAGCCCATATGCTGCATTTGTGCTCATATAGACACCCACGTTGACTTTTTCTACATTAAAACGTTAATATGTTGTACTCTGAAACTACATAACATCACTGCATTGTAAAATGTGGCTTTTTTACAAGCATATCCAAATGTTGTATTTCCAGGCACAAAGTCAGTGCATTGCTTCAGTAGGCTTCTTCTACATTCAGTCACATTCATATGTTATGTTTTAAACTGCGTAACAATTAGAGATGCATTTAGAGATTATATAGTCTGAAGAATAATCATGGTTTCACAGTTATCACCCTTATTATGCATTTATTAAATTCAAAACACTACTAGTTTAGAAAATAACAAGAAAACTGCTTCTATTTTAAAGTGTTTATTGCTGCTCAGTAACCAAATACAGCACAAAATATTAATAAAAATCAAACAATAGTCCATTTCTCTCTTAGGACTTAAAAAGAAATGAAAAGGTTTTTGATTTAAACATGAGTGATAATATTACGATGAAAATAAATGACAGAACAATGAATAAATACGTAAAAATAAGAATAAAAATAGTATTTCTCTAATGTTAATTTGATCTATATATTAGCTAAGAATTTAAATGAACTGTTGTTATAATCTGCGTTCATACATACATAATCATTTTACTAATTTGTAATAATTCATCTACCTTATCTTTTGTTTACATTGCACTGAAAGTTACGCACATCTCTCACCACTACAGCGTGAGATCATTTCTACTGTGTGCACCTGCAGGGCGCGAGTGTGTCGGTCCGCTTGCGAGCCATGCGCGCACCGCTCCCAATATGCACACGTCTCCACTGGAAATAATGAACTTGCGAGCGGAAAAGACACAATATGTCATAGGCTTGCTGCTATAGTTAATCCAATGTGCAGGCGTATTGGCATAATTTTGTTTATTTGCAGCAGCTTTTTTCTGTGCAACAGAAATTCGGCGTTGAGAAGCCTTTAATGGATAAAACCGGGATAATAGTGAAATCGGCAAATCATTGCATCCCTTTTAATGATATCAGTGCATTGTACAAAAGGCCTGTTCCACAAACATATCCAAATGTTTTTGGCTGCCCGCACCTCTCGCTACAGGCCCGTTTCCACTGAGTGGTACGGTTCGGTTTGGTTTGGTACGCTTTTATGGCCGTTTCCACTGTCAAAAGGCGTACCGTACCGAACCGATCCGTACCGTACCACTTTTTCGGCACCCTTTCGAAAGGGTACCAAACAAGAGAAAGGGTACCAAAAGGCGGAGCTAGACGCGCAGCTGAACGCTATTGGTTTACAGAGATGCGTCATTCGCTTATGCAACAAGCCAGAATGAAAACAAAAAACCCGCCATGTTTGAAATACACAGCCGAGAGATTATAGCGGAATTATAAATACAAATAATAACGAGCCATGGTCGATCTGGGCTCAAACAAACCTTGTTGTCGTCTTGATAAACAGCCACAAAGCCATGGAGTAGAGCAGATTTACCCTGTGCCGCGTAGTTTTTACGAGGCGGTCTGAAGTGCGAGTGGTTTCGCTTTCTTCCTTGTGTTCGCCGCGCGTCTAACATTATATCTGAAATAACAAACTTCTTGAGCTGATGATAATAATGTGCGCTTGATTATCGACGTGCTTTTAAAAACCCGATCCTGTCAGACACTGACAAACGCGAGAGTGAAGCACGAAAAAACAAAGGAGAAGCCGGAAAAAAGGAGCACATTATTTTTAAGCAAACATGAACAAAATGCCATGTATAACTAACTTATTATCTTCACCTTTTGGACTAATATGAACTGGGCATGATGGAATTACTCTCTAACAGAGGCTACATGTGCTGCTGAAGATTACAGACACAGCCGAGAGGTTTACACTGACTGTGGGCTATATTTTGGGTTGTTTTTTCTGTGCAACAGAAATTCGGCGTTGAGAAGCCTTTAATGGATAAAACCGGGATAATAGTGAAATCGGCAAATCATTGCATCCCTTTTAACGATATCAGTGCATTGTACAAAAGGCCTTTTCCACAAACATATCCAAATGTTTTCTGCCCGCACCACTCGCTTAATGTCAGGTGACTCACTCTCTGCGCAGCCTTCAATTGCAGCTCATGCTGTATTGAACAGACGCATGTCACTTCATAACTATATTTATTTTTGATGTCTTGGTCACACTATTTGGAGGGCCGGAACAAATTGCCTCAGGGGCCGGGTTTGAATAGCCCTGGTATAAATTGTATGTGCACAACATCTCAAACATGCTTTGAATCATTGCACAGGTTAAAAAAAAAGTTTTAAAGAAGTGTTGTTGTTTTTACATGGATAGATAGGTAAATAAAATTGCAAGAATCTGTGCAACAGCCATGAATTAGGTGTGCGCTGAAGATGCCGCTGATGTGAAAGCCAGCTCGCTGCTTCTGCTCATGTGCTGCACGCACACTGCTTTCTGCTCTACTAGCGAGTGCGTTGTGAAAGAGGCCTGACACCATGCGTGTGTTATGTGGTGTGTGTGCCAGCAAAAAGTCTTTAAGTATTTTCACTCACCTCATTTTTTTAAAAGGTCTTTCAGAATAATATTTTGTAGGTAAATGCGACTTTGTATGTTTACTCATGTTTAACATGCGCACCGCTTCTTTGTCTGGTTAAATGCAGAGGTACAGACCAGCGTAAACCGTCATCTATGATATTGATGCGTGTAAAACAGTTTAACGGGGGTTGTTTGCGTCCACATGGCTTTTGTTTTGGGTGAATTCGTGTCGTGATGATGTCATAGAAAGCGTCAAGACCCCGAATTTGTGGGAAATCTGCAGCATTTCAGAAAAAAATGCTAAATTTTGTGGAGTTTGCTTGATTTCGCAATAAATTCAGCAATCGCAAAATCCTGGAGGGACTGGATATTAGTTACTAAAACTATTGTTTAATTATGTGTTGAAAAAATGATGTCCAAGTTACTCTAAATTTAACATAATGAACTGTGTTATATTATTTTTATTTGATATAATTGATATATACCTTCCATTCAAATCCATAGTAGTTATTTTAACCCACATAATGCATAGCTTGTTTTATGAAATTTATTAAATGCCTACCGCTATTAACCCCATTGGAATTTGAATTGAATTCTTCAGAAAATAATATTCCAACTGTACATGCAACATTAATTTGTTCTGATAAACAGCTTAAACCCAGAATTTTATTTTATTTATTTATTTATACAGGGACAATGTACAACATGACATGTTGTGCCAGAGTTAACAATAAAGCTAATTTACATCTGCAGTCCCTGGGCAGGAAGTTGTAACAAATTTAACAGTAAAAAATAATACAAAATTCACTTACAGTACAATACATACAATACATCATTGTCAATAAAATCAAATTAGTGGCTGCATATCTGATTTTGTTCAAGCCAAATTTTAAGAACAATTTTAAAATGATTAAAGTGGTACTCTCATTCAAAGGAAATGTTTAACCCTAGTGTGCTGTTTTTTTTAAATGTTTGATATTTGTGAGTATTTTTGAGCTTTAATTCGGCCACAACTTTCTCTCTGTTTTAGCAAATGGAATTAGTTATGTTGGTGGTTGTTTTTGCCCCATTGACTTCCATTATAATGATGTTTTTTGATTGCAAGTCCAAGACGGCATATAATCATGCATTCTCGATTGTTGCTGGTTTTCCCTGTTGGGAAGAGGTACATTTGTTGATCATCAGTTGCAGTGCAAAAAAACAGATTTATTAATTTATTTGGAGTATCTTGTGTGTGTGTGTGTGTGTGTGCGTGCGTGCGTGCGTGCGTGCGTGCGTGCGTGCGTGCGTGCGTGCGTGCGTGCGTGCGTGCGTGCGTGCGTGGATGCCACTGTGTGCATCTGTGTGTCAGTGAAAGAGAGACCTTTGCATACTTTCCTTGACATGTCTGAAAAAATCAAAATAAGCCCCTCAGCTCTCAGAACATAGTAAACACAGTAAGTTTGTTTATGCACACACACTATAATCTGCTGTTTTACTCCCCTGAACTCTATATTAAAAGGTAGAAACTTTTTTGCACAGGCCTGTCTAAAGGGTTAATGGTGTCAGCTGATGATCAACAGTAAAAATGACAAATTGCACCCCTTCCCAACAGAGAAAACCACCAACAACCAAGAATGCATGATTATATGCTGTCATGGCTTTACAATCAAAAAAAGTCATTATAATGGAAGTCAATAGGGCAAAAACAGCCACCAACATAACAAAACTGTTAACAGTTAATCACTAAGGCCAGTTTGATGTGGCTCGTTATTAATGATGTTGTGGTGATTTCTCCATCCAGCGTGCTGAGTAATGAGCACGGCCCCGAGGCCTACGAGCTCCACATCTCCGTGAAGGACTACTGCTTCGCCCGAGAGGACCGAATCATCGGCATGACGGTCCTGCAGCTCCGAGAACTGGCCGAAAAGGGCAGTCTGGGCGCCTGCTATCCGCTCATAAGGAGCATCAGCATGGATGAGACCGGCCTGACCATCATGAGAATACTCTCGCAAAGGACCAACGACGAAGTGGCCAAAGAGTTCGTACGTCTCAAAACAGACACGCGGTCGGCCGAGGAAGTGTCGTAAAGAAGAAGAAACGCGGAGGAAAAAAAAAACGGAGGGTGCAAGACGGTTGTGTTTGTTTTTGTGCATGTGTGTAAAACATCTGTCGGAATGTTCATTTTAAAAATACAAGTACGTACAAAAAAAGTGTTTACCTACCGTATGCTCTCTATCAAATATTATATTCTACAAAGTTACGTTTAAGAGACGTTGAATACAGTTTTTTTTTTTTTTGTATGACGATTAGTCTTTTTGAACAGATATATTGTATTTGTTCAGATAAAGTGCCAAACCTGATGAGTCGAAAATGAAAAAAAGATTAAAAAAACAACAAAAAAACACAATAGATTAAATACAAGCGCGTATGAGTTATTGGTGAAGTTGGTATCTTTCTAAATTTGCTCGATTCTTTTGTCCGGTGTATATCATCCTCTCTTTGAGTGTGTAGCGGGTTTTGTTTGTCTTTTCATTCTCCTACTTTCAGCGGGGCTCCCTGGTGTCAAAATGACATCAAAAAACATGTTAAAATGCACGTCAAGTAATGAAAATCGATTAGTTGTCAATTGACAAGCTTGATGTCAAAATAACGTCAAACTGACGTCAAAAATCGATTACTGGATTAACCGTGTAATCAATTTTTGATGCGTTTCTTGAAACCAATATTAGATGTGAATTTAATGTCGTTTTGACATCAAGTTACTGTAGTATACATGCATTGTAGGAAGGGCTGGGCGATATGGCAAAAATGCAATCTCGATAATTATATTCCATATTGAACGATAACGATATATATTTTGATATAAGTTGTTAATGCTTCAAGATTTAAAAGAGTATCCCAACAATGACTGAAGCCACAAAAACTAGATTAGAGGATCCATTAAATGGCACAACCAGGGGCGGATTTAGTGATTTTGGGGCCTAAGCAATTCCAGCAATAGGGCTTGAAATGCACGCTTTCTACTTTTATTTAATATTTATTTATATTGCTGTTTTTTTATATCACTCGATCTTCTTTTTAAAATTTTTAATTAATTTGAAATGATTAGTTTTCTTAAAATAAATGAAAATAATGAATGAAAATAATAATTTTTTTAATATAAATTCAACTGCTGGACTGCTCCATGATGGATATTTTATTTTGTATTATTATTATTATTATTATTACATAACATTACATTATTATAATAATATATTTGATCGTATATTAAATAATATTTACAAAAATAGCAAAATAACAAAAATAATTGTATTTGTTTAACTTTCACCATACAAAATAAGGTAGAAAACAATGTAATATATAGTTTATAGGTATAATATAAACTTCTAGATAATTATTGGGGGCCCCTAGATTTCCTTAAGTGGCCGCTTACCTCGCATATTGGTTAAATCTGCCCCTGGGCATAACATATTTTCGGCCGATAAATTTTCGATGGCTGAAAGTTCGATACATCTCTTATATCAACACACTTTTAGATTCCCATTGGTCCTAGATTCCCATTTCCCATTTTTAGATTCCCATTTAGATTCCCATTTCTGCTGTGTGATTGGCTCTTAAATCAATATACAGCAAAAAAGTCCAGAGCTTTTATCACGATTCGATATAATATCGTTCATGGACCCAGCCCTAACTGTAGGGATACAAAATCCAGTGTACATTTGGAACTGAAGCTTTCAGATGAATAAAACATTTCTTATATTATAATACTTTTTGCATCGTTATTTTGGTGGTCAATGTGTGGATGTCAAATAGACGTCAAGACTTTGACATCAAACCGATATGCATTATTGACGTGTTTTTTGATGTGGTTTTGACATCAAGGTGCCCGCTGGGCTGTTTGTTTTATTTGTGTTATTTATTTTCCTCACACACAGCACTGGTGGTGCATGTCTTGTTTTCTTGGTGACGTCTCTCCCGTGCGTTCGCAGTGACTTTGGGCATCGACTCGGACCCTCTCCCCTCCAACGTTTTGTATTTTGAGCCGACTTTAAAAAGAGACCATTTTTTAAAATGGCGATGACTGCTACGAATCTCTTCATAAGTGTTTGTAATTTTATAGTCGTTGACAACAATGAAAAACCACCTTGATGCTGGTCCGGGTGGGACATTTTGTTTTTTGTTTTCTGTTTGTTTCGTACGTTTAGTTTATTTATGTTTCCTTTTTTATTTTTTTAAACCATAGGCTTTCAGCCTTTCTGAATTATCACTGTGAACATGGGCTCTGAAAGGCAAGCTTACATCACATTTGTTGACGGTTTAATATCATCTTTTATTTATTTTTTTACTTTAAATCTAAAAAAAAAGGAGTGAGAAAAACTGCCAAAGTTATATGAAAATGTTCATACAAAAGCAATCCACGATGTGTACGGAAATCAGTATATACTATGTACACATGCTACAGACTGTACATTATGTTTTTAGTATTGCTGAATCATATCTGATTGTTGATGGGCCGGTTCAGAGTTTATTTGGGGATGATTTCTGTGAAGTTGTATTATCTGGTATGAACGTGGTAAATGTTGCTTCACAGAAGAGTCATATCGATCGCCGTCATCTCATTTATTTTTGTTTACAGAGGAAAAAGTTTAACATTTGGTATTTATGCAACATTCCTATGTATTGCACTGATGGCAAATTGTATGTCATGTAAATATATTTAGTGATAAATTGTAATGAAGGTCTCGTTGTTTTGCATTATGGTTCATCATTGAACAATCAGGGTTAAAAGAGTTTCACAAATACATGTCCAGGTTACCCTATATTTAACATAAGGAACTGTATTATATTATTTTTGTGATGTAATTGATATACACTAGGGCTGCACAACGTATCATTTCAGCAACGATATCGCAATGCACTCATCCGCAATAGTCATATAGCAAGATATGCAATGTTGAACCTGAATTATAGTTGACCAGGAGCTACAAAATTATATTTAATTATTGTGTTCATACAGAATTTAGAAAATTTTTCATCGAATGTTTGTCTCGCTTCTAGCCCAAATATCTATTTTTCAAAGCAAAAACAAGACTATTTTACTTTCCCCACAGATAGTTTTGTTTGTTTTAAGGAAAAACTTGAAATTAAAATAATATTTTTACTTAATCCAATAATTTTCAAATATTTGGACTAGAAATGCAACGAAGCAAAGTAAGAATTTATAATTTTTCATTGAAATTATTCAATTCCTGTAGCTGACAATGTTTACGACTCCCCGGAAAACCGTCAAATAGTGCTATTATAACTATCTTATGAAAATATCCCATATCGCAATATTTATTGCAGAAAAATTAGATATCGCAATGAAAGATTTTTCCAACATCATGCAGCCCTGCTATATATCTTCCAACCAAAATCATGGTAGTTATTTTAACCCACATGATGCATAGCTTGTTTTGAATTAAGAAAATATTTAAATTTTATTTTCTAACAAACAATATGACAATATCACTTCGAAGAGTTTTCAAACAAAAGCAATTAATTATTTACATTTTACATTTACATTTAGTCATTTAGCAGACGCTTTTATCCAAAGCGACTTACAAATGAGGACAAGGAAGCAATTTACACATCTATAAGAGCAGCAGTGAATAAGTGCTATAGACAAGTTTCAGGTGTGTAAAGTCTAAGAAGCTAAGCATTAGTAATGCAAGTTTTTTTTTTTTTTTGAGAGAGAGAGAGAGAGTACAGTTAGTGGTATAGCCAGAGAAGCAGTTACAGATTAGGAAGGAAAGTGGAGACTAAATAGTTGAGTTTTTAGTCGTTTCTTGAAGACAGCAAGTGACTCTGCTGTTCTGATGTAGTTAGGGAGTTCATTCCACCAACTGGGCAGATTGAATGCGAGAGTTTGGGAAAGTGATTTCTTCCCTCTTAGGGATGGAACCATGAGGCGACGTTCATTCACAGAACGCAAGTTTCTGGAGGGCACATAAATCTGCAGAAGTGAGAGCAGATAAGAAGGAGCAAAGCCAGAGGTCGCTTTGTAAGCAAACATCAGAGCTTTGAATTTGATGCGAGCAGCAACTGGCAGCCAGTGCAAACGGGTGAGTAGCGGAGTGACATGTGCTCTTTTGGGTTCATCAAAGACCACTCGTGCTGCTGCGTTCTGAAGCAGCTGAAGAGGTTTGATAGAATTAGCTGGAATTATACTTTCACTTTCAGATGTTTTCATGTTGCATCTTTAAGTACAAAATATTACTCAAAATGGTGTCAGGTATAGGGAAATGGCTAAATATGTTATAGTAAATATTAGGGCTGTGCGATTATTCGAAATCGAACCGCAATCGCGATTTGAAATGTTGCGATTAGCTAATCACAAGAGGCTGCAATATGAAATATATATATATTATTTAATTTCCTCCACTCAGAGCAAATGCGTGACTGCCATCCGTGTGTGATAGTCTTTTGGGCCGATCACACCGAACGGGCTTTTACGTCCAAAAAACGCAAGGCACACCACACTGCCTTTTTTGCTGACAAGAAAAAATGAATTTTATGCTCTTCAAAAGTCCACGTAGTTGTCTTGACAACACAAACACTGCAGTCACCTCAACGGAAACCCCGCCTCTGCTTTCATTTGATTGGAGAATGAAACAGACGCGACTAACGTATCATGTTTTTTCTGCTGATCACACTGAACATGCTCTTTTTATTGAGAGGTGCCTTTTTTGAATGGTTTACTGACAGCCGCAAGCATTTTGCACGTTGCTTATACGCACTGAGCGCCTCACATTTTAACCGCCTGCTGCGCCTCGCGTTTTTGCCGTTGCGCACTGTGTACTTGCAATTAAAAATAAAGTCAACTTTAAGCAGAAAAAACAAGCTACGTCAGTCGAATTAGGGAAATTAAAAAGTGTGCGATAGTCTAAAAGTCAACTGTATTGCCTGTGACACTCAATCTAGTAGCAAGCAACAGCAAAGTACAACTTCAGAGTTGTTTCGGCCCTGTTAGCTTGCTGAGTGTTCTGTATTTTTTATAATTATTATTTTTTGTTTCTATAATAAGCTACACTATTTCCCTAATTCGACTGACGTAGCTTGTTTTTTCTGCTTAAAGTTGACCTTTTTTTTAAACTGCGAGTGCACAGTGAGCAACGGCAAAAATGCTAGGCGCAGCAGGTAGTTAAAATGCGAGGCGCTCAGGGCACATAAGCAACGTGCAAAACGCTCACGGCTGTTAGTAAACCATTCAAAAAAGGCACCTCTCAATGCAAAAAGCATGTTCGGTGTGATCAACCCCTTTACTATCCATTTGAGTGAGCACATTTTCCTTCTGCCCAATCAGAATTAACCAACCAAACTATGTGGAACAGCCACAAACAGGAAAGTGCAGACAAGTGGGATGATGGCATTTGCCGCTTCAGAAGCATTAATAGAAGAATGAATATTAAAGAAACCTGTAAACATCAGTAATATGGAAATATTTTGTTTTCAAAGTAACAGACACCAAAAACAGGTCATGGATAAGAATTGTCATCACAGTACAAGAGTATACAACAACTAGCACCTAAAAAAGCACCACAGATGAATATATGAGGACTGTCTTGCTAAAAAGTCAACTGTATTGCCTGTGACACTCAAATCTAGTAGCAAGCAACAGCAATGTACAATTTCAGAGTTGTTTCGGCCCTGTTAGTTCGCTCAGTGTTCTGTATTTTAATAATTCATATTTTTTGTTTTAATAATAAGCTACATTAGCTCCCTAATTTTGCTCCGGTTGCCCCCACAATCCAAAGACATGCGGTACAGGTGAATTGAATAAGCTAAATTGGCCATAGTGTATGTGAGTGTGTGCAAGAGTGTGTGGGTGTTTCCCAGTGTTGGGTTGCGGCTGAAAGGGCATCCGCTGCAGAAAAAAAACCATGTGCTGGATAGGTTGGTGGTTCATTCCGCTGTGGCGACCCCTCATTATTAAAGCCGAAAAAAAGAAGTGAATGAATGAATCTCCCCAATTTGAGTTGAACTCGTTTACAGAAAGGTAATGTCATTTTATTTGTGTTTACTGCTTGCTCTAGAGAAAAATTTGTGTTTCATTTCTGAATATTTAAAAACAAATTTGAATTAATGTTTAAGTTAATATCGGCGGTTCATTCTGCTGTGGCGTCCCCTAATTAATAAAGGAACTAAGCCAAAGGAAATTTAATTAATGAAAAGTTATCTTTTCAGTTCCTTTTTTAAACTAACACTCACTTCATTTTAGCAGTAAGAAGCTACAATACAGATTATCTAGCTGAAGCTTAACTACAAAATTTAATCTCAAATCAAATCTAAATCGCAATATCTGTCAAAACAAGTCGCAATTAGCTATGTTCCCCAAATCGCACAGCCCTGTATTTTTGAGACTTAAAGTGGTCATATAAAATGCAACATTAAACAATAAAAATTAAACATAAAAAATAAGTAACTATATTAATAAACTAAGAAATACATTTTGAGAGTATCTAAATATCTTTTAGAGAGCTAAACTATTTGCCAAGTTAAAAAATAAGCATGTTTAGAGGTGACACAAATGCGTTATGAGGTCTAAAAGAACAAAGGCTTTAAACTGTTTAATAAAAAAGACTGTAATAATAGCCTAAATGTATATAGTATCCAAAAAATATAAAGTGGAGGATGTGACTTTATATCTCTTAATTTACCTTATATCCAGTTGTTTATGTTCAGTAGTTTTGGTGTAATTTTTCAGCTTTTTGCCATAGGAGTTTCACTTCTACATCAGAATTATGAAGATGACATTATCTGTTGGTCCCAAAACAACAGTCTCATCACAGTAAGGGGTTCCAGGCTCTGAAAGCGACTGGTTTTTCATTAGTAAAATGAAGAGTTTTGAACAGGCGGCATCAGTTCTTCAGAAAAGCTTGCTGAAGGAAAGCCGTTTTGGCGCGCTGAAAAACCGGTCACGTGACTTCTTCGCGGCATTTGTTTGGCTTGTGGTGAAGACGCTAGTCGCTCGCTAGCAGACAACAGGAAGAAAAATAACGCCCTGTAAATCTATATTCACAACAACCCACGTCGCAAAACACACGGTAAGGCAGCAGATATTATTACTTTCACTCTTGACTTTTAATAGACTTTGAACGATCCACGCCATATTGGAAAGGTCAAAGGGACTTATGTACACTTGTATATAAATAAATAAATAAGTCAATAAAAGTACAAAAACGAGGTGGTTCCCCCTAAGGTGATCAAAGAGAACATTTATTAATATAGATTTTTAGAAACAAATACGTACTATTTAAAGCTACCGATCCAACTTTAGTACAATTTCTGTAAGATAATAGACACACACAATTTTCAACTGTTTTTTTTTTGTTTGTTGTTTTTTTAAAGAATAATAATTTATGCAGTTATGCACATGTTTTGACAGCTAAAATGCTGGTGATTTGATGCTTTGCAGACGTCTTTACCAATATCAAAACACTTTTTTTGATGCAAAATTAATTTAAATTCCTTACACTGATTAAAAAACTAAAATAGGCATAGGCTACTATAGTAAAGAAAATCCGGTCTAAAATGTAAAACTAAAAATAAGTTGCTAAATACTATTAACACATGAAAGTGTAAAGCCAGCAGCCCACAACAAATGTGGAAAGTTATTGCGTATCATATTTAACAAGCCATTTCCTATGAATTTTATGCAATTTTGCTCACATGGATAATTGAATATTAATCAGATGATGTCATTACGCTGCTGTGCCGTCAGCCAATCGTTGCATTGCTAAACATGATTTCAAGGATCAATAGATCTGCCCTTCACAACACACGCAGCGATCTCAGATCAGTTCAACCGGAATTTTTTATTTGATTCGCGAACCTGTTTGAAGAACTAAATTAGCCAGAGATCAGTTATCAAGATTAAAAGATCCAGGATCTGCCAAATCATTTAAGCGAGGTATGCAGAACGGACCCCTGGAGTAACATCTATGTCTATCCTGGAACATCATTTTTGTTCGAAAATGTAATCCTTACCTATTCCCTACCCCTAAACCCAACCATAACTGTAAATTACTCGCAAAATTGTTCCATAACAATCCTGTAGAAGTGCATAAACCTAACTGTAAATCTAAACTTAGCATAAATTGTAAACGTATCCCTTAATTATGATTGGCTGATTGGAATGTTGTTCCAGGCTCAACATAGATGTTAATCCAGGAACATGTCCTACTCAGTGAAATCAGGTAGGCGAATAATATGAGTGGACTATAGCATCCAGCTTGGATAAATTTGCAACCTGAAATCCAGTTGTCTGAGTTCATATTACAGTAAGATAAATGATTTATTATATGAACACCACCATTATTGGCAAACATATAAATGTTTGGGGGGGGGGGGGGGGGGGGGGGGGGTGTTGTTGAGTTGAAAGGTTTTCCAGAAAAAAGCTCCTAATCTCAAAAATAATCGTGTCTTTAGTTTTTTTGTTATAATTTTGAGCAAAAGATTAAACAGTAATAACTTTTTCCCAGTCGTCTTTTCTCATATTTATCAAGGGTGTCAGTAAAATCATTGTATGTGTAAAATATATGCTTCACAAAATGTTTTTGTATTTTGTAAATAAATGTAATAATTACATTTCTTTTACATCTAAAAACAATTACCTAAATGTTATAATAGAAATAAATAAATAAATATATTAATAAAAATAAAATACTGGTCAAATATCTATGAAAAGTTAATATATTTAATAAGTTATTAGTTTAAAGCTTTATTAATCCTCTTGGGGCTCATGTATAGTGCTTTAAATATAACACATATGACAAACTTAACATAATAATGTTAATAATAACACTTAACATCAATAACATGAACAAAAACAATAATATAAAATAAGAATTAAATTATATATCAGTAGCACGTTCGCCTCACAGCAAGAAGGTCGCTGGTTTGAGTCCCGGCTGTGTTAGTTCTCACTGGCATGTTCTCCCCATGTTGGCGCGGGTTTCCTCCGGGTGCTCCGGTTTCCCCCCACAGTCCAAACACATGCACTAAAGGTGAATTGAATAAACTAAATTGTCCGTAGTGTATGAGTGTGTGTGTGAATGAGTGTGTATGGGGGTTTGCCAGTACTGGGTTGCAGCTGGAAGGGCATCCGCTGTGTAAAACGAGGTAAGTTGGTGGTTTATTCCCATGTGGCGACCCCTGATGAATAAAGTGACTAAGCCAAAGGAAAATGAATGAATGAATGAATTGATCATTCCTTATTGACACTCAGTATATTTTAGCATGTTTTTAGCGACTGGATCATTGAGAAAAACTGTTGTGTGTTTCTCCAATGTGTATCTGAGAGCTTTATGAATTATTGACTCGGTTCACCATATTCACAGCCACTGGACTGCAGCATCGGAGGCAGTTGCCATGGAAACGCTGTATCTGCGGGTGATGCTCCTCATGCTTTTGGTCATGAAAACTGACATCTGAAAAAATGGAAACAGCAAACCAGCAATCAGCCAATATTTACTCTGACCAGCTGGTCGATCTCTTAGCACTGGCTCAAAGGGAAAAGAGGGTTTTGGGTGAAGTCAAGCGTGTTTTTACTTGTGTTTATTTGCAGCTGAACATCAAATCGGTTTTTAGTTTGGCTTTGCAGACCCTCAGTTTTCACCTCTGAACTCAACAGCTCAGTTGGCATTTCTGTGTGTTTGCATGTTTTCCCTTTTTTGCTCCGGTTTTCCCCACAGTCCAAACAAATGCGCTGTATGCGAGTTGAATAAACTAAATTGGCCGTACAGTATGTGTGAGAATGAGTGTGTATGAATGTTTCCCAGTAGTGAGTTGCAGCTGTGTAAAATATATGCTGGATAAGTTGGCAGTTCATTCTGCTGTGGCGACCCCTGATGAATAAAGGCCGAAAGAAAATTAATGAATGTATATATTTATGAAACACTACAGTAGTCTTTAAAATGTTATTAAAATTGACATAAAAATACTTAAACATTATCTTTAAAATTGTATTAAAATGGAAAATATTAAAATAGAAAGGCATTTAAATTATTAATTAAAACTGTAATATACAAAATAAATAAAAACTAAAGTAAAGTAAAATAACAAAATAACAATTAAAAAATTTAAAAAAAGGAATTAAAATAAATATATTTAAAAAAAAATAAATAAATAAATAAATATATATATATATATATATATATATATATATATATATATATATATATATATATATATATATATATATAAATAAATAAATAAATAAATATATATATTTATATATAAAAATAATACATACATACACATATACATATATATATATATATATATATATATATATATATATATATATATATATATATATATATATATATATATATATATGTATATGTGTATGTATGTATTATTTTTATATATAAATATATAAATATATATATTTATTTATTTATATATATATATATATATATATATATATATATATATATATATATAGCTAAATAAATCCATTTATTTATTGATTGATTCATTCAATAATTTTCCTTTGGCTAAGTCCTTTTATTTATCAGGGATCGCCACGTATACCCTTCCAGCTGCAACCTAGTACTGGGAAACACCCATACATACTTATTCATTCACACACACACACACACGCATACACTGCGGCCAATTTAGTTCATAAATTTACCTATATAGCGCATGTGTTTGGACTGTGGGGGAAACCGGAGCCCCAAGAGGAAACCCATGCCATGGGGAGAACATGCAAACTCCACACAGAAATGCCAACTAGCCCAACCGGGACTCGAACAAGCGACCTTCTTGCTGTGATGAAACAGTGCTAAATAAAAATAATAATTCAGCTTGCTCATAAGAGATTAAATTAAAATGTAAGAAATTACATCAATTTTGGGAGAAAATATTTGTAAAAAAATAAATAAAAAAGTTTATTTTATTTCATTCCTCAGGTTTCCCCCACAGTCCAAACACATGCGCTATAGGTGAATTGAATAAACTAAATTCGCCGTAGTGTGTGTGTGTGTGTGTGTGTGTGTGTGTGTGTGTGTGTGTGTGTGTGTGTGTGTGTGTGTGTGTGTGTGTGTGTGTGTGAAATGTGTGTATGGTTGTTTCCCAGTACTGGGTTGCAGCTGGAAAGGCATCCGCTGTGTAAAACATCTGCTGGAATAGTTGGTGGTTCATATTTTTAATAAAGACAATGGTTTGATACATAAAAATAAAAATGACTTATAGTTAATTTTTCTGGTGTGGATATTTTGCACGAGACAAAAAAAAATATTGCTGGTTTCACTGAAGTCTGTTTTCATCATACATTCAGACCCTGGCCTGAGAAAACACACACACATACAGAAACATCTCTAATTCAGGCAGTGTCTTAAGGAAGAAAGACACCCACACACACACACACACACACACACACACATACTGGTCTTGCAGCAATTCTCGTTTGTCCTGATTGTAAATGTCTGGAGGAAGAGATCTGTCCTGCTTCATCAAGCGCACACACATACACAACATACACATACACAACCAGCCAGAAGACATTGATAATCATGCGCTCATAAACACAAGGAGAAACACACGACCTCCAGCATCTGCGCAAAAACACGAGGACTTCAGATGTCATTTCACTTTCAGCGACTTTCATGTGACAGCTCAATGAGACGCTGTTTTCTGCATATTTATGGATCGTCATAATTGCTTTCAAGGACAGGGACGGTCAGATCTTGTGAATGTGTGTTAGTTTACCAGTCCGGCAGAGACATAGAGGACGCTCAAAACATGTTTGGGTGATTACAGAACTATGTGTGCATTTGTGTCTTCAATATACATTATTTTTCAAAAACTACTAATTTTTTTATTTATTTATTTTTTTCAAGCAAAACGGAACAAAAAACACTTTCAAATGACAGCATACATACAAAAGGACTTAAACTACCTGATAAAAGTCTTGTGGTGGATCTCAGTTGTAAGAGCAACAGATAATAACTTGACTTCTAGTTGGTCATTTGGAAAAGTGTCAGAAGGTGCATTTCTCTGATGAATTATCTGTTGAACTGCATCTCAATCATCACAAATGCTGCAGAAGACCTACTGGAAACCACATGGACCCAAGATTCTCACAGAAATCAGTCAAGCTTGGTGAAGGAAAAATCATGGTTTGGGGTTTCATTCAGATGGGGGCGTGCGAGAGATCTGCAGAGTGGATGGCAACATCAACAGCCTGAGGGATCAAGACATTTGTGCTGCCCATTACATTACAAACCACAGGAGAGGGCAAATTCTTCAGCAGGATAGCGCTCCTTCTCATACTTCAGCCTCCACATCAAAGCTCCTGAAACCAAAGAAGATCAAGGTGCTCCAGGATTGGCCAGCCCAATCACCAGACATGATTGTTATTGAGCATGTCTGGGGTAAGATGGAGGAGGCATTGAAGATAAATCCAAAGAATCCTGATGAACTCTGGGAGTCCTGCAAGAACGCTTTCTTTGCCATTCCAGATGACTTTATTAATCAGTGATTTGAGTCATTGCAGAGATGTATGGATGCAGTCCTCCAAGCTCATGATGGAGTCAGACACAATATTCATTCTTTTATACACAATATTAATTCTTCTATACTGGACATTATTTCTGTTAAGTGACAAGACTTTTGTCGAAGCAGAGTCAGACCTTACTGTCCTTAGTAAAATCAAGGCATGATCATATTGTATTTTGGTAAAATAAACGTAATCCAAAGGCCTTCGCTTTTGATATAAGCCACTTCTGATACCAAATGATCAACTAAAAGACTTTTGTCAGGTAGTGTGCAATATAGGCACCAGGGTCAGCAGATACAATCTTTTTTACATTCATACTGTAAGTATTTAAATTTTATCAGATCCTGCCATACAAAGTTAAATGTTTGTGTCTCGTTGCATTTGGTGCAGACAGACAAATTGCTCCTCGCTAAAAATCTGAATTCTGAAATGAAAACATTTACTTATACACTTTAAATATGTAAAGAGATGTTAGAATAATGTATATATATATATATATATATATATATATATATATATATATATATATATATATATATATATATATATATATATATATATTCAGATATATATTCATATACATACAGTGCATCTGGAAAGTATTCATTTTTTTATGTTACAGCCTTATTCCAAATGAATTAATTTATTTCCTCAAAATTCTACACACAATCCCCCATAATGACGATGTGAAAAAAAAGAGTTTTTGAAATTGTTGCAAATTTGTAAAAAAAAAAAAAAAAAAACTGCAGAAAAATCAGATGTACATCAGTATTCACAGCCTTTGCTCAATACTTTGTTGATGCACCTTTGGCAATAATTACAGCCTCAAGTCTTTTTGAATATGATGCCACAAGCTTGGCACAGCTGTCTTTGGGAGTTTTTGCCCATTCCTCCAAACGACGGTGTACAGCCATTTTCAGATATCTCCAGAGATGCTCAATAGGATTTAGGTCTGGGCTCTGGCTGGGCCACTCAAGGACATTCACCGGGTTGATGTGAAGCCACTCGGTTGATATTTTGGCAGTGTGCTTTGGGTCATTGTCCTGCTGGAAGATATTTTTCTTTAACCTTCCCCAGGCTTGTGCCTTAAGACAATCCTTTCTTGGCAGTCTACAGACAATTCCTTTGTCTTCATGCTTGGTTTGTGCTTTGACATGCACTGTCAACCCTGGGACCTTATATAGACAAGTGTATGCCTTTTCAAATCATGTCCAATCAGCTGAATTGACCACAGGTGAACTCCAATGAAGCTGCTGAAACATCACAAAAATGATCAGTGGAAACAGAATATACCTGAGCTCAATTTAGAGCTTCACGGAAAAGCCTGATGTACATGTGATTTTTCAGCTTTTTATTTTTAATAAATTTGCAACAATTTCAAAAAATATTTTTCTCACATTGTCATTATGGGGGATTGTGTGTAGAATGTTGAGGAAATAAATGAATTTAATCCATTTTGGAATAAGGCTGTACATAAACAAATGTGGAAAAACTGAAGCGCTATGAATACATTCTGAATGCACTTGTGTGTGGGTATATATAAATTCATTTTCGGCTTAGTCCCTTTATGTATGTGTGTGTGTGTGTATATATATATATGTATATATGTGTGTGTGTATATATATATATATATATATATATATATATATATATATATATATATATATATATATATATATATATATATATATATATATATATATGTATGTATATATATATATATATATATATATATATATATATATATATATATATAGATAGATAGATAGATAGATAGATAGATAGATAGATAGATAGATAGATAGATAGATAGATATAATATATATAGATAGATAGATAGATATAATATATATATATATATACTGTGAAAAATACAGGGTGTTACACTCAATTAATTCAAATTGTCTCAAAACAAAGTAAGTTTACTCGAAAAATTTAAGTGGATTCAACATAAGAACATAACACATTAAACCTAAAAATTAAGTTGTCCACCAAAAATCTCAAAAATTGTGGTGTTTTAACTCGTTTTAAATAAGTAGTTTGAACAATCAGCTACAGTTTTTAAGTATATATGTTTTTTGTTGTTGTTTTTTCAATGCAAATGCTAATATAATGGGCATAATATTATAATGCAAATATCCTAATTTATACTTTTTTATAATTGTTGGTTTTGGAGGTCCTGTACTAGTCATGGATTCTGATTCCCAGAAAACCTAAACTAATAAAATGCTCACCTTGAATACAATGCAAGTCATCTGCCAAATGAACAAATGTAGATGCGCATAATAATACAGTTGTTTCTCTGTACTTTCCTGTTTTTAACATAATGCAGTATTAGTGAGCACAGATCTGTTGGTGTTTTCAGAGATCATGAAGGTGTGAAAGACATGATGGTGAAGCTCCACAGGTTCCCAATCAATCATAACTGATCCGCCCATCCGCCCGTCCTCCCATCCTCCTGCTGCATCTCAATCATTTCACAAATATGATGATCAACCCCTCAATGCGGTCTAATGAAGGACACGTCCACCTTCAATCCCTCTTTCAAGGATTCGTTTGATCGCTGAAACTTCAGAGGTTTGATGCTGCACCACATTACAGTTTCACACCTTATTAGGGCTGCTTGATAAAGAGAGTATTAAAGGGATAGTTCACCCAAATATGAAAATTCAGTCATCATTTACTCACACATGTTCAAAACCAAACAATCACATAGAGTAATGGCATTTGGTTAGAAGTCAGATACAGTGAAACTGCTCTAATGTTGTTATTTTTCTGTCTGAAATATGATTTATACCTCAAGAATGTTCATGCATGCTTAATATTTTAAACTCAATATCTTGATAATGAACAGATATTTGTCCCTTTTTAACTTTTTACATTGCACCAAAAAACATGCTTTAACGAATGTGGAAGCTCAAGGTGCATTAAAAGCAGTTAATATATTTAAACATAGTCTTGGAGTCTGGAACCAAGTTTCTTTCTTCTGTTGAACACAAAAAGAAGATATTTTGAAGAATGTTAGAAACAGCAATTGACTTCCATAGGATATTTTGTTTCTACTATGAAATCAGTGGATACTGTTTTCAATATTTTTATGCAGATTTTAAATCTGCAGTCTGTAGTTGATGCTGTACATTTTGAACACGTCGGTTCAAAATATATTAGGGTCTTTAAAATTATGTATACTCCAAATAATATTCAGAAAAACTTTCTGAAAGTGTGCGTGTGTGTGTAGTGTGTGTTTGTGTGTGTGTGTGTTTTTAACCTGATATATATCTATATATATATATTTTTTTTAACTGTCCTCATATTATACAAAATTATTCTCCTTCCTGTGAAATTAATTATTTTTCAAATATTTTCCAAGTTATGTTTAACAGAGCAATGAGATCTTTCCAACACAGGCTCACTGGGAAAATGTGCACAGGATTGCATTTTTGAGAACCGACGAATATGTGCTCGCGGATTTATATGTCTGCATTTTGTGTGTTAAAGGAATGCTATGAGGCAGTACTTACCTCGGTATAGACAGCTTTTCTGATGTGGCTGGTTTGCATGACAGCTTACCACAAACAGTGTCAGACTTGGGTTCAAGTCCAGCAAAGAACAGTTCCAGAAACAAGTTAAACGTGGCTTTTCTCTTCTAGTTTGCTTTTGAAAACACTATGGGTTGGGTTTAGGGAAGGGGGTGTGTGGGTCAGTTGATATCAAGCTGATAAATTATACATGACAACAAGCAGACTGATTTCTATCATGGACATGCATAAGAAAACCATTAATAATGTTTGCAAAATGTCCAATGTTCAGTGTCGCTCTGGTGGCTTTACTTGAAATGGCACGTATAAGAAAACATACCCCAATAACATATTTCACATTGTCAAAAATGTCCACAGCACCTTCTGGTGGATTTACAAAAAATGGAACATATGAGAAAACCTGCCCCTATATCATATTTCACATTGTCAAGAATGTACAGCGCCATCTAGTGGCTTTGTAAAAACAAAAACTGCAGGAAGATGTAGCCCTGGGTACATATTTTTCGCTTCTCAAAAATGTAGCTCTAGACACATATTTCCAATGAGCCTGGGTTTCCTTTAATATAAAGCATACTACAAAATATATTCAGAAACTTGATAAGTGTGGGTTTTTGTTTAACCTGATTTTTGAACTGTCCTCAAATTGGACAAAATTATTCACCTTCTGTGAAATTTAGATTTTTTTTTTTTCAAACATGTCCCAAATGATGTGCATTTGCAATTTAGCTCAGTAAATATACATCTATGATGATTTATGTTCCTAAAACCTGATCGATAGCTTTATAGACTTTCAGTCAAGTACAAGTGTTCTCACTTTTAACTAGTGCCTTATGTAAGGCATTAGCTGTTTATTAATAAACATAAAGTACATATTCTGCATGATCCTATTCTACATTCCTAATTCTACCCTAAATACTAGTTTAATAACTATTAATAGGCAGAAAATTAGAAGTTTATTGAGGCAAAATCATAGTTAATAGTTTATTAACAGCGAGAATTGTACATGTTATCATTATTGGGTCACACTTTACAAGGGTTCATTAGTTAATGTATTTACTAACATAAACTAATAATGAACAATACTCGTAAAACATTTCTTAATCATAGTTCATTATTTACTAATGCATGATTAATATCTGAATGTATGCTAGTTAACATTAATGCACTGTGAGTTAAGATGAATAAACAATGAACGACTGTATTTTTATTAGCTAGCATTGACAAACATGAATAAATACTGTAATTAGCATATTGTTTATGATAGTAAACACATTAACTAATCATTCATTCATTATTTTTTCGTTGCCTTAGTCTGATTTATCAGAGGTCACCACAGAGGAATGAACCAGTGGCGGATACCCTTCTAGCTGCAACCCAGTACTTGGAAACACCAACACACTCTCGCATTCACACACACACACACACACACACACACACACTCATATGCTATGGTCAATTTAGTTCATCCAATTCACCTACTGTGGGGAAAACCAGAGCTAACATTAACTATTACAACATTATTGTAAAGTGTTACCCATTACGGCGGTGGTGCAGTGGGTAGCACAATCACGTCACAGCAAGAAGGTCGCTGGTTCGAGCCTCAGCTGGGTCAGTTGGCGTTTCAGTGTGGAGTTTGCATGTTCTCCCCGTGTTGGCGTGGGTTTCCTCCGGATGCTCTAATTTCCCCCAGAAGTCCAAACACATGTGCTATTTTGGAATTGGGAAGGCTAAGTTGTCCATAGTGGATGTGTGTGAATGAGTGTGTATGGATGTTTCCCAGTAATGCGTTGTAGCTGGAAGGGCGTGCGCTGTGTAAAACATATGCTGGATAGGTTGGTGGTTCATTCCGCTGTGGCAACCCCAGATTAATAAAGGGACTAAACCTAAGGAAAATGAATGAATGTTACCCATTATTGCATTGATGTAACATTTAATTTTAAGTTTAAGTAACAATTACTCTTGTCTAGGTGAACTTGCAGCACTTGCTGAGACATTGAAAACTTGAAATGTCAAGTTTTTGAAAGTCTTTTTTTTCCTCCTTGTGATCCTGCACAGACTCTCTGCTCATGTCCTCCAGGTTCCCAAGATAAAAAGCACAAAAAAGGTGAACAAACTGAGAGGAACAAAGCACAACAACAACAAACCCACAATCAATACAGACTCTCTATAGGAGCTATACCAGCTCAAGCTCAAAAATGCAGCATATGTGTATTTACAGGCTTGAGTCGCTAATGACTTCACATATTTCAGACCATTTATTACAGCTAATTATGTCTTGTCAGGTTAGCTGGAGTCCAGACAGCAGATCTTTTCTACTGACGACAGAAGAAATTCTTCTTGGCGTTACTGTAAGAAAAAACATTATTTTAGCCAGTGGAGAAACAAAAGATGTCCTGTAATAAGCTTCTGTCGAGAGCTCATTATTTTACATAACACAATTTGCTGTGGGATGCAAAACTAAAGCGGCTAAAGTGCTAAACTGTGTTTCCTTTTTATTTTAGGACGTGAATTACTAATACAATGTGTGATTGGGGTAATTCATAAAAAAAAAAATAGTGCAAAATCGCACAAACAATGAAAGTAAATGACCGCAAAGCTGTGGTGGGGGTTAAGAGTCAGATTTTACACCAGTTCGATGCTTTTATCAGTATTAATAATGCAAAACGAACAACTCCAGTCTGCTTTTGTTTTGTTGTTGCTCCAGCTTTCCCACAGGAAAGAAATATCACTAACACTGTCACTTAAATATCTTCAATAAATAGATTTTTCTAGTCATTAGATGGAGACTTTTTCCTTGTATCTTCCACTTAAACGTTGTTTCTACTGAAAAAAAGACCCCTGAAACATATGCAATCAGAAGTTGGAGATACTAGACTCTTACATTTCACAGAAGGGCTAATCATTTTGCCTATACGTATATAACATAAATATAAAATGTAATATTTTGGCTTTCATCACTGTTTATGTTTGTATTTCTTCAGAAAATAAAAAAACATTATTTAATTTTTGTTCGTAATTATCATTAGAGAGCAAACAGAACTTTTTTTTTGCAGATATTTCTGCTTTAAAGATGTTTTTCATGAAAAATGTCCCCTAGAACCATATATAATTACAAATTGAAGACTCTTAAATATAAAGGCTCTTCATTGACGTAGATGGTTTGCAGATTAAATAAAAAAGATACAAGCTTTAGGGAGTAAAAAAGCTTGTATGATTTTCAAAGCGTTCCTCACATTAAGAAAAAAATGGTCGGTAAAGAGATATTAGCCCCCAGAACAAAGTAAATGGTATTTTCTTTTAAAGATGAATTAAAATAACTTTACAGGTAATTTCAAATTGTATTAAATAAACTCCCAAATTTAAAAAAAAATCTAGTTAAAAATCTGTAAATATGTAACACACAGTACTGTACATTTTGTACAAGGTGAACGTTTCAGATGACTAATCCACTAGAGGGCGCTGTCTACGTTTGTACGAATCTGAAATGAGTTACTTAGGGTACGTTTTATTGTATATTTCAGATGATTAATCCAATAGAGGGCGCTGTCTACGTTTGTACGAATCTGAAATGAGTTACTTAGGGTACGTTTTATTGTATATTTCAGATGACTAATCCAATAGAGGGCGCTGTCTACGCTTGTACGAATCTGAAATGAGTTACCTAGGGTACGTTTTATTGTATATTTCAGATAACTAGTCCAATAGAGGGCGCTGTCTACGTTTGTACGAATCTGAAATGAGTTACTTAGGATACGTTTTATTGTATATTTCAGATGACTAATCCACTAGTGGGCGCTGTCTACGCTTGTACGAATCTGAAATGAGTTACCTAGGGTACGTTTTATTGTATATTTCAGATGACTAATCCAATAGAGGGCGCTGTCTACGTTTGTACGAATCTGAAATGAGTTACTTAGGGTACGTTTTATTGTATATTTCAGATGACTAATCCAATAGAGGGCGCTGTCTACGCTTGTACGAATCTGAAATGAGTTACCTAGGGTACGTTTTATTGTATATTTCAGATGACTAATCCAATAGAGGGCGCTGTCTACGCTTGTACGAATCTGAAATGAGTTACCTAGGGTACGTTTTATTGTATATTTCAGATAACTAGTCCAATAGAGGGCGCTGTCTACGTTTGTACGAATCTGAAATGAGTTACCTAGGGTACGTTTTATTGTATATTTCAGATAACTAGTCCAATAGAGGGCGCTGTCTACGTTTGTACGAATCTGAAATGAGTTACTTAGGGTACGTTTTATTGTATATTTCAGATGACTAATCCACTAGTGGGCGCTGTCTACGCTTGTACGAATCTGAAATGAGTTACCTAGGGTACGTTTTATTGTATATTTCAGATGACTAATCCAATAGAGGGCGCTGTCTACGTTTGTACGAATCTGAAATGAGTTACTTAGGGTACGTTTTATTGTATATTTCAGATGACTAATCTACTAGAGGGCGCTGTCTACATTTTTGCGAATCTGAAATGAGTTACTTAGGGTACGTTTTATTGTATATTTCAGATAACTAATCCACTAGAGGGCGCTGTCTACATTTTTCGCAAATCTGAAATGCATTTATTAGGGTGTGTTTTGTTGTACGTTCTGATCTCTAATCCACTAGAGGGTGTTGTCTACATTTTACCGAATCTTAAATAAGTTACTTAGGGTACGTTTGATTGTATATTTTAGATGACTAATCCACTAGTGGGCGCTTTCTAAATTTTTTGCAAATCTTAAATGAATTGTTGCATTTCATTTTTGTGAGTCTGAAATATGTTACTTAGTGTACGCTTTATTGTATATTTCAGATGACTAATCCTGTCTACATTTTTTGCAAATCTGAAATACATTAGAGTATTTTTTGTTATTTGTTTCTGACGTAAAATACACTAGAGGGCGCTGTCTATGTTTGTACGAATCTGAAATAAGTTACTTAGGGTACGTTTTATTGTATATTTCAGATGACTAATCCAATAGAGGGCGCTGTCTACATTTGTACGAATCTGAAATGAGTTACTTAGGGCATGTTTTATTGTATATTTCAGATGACTAATCCAATAGAGGGCGCTGTCCACATTTTTCGCAAATCTAAAATGCATTTATTAGGGTGTGTTTTGTTGTACGTTATGATGACTAATCCACTAGAGGGTGCTGTCTACATTTTTACGAATCTGAAATAAGTTACTTAGGGTATGTTTCATTGTATATTGTAGATGACTAATCCACTAGTGGGCGCTTTCTACATTTTTTGCAAATCTTAAATGAATTGTTGTACTATCTGATGTCAAATCCACTAGAGGGCGCTGTCTACATTTTTGCAAATCTTAAGTAAGTTACTTAGGGTATGTTTTATTGTATATTTCAGATGACTAATCTACTAGAGGGCGCTGGACACATGTTTTGCAAATCTGAAAAACATTGATTTGGATACGTTTCATTGTACGTTTCAGATGTCAAATCCACTAGAGGGCACTGTCTACATTTTGCGAGTCTGAAATTCATTATTTAGCGTATGTTTCTTTTCACGAAATTTTACAAATCCAGTGGTCAAATATAAAAAAAAAAAACCTTAGATAAATATATAAACACCAACAATATATAGTTTCTTAATATTAGATCGGGTTAAGTATAGAATATAATTATTTTAATCATGCAATGGCAAGTTAGCAGGTTATTATTAGCTGTTCCAAACATACTGTAATATAATTTCAGATAAGCAGAAGCAGACAGTAACTAATGCACTGCAAAGCTCAGATTGGTGTAGCAGGATTTACCATTGTTTACTCCGATTTACAGAGTATCTGTGGCTGTAGATCAGCATAAGGGCCTGGTGTCTGAGGCTGAAGGCCTGATTCTCTCTGTTGATCCTGGTTTTCAGAGGGGTTTCGGATCTGGATGCTGTCGAAACGCTCGAGCGCTGATCCATTAATGATCTGAGTCCTGTTTAATCACATACGGCTCTGGCAGATCACCGCTCCACGCCAACCTGAATAACACTAAGCAAAACTGATTGTGAGGGGAGACACAAGCTTGAGTGATGGAGAGTTATGAGCAGACGGGGGATAATTCTGATTAAATTCTGAATAAATGATTTTGTCTGGATAAGTCATACAAATGAAGAGTGATTAAAACAGTGTAATGCTGTTAAAGCTACCATATAAATTTCTTTGTTCATGTTTGCACACAGTTAAATATAGTTTTTATGGTAATTGATTAACAGGAGCATATTAACATGCCTATAAACATCCACAGAACAGGATTTGCAAAGTAACTGGAATTCTTGGAAAGTAGTCCTGGTTTGTGGACAAAATCTGGTTTATTTTGCACAGAAGCATATTGTATATCTATAAAGCAGTGTATATTGACTTGTATCCTGTCACTTTTGCCTCATGTAGACATGCAAAAACAGTGCAAAGTTAAACAGGTGTGGGGAGAACCACCTCCTTTGCATTTAAAGGCACATGCCACACAAACAGCTACAATTTCCTCAGACCCCAAAATGAACATATTCAGCAGGGTATAATAGATGATCTGATGCATATTTTGAGCTGAAATTCACAGACACATTCTGTAGACACCAAAGATTTATCTTGCATCTTGTAAAAGGGGTAAAATAAGAGCTGTTTAAGTATATTTAATGTGATATTCCAAAATGTGCATGAACATATGTGGATAAAACAAACACAAAGCATGATGTTAAGTATGCAGGTTTGTCTCTAACTCAGCTCTCTCAGAATAAATGATGAATATCAGTGTGGTAAGTGTGTGTTTGTGTTGAAACATCTGTATTGAAGCATCTGTCACAGCAGTAATAACCACCACAGGGCAAAATACCTCTCTTTGTGTTGGTTTCACTCCTCCTTCACTATTCTGCTCCAAAACAAATTAAATGAAATGCCACATGTCTCACCCCTTCAAATACTACACAACCCTATCCAGATGACCTGTTACCTGTTCCTGAAGTGTAGCTACTGTATCATTTACACCCCCCCCCCCCCCCCCCCCAAAAAAAAACAAAAATCCAATATCCCTCCATCTTCACAACACAAACAGTGGAAGTGCTTGTACAGGTGAAGTCAGAATTATTCACCCTCCTACGAATTATTTTTCTTTTTCAAATATTTTTCAAATGATATTTAACAGAGCAAGGAGTTTTTCACAGTATTTCCTATAATATTTTTTCTTCTGGAAAAAGTCTTACTTGTTTTATTTCAGCCAGAATAAAAGCAGTTTTAATTTTTTTAATAACCATCTTAAGGTCAATATTATTAGCCCCCTTGAGCAATATTTTATTTTTGATTGTTCACAGAACAAACCACTGCCTATTTTCTGTAACTTTAACCTAATTAACCTAGTTAAGCCTTTAACACTAATTTGGCCGTAACTTTTTCTGTGTTTCAGCCAGCAGAATGGTTTTTGATGACAAATCTTATTTTGACACATATTTTAGGAAAATGCTTTGCAATTTTTTACAAGCTCAACGAAACACACTGGGCAAATTCACTAGCCTATTGATATGTTCGGGATGAAAACATCCACTAAATGAAACTGCAATAAAATGCACCAGATAAGTATTTTTTAAAAACATTTATTATTTTTTTTTTTTTTTTGCATAAATCTGTTAATAAACCTCAGTCCTAATCAAAACTCTTGAATTGCTTAGAAAGAAACAGGATCTTACAACTCTTAAATTGCAACTTTTTAATTGCCAAATTTATGAACGTTGTCACTGATTTGGTGAAAAAAAATAATAATAAATAAATAACAATAAATAAAATAATTTTAAATTGTATTATGGATATTTCATATATATTAGTAGTATATTATTACTACTACTATTATTATTCTTATTATTATTATTATATACCTGGATTTTTTACCTTTTATCACAGCCAAAAAGGTAACAATATTAGCTTTGATGCATTTTTAGTTTATATGCAACATAAGTTTTTAATTTTTTTCTCCCTAATATACTGTTGGTGGCTGTTTTTGCCCCATTGACTTCTATTATAACCCCATTTTTTGATTGCAAAACCATGACACCATATAATCATGCATTGTTTTTATTGATGGTGGTTTTCCTTGTTTGGAAGAGGTAAAATTTGTCATTTTTATTGTTGATCATCAGTTGGCACTATCAACCCTTTAGATAGGCCTGTGCAAAAAAGCTTAGTTTTTAGATTTATATGGAGGTAAATGAAGTATAACAGCAAATTAAAGTGTGTGTCCAGTCCACAATTACTTTTTATATATCAAAAATACGTCATTATGTATTTTCATAATGACATCATTTATGACATCACTTGAATTTGACAATTAAAGAGTTAAAATCATGTCAATTTTTTTAAAGCATTTAGTATTTTTGATCAGGACTGAGGTTGAACAGAATCATGCAGCATTTATTTATATTTATATTTATCTGATGCATTTTTACAGCAGTTTAATTCAGTGGATGTTTTCAGCCATAACAACAAAGGGTTGTAAATTTGAACAGGGCACAAGGGTTAAATGTCACTTAAAGCTGAATACTAGTATCTTGAAAAATATCTAATCAAATGTGATGTGCTGTCATCATGGCAAAGATAAAAGAAATCAGTTATTAGAAATGAGTTATTAAAGCTATTGTGTTTAGAAATCTTCTTTCCATTGAACAGATATTGGGGAACAAAAATATACAGGGAAGCTAATAATTCAGAAGGGCTACAATATTTCTGACTTCAACTGTATGTTCACAATTTTAATTAACTTACTGAACACCGTTAACTTTATTACTGCATTTACAATCACCGTAATTACATTTACAAGACATCTGATGGCTTTACAGCTCATTCACTTACTGCAAACCCTGCACAGTAAAAACAAAAAATAGACCAATCAGCCATTGGCGGACGATGAACATGTTGCTTGTTTTAATAGATTTTGAAGGCACGTGCCGAGATGCTTTTGGTTTTAATCACACACACCTGTGATGAATAATTACTGTAAACTCTAGAAGTGTCTGTTACATTTATTGAAGTGCAGATAAAAGCAGTAAAATGTTAAATCAGGACAAGACTGAGATAATAATTTATGACAGCCTCCTGTAAATCTATTGGGATTTATTATGGATAAGCCAGGAGTGGTGAAAAGGATGCCTTATGGTCTTAATATTAATTTTTATAGCTTACTGTATTATTTTATGAAGGCTATAATAAAACAACAACAACAATAATAAAATAATAATAATAATAATAATATTAATGATAAAAATTTGTAGTAATAGTAGCAGAAGTAATACTTAATAAATTAAAATACTATTAAATATTAAATCCTAATATATATTAAATACAGATGTATATAATAATAATAATAACTTTAAACATACCAATAAAACTTAATAAAAATACATTTTATTAAATACATTTTTGTTAATTTTAAATTGAATTTTAAGCATTTATCATCAACTAGTGCCTGTAATGATAATAAAAATAAACAGTAATAATAATAACAGTAATAATAAACAATATTAACTAGGTTACAGTAATGATGTAATACTAAAATTATAATAATAACTAAAATTATTATACTATGGCTGGAGGTCATTGATAAACAAATAATAATTATTATGACTTGTTTATTAATAGATAAGTTTTGTAGTACGTTAGAGTTTTTATTAATACAGTACATTTATTATTTGCTATTATTAATGACTATAAAACTACACTAAAATACCAACTGTAATAATGATAATTATTAATATTAAAATTATTACATGAATGATTGTAGGCCAATATAAACAGTATTATTAACAATTTTTATATTGCTTTAATTGTTTAATATTTATAATTTTATTATTAATGGCTGTCATACTTATAATGACAAAAACAAGAGCAATAATAATAATAATAATGTGTTGTGTTGTATGCTATGTTAATAATTAATGTTAGGCTGCCATCATAATAATAAATAATAATAGTAATAAAAATAGCTATATACTTTATCAATGATTTCCAATTCAATAGTGATGAAAACGATGCCATAATTACATAAATCTGTGTATAAACTGTAGTTGTTCAAATGCTTTATTTGCTTCCTGAGCTCTGAAGGGAGTTTAGCTGCGCCTGAGCTGACTTGAAAAATGCAAAGATTTCCAATACAGCAACACACAAATGTCAAAAAACATCTTCATTCGGTTGCCAGATCTGCTTCTGTGCTCTAATGAAACCACAGCGGATTCTCGGCTGACTGAAGAAATCCAGCAGCAGAACAAGAACAGCTCAAACACAAGCTCTTGTCCACTACACGAAACAAACCCACTCCACGATTCTGCCGTATAAAAAACACCTCTAACACATTATGTGAAAAGTTTGGACACCCTATTAAATTCTTCATATCAGGACATAAAATATGATCTGATCTTCACAAGTCTTGAGCAGTTGCACCGCTTTGCACCAGACACTTTCTTACAATCACTCCATAGCTCTAAACGAAACAAAAACATTAAGACATCTATGGTTGTATGAGAAACGTTTGTATATTTATAACCACCTCAGAGGAGTTTGCGGGTTGCGAGTCACTGGCATTGTTATTTTAGGGGTTGCGGGTTGAAAAGTTTGGGAACCCTTGTATTAGAGTATGTTTTACTTTCAAAATGGGGTATAAATTCATCCCATTTGGCGTTTTAAATTCTTTTGAACAGAATTAGGTGCTGCTCATCAATTAGACAACACTTCTATGTTTGTTCTTGCCTTCAATTGCGGAAAAAGATTATCAATAAAAGTGTCATGATAAACTGCTGTGAGTTTAACTGCAGGTGCTGCGTGATGTGCGTCCATGCGAAGGGGAGTCAGATTTGTCCGGTGAGTCAGATTTGATACAACTTTCCTTCACCTCCTCTTGCGGTTGGGCAAACCACGGGGTTTGCACTATGAACTGGTCACTACTAAGTGAATGAAATAGGAGCACACAGTTAAGTTTTGTTAAGTTGCTTTTAAAATTTACGTTTCAAAACCGCCCAAATTTTGTCAACCCGCCTATGCCATTTTTTTTTTCTACCCATTTTCTGATTGTAGTTTTATTGTATTCCGAATGTAGTCTGATTGTTGTCTGTGTAGTCTGTAGTTCAAGTGTTGTCTAATTGTAGTCCGATTGCTGTCAAATTGTAGTCTGGTTGTTGTCCGATTGTTGTCAGACTGTAGTTCAAATGTTGTCTGATTATAGTTCAATTGTAGTCTGACTGTAGTCCGATTGTTGTCCGATTGTTGTTTGATTGTAGTCCAGTTGTAGTCCGATTGTAGTTCGACTGTAGTTCAAATGTTGTCTGATTGCAGTCTTATTGGCCAATTGTAGTCTGACTGTAGCCTAATGGTTGTCTGAATGTAGTCTGACTGTAGTCCAATTGTAGTCTGAATGTAGTCCGATTGTAGTTTGAGTGCAGTTCGATTGTAGTTTGATTGCAGTTCAAATGAAGTGAATAGAATAGGAGCACACAGTTAAGTTTTGTTAAGTTGCTTATAAAATTTACGTTTCAAATCCGCCTAAATTTTGTCAACCCGCCTATGCCATTTTTTTTTACCTATTTTCTGATTGTAGTTTTATTGTATTCCGAATGTAGTCTGATTGTTGTCTGTGTAGTCTGTAGTTCAAGTGTTGTCTACTTGTAGTCCGATTGCTGTCAAATTGTAGTCTGGTTGTTGTCCGATTGTTGTCAGACTGTAGTTCAAATGTTGTCTGATTATAGTTCAATTGTAGTCTGACTGTAGTCCGATTGTTGTTTGATTGTAGTCCGATTGTAGTTCGACTGTAGTTCAAATGTTGTCTGATTGCAGTCTTATTGGCCAATTGTAGTCTGACTGTAGCCTAATGGTTGTCTGAATGTAGTCTGACTGTAGTCCAATTGTAGTCTGAATGTAGTCCGATTGTAGTTTGAATGCAGTTTGATTGTAGTTCAGATGAAGTGAATGGAATAGGAGCACACAGTTAAGTTTTGTTAAGTTGCTTATAAAATTTACGTTTCAAAACTGCCAAAATTTTGTCAACCCGCCTATGCCATTTTTTTACCCATTTTCTGATTGTAGTTTTATTGTATTCCGAATGTAGTCTGATTGTTGTCTGTGTAGTCTGTAGTTCAAGTGTTGTCTAATTGTAGTCCGATTGCTGTCAAATTGTAGTCTGGTTGTTGTCCGATTGTTGTCAGACTGTAGTTCAAATGTTGTCTGATTATAGTTCAATTGTAGTCTGACTGTAGTCCGATTGTTGTCCGATTGTTGTTTGATTGTAGTCCAGTTGTAGTCCGATTGTAGTTCGACTGTAGTTCAAATGTTGTCTGATTGCAGTCTTATTGGCCAATTGTAGTCTGACTGTAGCCTAATGGTTGTCTGAATGTAGTCTGACTGTAGTCCAATTGTAGTCTGAATGTAGTCCGATTGTAGTTTGAGTGCAGTTCGATTGTAGTTTGATTGCAGTTCAAATGAAGTGAATGGAATAGGAGCACACAGTTAAGTTTTGTTAAGTTGCTTATAAAATTTACGTTTCAAATCCGCCTAAATTTTGTCAACCCGCCTATGCCATTTTTTTTTACCTATTTTCTGATTGTAGTTTTATTGTATTCCGAATGTAGTCTGATTGTTGTCTGTGTAGTCTGTAGTTCAAGTGTTGTCTACTTGTAGTCCGATTGCTGTCAAATTGTAGTCTGGTTGTTGTCCGATTGTTGTCAGACTGTAGTTCAAATGTTGTCTGATTATAGTTCAATTGTAGTCTGACTGTAGTCCGATTGTTGTTTGATTGTAGTTCGACTGTAGTTCAAATGTTGTCTGATTGCAGTCTTATTGGCCAATTGTAGTCTGACTGTAGCCTAATGGTTGTCTGAATGTAGTCTGACTGTAGTCCAATTGTAGTCTGAATGTAGTCCGATTGTAGTTTGAATGCAGTTTGATTGTAGTTCAGATGAAGTGAATGGAATAGGAGCACACAGTTAAGTTTTGTTAAGTTGCTTATAAAATTTACGTTTCAAAACTGCCAAAATTTTGTCAACCCGCCTATGCCATTTTTTTTACCCATTTTCTGATTGTAGTTTTATTGTATTCCGAATGTAGTCTGATTGTTGTCTGTGTAGTCTGTAGTTCAAGTGTTGTCTAATTGTAGTCCGATTGCTGTCAAATTGTAGTCTGGTTGTTGTCCGATTGTTGTCAGACTGTAGTTCAAATGTTGTCTGATTATAGTTCAATTGTAGTCTGACTGTAGTCCGATTGTTGTCCGATTGTTGTTTGATTGTAGTCCAGTTGTAGTCCGATTGTAGTTCGACTGTAGTTCAAATGTTGTCTGATTGCAGTCTTATTGGCCAATTGTAGTCTGACTGTAGCCTAATGGTTGTCTGAATGTAGTCTGACTGTAGTCCAATTGTAGTCTGAATGTAGTCCGATTGTAGTTTGAGTGCAGTTCGATTGTAGTTTGATTGCAGTTCAAATGAAGTGAATGGAATAGGAGCACACAGTTAAGTTTTGTTAAGTTGCTTATAAAATTTACGTTTCAAATCCGCCTAAATTTTGTCAACCCGCCTATGCCATTTTTTTTTACCTATTTTCTGATTGTAGTTTTATTGTATTCCGAATGTAGTCTGATTGTTGTCTGTGTAGTCTGTAGTTCAAGTGTTGTCTACTTGTAGTCCGATTGCTGTCAAATTGTAGTCTGGTTGTTGTCCGATTGTTGTCAGACTGTAGTTCAAATGTTGTCTGATTATAGTTCAATTGTAGTCTGACTGTAGTCCGATTGTTGTTTGATTGTAGTCCGATTGTAGTTCGACTGTAGTTCAAATGTTGTCTGATTGCAGTCTTATTGGCCAATTGTAGTCTGACTGTAGCCTAATGGTTGTCTGAATGTAGTCTGACTGTAGTCCAATTGTAGTCTGAATGTAGTCCGATTGTAGTTTGAATGCAGTTTGATTGTAGTTCAGATGAAGTGAATGGAATAGGAGCACACAGTTAAGTTTTGTTAAGTTGCTTATAAAATTTACGTTTCAAAACTGCCAAAATTTTGTCAACCCGCCTATGCCATTTTTTTACCCATTTTCTGATTGTAGTTTTATTGTATTCCGAATGTAGTCTGATTGTTGTCTGTGTAGTCTGTAGTTCAAGTGTTGTCTAATTGTAGTCCGATTGCTGTCAAATTGTAGTCTGGTTGTTGTCCGATTGTTGTCAGACTGTAGTTCAAATGTTGTCTGATTATAGTTCAATTGTAGTCTGACTGTAGTCCGATTGTAGTCCGATTGTTGTCCGATTGTTGTTTGATTGTAGTCCAGTTGTAGTCCGATTGTAGTTCGACTGTAGTTCAAATGTTGTCTGATTGCAGTCTTATTGGCCAATTGTAGTCTGACTGTAGCCTAATGGTTGTCTGAATGTAGTCTGACTGTAGTCCAATTGTAGTCTGAATGTAGTCCGATTGTAGTTTGAGTGCAGTTCGATTGTAGTTTGATTGCAGTTCAAATGAAGTGAATGGAATAGGAGCACACAGTTAAGTTTTGTTAAGTTGCTTATAAAATTTACGTTTCAAAACTGCCAAAATTTTGTCAACCCGCCTATGCCATTTTTTTACCCATTTTCTGATTGTAGTTTTATTGTATTCCGAATGTAGTCTGATTGTTGTCTGTGTAGTCTGTAGTTCAAGTGTTGTCTAATTGTAGTCCGATTGCTGTCAAATTGTAGTCTGATTGTTGTCCGATTGTTGTCAGACTGTAGTTAAAATGTTGTCTGATTATAGCTCAATTGTAGTCTGACTGTAGTCTGATTGTTGTCAGATTGTTGTTTGATTGTAGTCCGATTGTAGTTTGACTGTAGTTCAAATGTTGTCTGATTGCAGTCTTATTGGCCAATTGTAGTCTGACTGTAGCCTAATTGTTGTCTGAATGTAGTCTGACTGTAGTCCAAAAGTAGTCCAATTGTAGTCTGAATGTAGTCCGATTGTAGTTTGAGTGCAGTTTGATTGTAGTTTGATTGTAGTTCAAATGAAGTGAATGGAATAGGAGCAAACAGTTCAATTTTGTTAAGTTGCATATAAAATTTACGTTTCAAGACCGCCCAAATTTTGTCATCCCTCCTATGCCATTTTTCACCCAATGGATCAAATTGAAAACCCCCCCAATCCGGCAGGAAACCACCCAATCTGGCAAAACTGTATGCGTCCCATTTATCATTTGTTCAAGCTAAATCACATCACTTTACTGATGCGCGTGCTGGAATTTATTCAGTAAATGTGTTTCTATCATGGCACATGTTTTCTTATCTGGTAAAATGTTTATCCAACTCAGTCAGTTGTGCATATACATTTTTATGCACTTTTTTTTTATTTATGCACATCTTGGCATTTATTGTTATGCAATATTTCAAAATGCACATAAAAATAGCTGGATGCAAACAGCTATTTTCTGTCTGGATTCTCCAGGAAAGCAGATTGACAACAGCGGCCAGCCTGAGGGAGTTTAAACAGACTATCTAAATATAACATCCCAAATCTTCATCATTATCAAAGCCTCTGATGCCACACATCACTAACAAGAGCCGCAGACAGAATTGTTTTGTTTTACTGTGTTTTGGCGATGATGAGACGTTTTAAATGCATTATGACACTGCAGTGTTTTCCACAGGGGGTGATGATGATATTTCCGTCCAGTAATGACAGCTGATGAACACAAAGCCCTGACGACTTTCAGAAGGTCAGACAGAAAATGAGCTCTGTTGCTGTGGTTTAGTGGTCAAAGCACGGGACTAATAAACGGAAGATAAATAAAGAATGCTGGTTTGAATCCTGCATCTGCTCAAAACACTGGATTCATCCTGCTGTACCACAAAACAGACTAAAAATGGCTATTTAACATTAACTGGTCACTAACAATACATACTGTTATAATACAAATTGTAAGATTGTTCCAAGGGGAAAATAAATATATAATAAATGTTAAAATATATCTAATTAATCAAACAATTTGATAATAATATTATTAATAATGATGATAATTATTATTATTATATATATTAACGAATGTAGTCTAACTGTAGCCTGATTGTAATCTGAATTTAGTCCGATTGTGATTCAAATGCAGTCAGATTGTTGCTTAAATGTACTCCGTTTGTTGTCCGATTGTAGTTCAAATGTTGTCGGATTGTAGTTCAAAGGTAGTCTGATTTTTCCGATTGTAGTCCAATTGTAGTTTAAATGTACTCCGTTTGTTGTCTGATTGTAGTTAAAATGTAGGCTGATTTTCCAAATGTAGTCTGATTGTAGTCTAATTGCACTCCAAATTTGTTGTCTGAGTGCAGTCTGAATTTGTAGCTCAATTGTAGTTTGATTGTAGTCCAATTGTTGTCTGAATGTAGTCCAATTGTAGCTTGAATGTAGTTCGATTGTTGTCCAAGTGTAGATTGATTTCATTTTAAATGTAGTCAGATTGTAGTCCAATTGCTGTCCGATTGTTGTCTGATTGTAGTTCAAATGTAGTCTGATTGTTGTCCAGTTGTAGTCTAAATGTAGTCTGATTGTTGTCCAATTGTAGTTCAAACGTAGTCAGATGGTAGTCCAATGGTAGTCTGATTGTTGTCCAATTGTAGTCTGACTGTATTCTGACTGTAGTCTGAATGAAGTTCAAATGTAGTCTGGTTGTTGTCTGATTGTAGTTTGATGGTAGTCCGATTGTTGTTTGATTGTAGTCCAATTGTAGTCTGACTTGAGGCTGATTGTAGTTTAAATATAGTCTGATTGTAGTCCGATTGTAATCTGACTGTAGTCAGATTGTGTCCTATTGTAGTCTGATTTTAGTCTAAATGTAATCTAAATGTAGTTTGAATGTAGTCAGATTGTAATCCCGTCTCTTTTGATGACAAAAGATCAAGATTGCACTTGAATGGAAGGTTAGATAACGCAGTTTGTTGATAGATCTTGACAATTGCATCACCTCATGGTTTTGTCTTGTGGGTGAGTGTATTAACAAGAAATTTCATTTTTGGGTGAACTATCCCTTTAACCCTGGTTAAAAAGATCACTAAACCCCTCTTAAACTCCAGTGTCTGAGTTTTTACCTTTATTAGATGGGACAGTGGAGAACCGACAGGCAGAACTGCATCGAGACACGCTGGATTTGAACACAATGTCCAGAGCTCCGACAGCTGAACAATCCAATTTAAATAAAGTTCAGCTCCATCATCAGCATCTGTGACATTTACCATCGAGAGGATTCAGTCTCTGGTTCCTGTAGGAGAAAACAAGAATGACAAAAAACTTAAGTAATGCCTTTCCTATGTCCATATTTTTAAACTATTTTAATGTAAATTATTTTATTTAGTGAGTATGTGTTAAATTGATCAGAAGTGACTAAATTGTTTATAATTCTACAATTTAACAGTACAGTTTTGCACTAGCAACCATAAATAAACTTTAACACATAACAGACATAAAGAGGTATATTATTAAAGTAATATATTACGATTTTAAACCTTAAAATCTTACTCTTAATGTCAGTCTTGTTTTTGAATCTGCCACTATGCTAATAAACGCATAGTGACTGTAGGATGAATAAAAATTCTGCAGTGAATATACCAATATCCAGGGCCAGACAGAATCTGTGGACATTTTTTGCTATTTTTGTGCACAGTTTTATATGACATATCTGCAGATTTATTCAAAATGATTTAGATTTTTGATTGTTGTCTGATTGTAATCCAATTTCAGTCTGATTGTAGTCCGGTTTTTGTCTAAGTGTAGTTTGATTGCAATTCAGATGTAGTTAGATTGTTCCCTGTGTAGTTTGATTGTAGTTCAAATTTAGTAAGAGTGTTGTCTGTGTAGTTTAATTGTAGTTTGATTGCTGTCCGTGTAGTCTGTTTGTAGTTAAAATGTAGTTAGATTGTTGTCCGTGTAGTTTGATTGTAGCTCAAATGTAGTTAGATTGTTGTCCGTGTAGTTTGATTGTAGCTCAAATGTAGTCAGGATTTTTGTCTGATTGTAGTCCAAATAGAGTCTGATTGTTGTCAGAGTGTTGTCTGATTGTAGTTCAAATGTAGTCCGATTGTTGTCCGAGTGTAGTTTGATCGTAGTTCAAATGTAGTCAGATTGTACTCCAATTGTAGTCCGAATGTTGTCCGAGTGTAGTCTGATTGTAGTTCAAATGTAGTCAGATTTTTGTCCGAGTGTAATCTGATTGTAGCTCAAATGCAGTCCAATTGTTGTCTGTGTAGTTTGATTGTAGTTCAAATGTAGTCTGACTGTACTCCGATTGTAGTCCGAATGTTGTCCGAGTCGAGTCTGATTGTAGTTCAAATGCAGTCCAATTGTTGTCTGTGCAGTTTGATTATAGTTCAAATGTAGTCAGATTGTACTTCGATGGTAGTCCGAATGTTGTCAGAGTCTAGACTGATTGTAGTTCAAATGCAGTCTAATTGTTGTCTGAGTGTAGTTTGATTGTATTTCAAATGTAGTGTGTGTGTGTGTGTGTGTGTGTGTGTGTGTGTGTGTGTGTGTGTGTATGTGTGTGTGTGTATATATATATATAGATAGATAGATCCAGCTGCAACCCATCCTTGGGAAACATCCATACACACTCATTCACACACATACACTATGGCCAATTTTAGTATACCCAAATCACCTATACAACATGTCTTTTGGACTTGTGGGGGAAACCGGAGCACTAGGCGGAAACCCACACGAACACAGAGAGAACATGCAAACTCCACACAGACAATTTAGTAACTAAAAACTTAAAAGATGAAATAAATAAAATATATATATTTTTAAGTAAATAATAAATTTTTAAAACATTTTATTTGAGGTTTACAATGCAAATCCAATTAGAGCCACTTACTTGGTGAGCAAAGTAAGTTTCTGATATAATATATCTACTGAAAGAGCAGAAAATTGAGCTTTACAAACTGTATTGAAAAATAAATCATAAGTATTTAGTCAATAAATTACTGAAATTAATATAAAAACTAAATTAATACATATTTACACACATTTACATACAAAAGTAAATAGAGTAAATGATGGCGGATTTATATATATATATATATATAAATATATATATATATATATATATATATATATATATATATATATATATATATATATATATATATATATATATATATAAAAAGTATAAAGCATATAAAAGTGAAAGCATTTTAAATCTTTTAACAGTGATTTGAGTATTTGTAATTGGTTACTTTAGCCCACTGCACTCTATGAACCAATTAGAGTGCCTTAGCAACCGCATAGTTATGCTCTAGCAACTGCTCAAAACATCCTCTATTATGCAGCATGTATTTCTTCTCAGACGAACTCAACTCTTGTTCATTTGTGCTCCTGTAAGTGCAGCGTTTTTCTGAATGACTGTAGTTAAGTGTTGCTGTAGGTCTGTTTCCCCTCATTATCGTTAGCGTTAATGTGCATCAGGCCTCAAGTGTCGCTCTCTCTCTACATGCGTTAAAGATCCAGATTGCTGTTTACCAATAAAGAGACGCGGCAGGCAGTCAACAAGACACAACATACTAATTGAGTATGGAGTATTTAAGATGTTCAGTGTCAAAAACATTGGAAACAGACGGGTTCGAATCCATATGACACTTAATCTGAAAGCAGCAGAAATCACTTCATGTCTGAAGCCTCATACTGCTTTACATCTGCCCACACATGACAGCATTCAAACTATATATATATATATATATATATTGTCCCCAACTATATATCTAGATGTTATTTTGTTTCATTCTGTCTGAGTAATAAGTGTTTGCACTGGAGAAAAGTTTTATTTGCTTTGTCATGGCTTTGTCTCCTCCTTTGGTAGCAAAGCTCACGTTATCACCTGTGTAGCCACCCATGTTGTGGTGGCATGTGACGACATGAGGCGCTTCATTAGAGCAGAATTACTTGTCACCAATGCAGAGAGAGTCTTTGTTTTCCTGGGCATAAGTTGCACGATACATAAACATTTTTGCCTTTCACCTCAACGAGAGCTTGTATTTCCAGTTTGCAAACGCTACCTTTGAACTTTGCCATCGTTCTGACTCCTGGTCGTTGATCCTAGATGTGCTAGTGTGAGCACCCGAACTACTCTGCCTCTGATTGGCAAACGATGGAACGGCACTGTAACCCAGGTTACTAGTGGGTAGTACTCAGCAATAGAGCAAATAGAATTACCCTTATAAATATGAAAAAAAACAGCCAGAATACTTGATTTAATAATATATGTATGAATTATTTTATAAATAATGTTATAATTATTATTTAGCCTAGTGGTATTGTGCGCAGACATATAGCACTGACGTGCTCACGGTGAACCAAGTTCGATTCCCGGCTCGAGGTCCTTTGCCGATCTTTCCCCTCTCTCTGCTCCCAATGCTTTCCTGTCTGAAATCTCTACTGTTCTATCATTATAAATGTGAAAAACCCCTAAAAATAATTATAAAAATATATATATATATTTATTTATAAAAATAATTTATTATAGAGTATTATACAGCATCTAAGGAAATAGCGCTTTGGAATGACACCATCGTGCCTTCCTCCAAAAAGCATAGAATCAGCAAGAGGCGACACTCTAGTGCGATTTGGGAAACAGCCACTAGATGGCGCGGCGGCCATTTTGGAATGAAAATTCCAATAGAACAACAGCATATTATAAGTCTGTAAAACAAACTATTAAAAGTGCTGATGATTGAGATAGTAAGTGTTGTATTGTCGTCTTTCAGGTTGTATCTCAGCTTTAATGCGCTTTTTAAATAAATAAATAAGAAACAAATCAGCTGCTTGCAATCGCAACAGCAATAAGATCCAATGGACAGCCGATCGCTTTCACTCTAAAATGGCGGAATCCGGGGCTGTTGCTGGGCGCTTCTGTTGCAATGGAACGCTCTATTGAGTGTCGCCTCTTGGTCATTCTAAGCTCTTTGCTTCCTCTATAGCAGCAGTTCTGCAATACAAACAATAACCGATCTCTCTTGTCCGTTAGCTTGTGTTTACCGTTACTATGGAGATTTAGTGTTCGCAAGGGAATGCAAGAGATCTAAGTTGTTATATTATTGTAACCGTTGAAAACTATTAGATTTATATCTTTTAATGTTTTAAATGCGTATTACCTGTGAAATGTTACCATTAATAAAATGCTGAAATGATTTCTATCATATCTTTTTTTTTGTGAAGGATTGAGAGGAAAAACAAGATTTGTATCTGAGGGTGCTTTCACATCTGTGGTTTGGTTCATTTGGTCCGGACCAAGGGCAACAAATGATGCATTGTAGCATTTCTCTGCCATTTTGGGTCTTTTCCACACCACACTGCTGGCTTTGGTCTAAACCAGTTGAAAAGAAGCAAAATGCAGTCATGTGACAAAATCCACATCACTCATTGGCCAGATGTTATTGAACGTGTTTCCTAAACTGCTTTTCGATTGGTCAGAATTAACATGTGGGAAAATGCCAACGGAACTCCGCAAGTAAACAAACCGGCAGACACAAAATGTCGCTGCGCTGGCTGATTGCATCCCTGGTCATAGTATATTATATAGTTTGTATACATCACTTTAGAAAAACTATACATTTCGAGAATGAAGCGCAGCTGCAGCTGGAAAACAGTGTTTTAATGCATTGCAAATGGCAAAGGTGTTAGGATGAGGCGTAAATTAATTTAGCTAATCTGCGACATGGTCATCTTTGGGAAATATTACCAATGATCCATCAGGTAATGTGTCTCTCTCTCTCTCTCTCTCTCTCTCTCTCTCTCTCTCTCTCTCCCTCTCCCTCCCTCCCTCCCTCCCTCCCTCCCTCCCTCCCTCCCTCTCTCTCTCTCTCTCTCTCTCTCTCTCTCTCTCTAAAACTGTTGGTAAAGCGCTGTCAACAAATATTTTCCTCCAAACCACATAAGATGATAGGTCTCGGTACACTTTTTTTTGTCTGCTTGTGGTGCGCACTCGAGTGCGATTGCTACATTCACACCTGCCCAAACGAATCGCAGCAAGAGGGAAAACGAACTATAGTGCGATTCAACTGAACTAAATAAGGCAGGTGTGAAAGCCTGGTTTTTCGCTTGGATTTTGAATGAATTTTCTTGGCCAGGCGTCCGTTCTTCATATGTGGATTACTCAGTTAGCTGGATTTGGTTATTGATGATTTGACACGATCCAGGATCGTTTCATTCTTCAAAACTGATCCGAGAGTTGTTGTCATAGCAACAGTTCTGGTAGCTCAAACCTGCTATGGAGCAGGCTTATTTCATATAAACAGGATTAGATTGGGTCAGTTCAAGCAAAGATAATACTGAATTTATGTACCAAATTCTGATATTTTCTTACAGTAGTAGTTAGATACACTTGGGAAAATAGTAAATATATGTTTTAACTATATATGTACATATATATGTATCCACAAAGACTGCCACCTGATGGTTCAAAGAGAACATTCATTGATTTGAACTTTTTAGATCGCTTTAGTACAAGTTGTGTGTAATAGACATGCACAATATGCAACTTTAAAAAAAAAAAGCTATAATACATATGCAGTCATGAACATGTCTTGACAGCTACTATGACGGTGATTTGATCCTTAACAAAAGTTGCAGACACCTTTACCAATATCAAAATGCTTTTGTAAACATCCAGTTATACTTCACACTGATTAGGAAACCGGCTATAACAACACTACTATGGCTACTATAATAAAGAAAATTCGCTCTAACTGTAAAACTAAATAAATTGCTAAATACTCTTGACACATGAAAGTGTAAAGCCAGCAGCCCACAACAAATGTGGAAAGCTATTGCTTATGATTTTTAACAAACCATTTCCTATGAATTTTCTGTAATTTTGCTCACATGGATAATTGAATATTAATCAGATGATGTCATTACGCTGCTGTGCTGTCAGCCAATCGTTGCATTGCTGATCATGATTTCGAGGATCGATAGATGTTGGGGAAACATATGACATAAAATTTTAATTAACAGTAAAAATCAAGAGAAACATAAAAATACACATGTTTTAGTTGAAAATTTTGTAGTTTATAATTATTTTTTGCAATTTTTTTTGTTTTTTTTAGCTTTATATTATTAAAGATATTCAAACTCATACTTTAATGAATATAACTGTTTAATAAAACTGTTTTGTTTAAATGCTACAAAATATATTGGCTATATTCACTGAGAAATGGATAAAAATATCAAAAGGGGATGTTTATTCATTCATTCATTTATTTTATTTTCGGCATAATTCCTTTATTCATCAGGGGTCACCACAGTGGAATGAACCGCCAACTTATCTAGCATATGTTTTACACAGCGGATGCCCTTCCAGCTGCAACCCATAACTGGGAAACACCCATACACTCCTGCATTCACACTCCTACACTACGGACAAGTCAGCTGACCCAATTCACCTATAGCGCATGGGTTTGGACTGTGGGGGACTGTGTGTGTTCTCCCCGTGTTAGCGTGGGTTTCCTCTGGGTGCTCCGGTTTCCCCCACAGTCCAAAGACGTGCTATAGGTGAATTGAATAAACTAAATTTGCCATAGTGTATGAGTGTGAATGTGAGAGTGTATGGGTGTTTCCCAGTGATGGGTTGCGGCTAGAAGGGCATTCGCTGTGTAAAACGTGCTGGATAAGTTGGCGGTTCATTCTGCTGTGGCAACCCCTGATTAATAAAGGGACTAAGATGAAATGAAAATGAATGAATGAATGAAAGAATATTTATTTAATTTGACATTTTTATTTGCTCTGCAGCTTTTACTCACAATATTCTTAAACACAAAACACCTGCATCTGCAAAATCACACCGACGTCAGAAATTCTGACAGGATCAGGATCACAACTCTTTAAATTATTTAAGAGAAAGTTTCCTAAAAAGCAAGAGTTATAGCTGCTTCTGTTGGAGAAGAAAAGGAGAGAGCGAGAGAATCTGCTCAGAATAAGCATGAGTAAAATGCCAGTAAAGCGAGTGAGCGTGTTTTATTTCTCCAGAGAGCAGAGCGTTAGTCCTGCTGAAGCTGAATTATAGCAGTATTGAACAGAACAGCCCTGATTTACTCTCTCCATTCTTTCTGCTGTTTTCAGACTGACAGTAAAGACGTCTGTAATGTCACAGGAGAGTCTGTTTCAAGTAAATGCTGAGCTTTTGCACCCTCTGTTGATCAGAGAATCCTGAAAAATAAAACAGACCACAGTTTTTACTTGACGTTTTTACTTTTTTTAGTTGATCAAAAAGGGCGACACGGTGGCTCAGTGGTTAGCACTATCGTCTCACAGCAAGAAGGTCACTGGTTCGAGTCTCAGATTGGTCAGTTGGCATTTTTCTATGGAGTTTGCATGTTCTCATGTTGGTGTGAGTTTCCTCCGGGTGCTCCGGTTTCCCCAACAATCCAAACAAAGTTCTTACTGTAGTAGACAGGCACGTGCAAATGGTGGGAGTGAAGGACTAGCCTTAAAAGCACAGTTCACAAAAACTGCTACCTGATGCTTAGAGCTATAAAATAGAAACTTATGAAAGGTCTAATAAATAATCTGATGGGTGTTTTAAGCTGAAACTTTACAGACACATTCTGGAGACACAAAATACTTAAATTAACTCTGGAAAAAGGGGTAAACCAGGTGCCCTTTAAATTAAATTTAAAGATCGACCGCAACTTTACGTAGGAGTGCGGTCCCCCCGCCCACCAATATTGATTGACAGCTGCGCGCATTAACATGTCCGGTAGTCATGTGTATAATCATATCATCAAGAGAGGACGAGCGCAAAGCAGCTGGTAATAAAAGGTCTGTTCAGTTCACTAGGATCATCAATCATCATCAAACGTGATCAAGAGTGAGTTTCACAAGTTTAAAATGTTTTAAAACAGAGCACGTGTGTAATGAATTACAGCGATTCACTTCAGATTCACTTCATCAGCACAGCCGCGTGTCAGAACAATTATAAAGGAAGACGCTTCAATCCCGGTTTGTGGACGTTAAATCAGGTTTATTTTGTACATTAATATAACAGATATCCATGTCACATGTGCCTGCAAAACGAGTGCAAAGCTTAACGCGCTCTCTCTCTCTCTCTCTCTCTCTCTCTCTCTCTCTCTCTCTCTCTCTCTCTCTCTCTCTCTCTCTCTCTCTCTCTCTCTCTCTCTCTCTCTCTCTCTCTCTCTCTCTCTCTATCTCTCTCTCTGTGTGTGTGTCTGCATGTCTGAGCTGTGTGTGTGTTCGTGAACTTCATAATGACATTGTGTGTGACTCATTGTTGCAAATCCACAAAAAAATGCATCAAATACTGATTGTTAAAGTTCTTACTGTAGTATTTCTCACACACGTTACATGAGATCTGCTTCCTGAGGCAGCCGAGGGCGGCGATTGCTGACAGGCATGTGGGAACGGTGGGCGGGCAGGACTAGCCTTAAAGGGCCAGTACAAAAAAACAGCAAAACGTTTTTTCCAGCTATAATATAGACACTTCAAACAGCTATAATCAATAATCTGATGGGTGTTTTGAGCTGAAACTTTACACACACATTCTGGGGACACAAAAGACTTATATTAAATATGAAAAAAAGGGGTAACCTAGGTGCCCTTTAATTAAATTTATCCCAAGCAGCAAATCAGCATATTCTGACACTAAAAACTGGAATGAAAATGCTTAAAATCCAGCTTTTCATTACAGGAATAACATGCATTTTAAAATAAATTGTAATAAACCTTCTTTTACTGCATTATTAATAAATTCCAACTTTGGTGACATCATGATACTTCAGTCAAAAACACTTACTCAAATCATTTATTTTCAGTACGAAAATAACTTTTTAAATTTCCCTTTTTACTCCACTGCAGACTTTGTGTTTCTTATTTCATTTATTATACATTTCTATTGGAAAAGAAAGAAGTGCACGGCACAAACAGTGAAGTCCAATGATATGTAAAAACCAAGCGGCAACCTCCCGCTCTCCCTCGGGAAGCCAATACGGAAGTAACTGAAACTGCAATTCATCAAAATTCCGCTAGTCCTGGCTCCATAATAGAGCAAATTTCAATTGAGCCCACTGTTAGAAGTTTGCAGCAGAAAAAAAGGTTTTTACAGCCTGGTACAAAGAACGATTTTGGTTCATATAGATATTATTACCCTCCATGACAACTGTGAGGGGGGTGAATTTTTTTATAACTCATCCATTTCCTTTATATTAGGTTATATTAAGTTTGCATAATTAAGGGCGTGTCCACTTGAGTGACAGCTAGGTCTCGCTGGTCGCCGTCACTTCACCTCAGCTGAATCCGGCAGATTAGCCACTGATCTCGGCATATTCATCGTATTTTTGTGTTGTTTTATGTGGCTTTACACAGTCAGCTGCCTTTTGGACTTATTTCTTACAATTATCAGATGATATGGGATGCTGTGTACACTTAATTGTGCTCACAAACCATTCACGTGGCCTCGTTTCCCATGTGAGTAAAGTTATATACTTGTATACCATCTCTATAAATGTATTTGTTTTATTTAAGATCATTTATCATTAATATTTTTCTTTAGACCCGTAAAGCACTCCAGAATGTGACAGATTGATTAGCTGTAGGCTCTAGATCAGTTATCTGAAGCGATGTCATACAGTGCTGTGGTGCTGGATTTCATCAATAGTCTTGCATTTACTAACACAGACTATATTTGAAGTGTTAAGAAGTAATTCAGGTTTTCCTTCTGTAGAAAAACATCATAAGAACAATGCTTAGTGGCTCACTGTATTACTACAGTGTTTTTGAAAGTCTAAACACTTTATTGATATAGTGTACAGCCAAGCACATGTGGTCAGAACACAAACGAGTCGCAGGTAATGAAGTATCAAGCGTTTCTCCCAAAGTAAAGTCTGTCTGCCAGGTCTAAGCAAAGTGCCAGCAGGTGTCTGTAGCTCTGCTCACGTTCCTCCTCTTTGCCCTTGTTTGGTATCCCGCCGTGGGTGCGATGACGCACGAACAAAATGGCGACGGTTGGCCGCGCCTACTTGTAGCTTCTTTTGCAGTTTTCAGAAAGCTATGGGTGACGTCACAGATACTACGTCCATATATTTTACAGTCTATGGTAAAAACTAATTAGATGAAGAAACTCAACTAAAAAGATTATTTATTAAATTAACACTTAAAAGCAATACGTTTTAAGGTTTATTTATATAGCACATTTCAGAAACAGTGGCAATTCAAAGTGCTTTACATAAACAGGAATTTTAAGTGCTTATTAACAATAAAACAATATTTAATTCATAATTTTGACTAGCACTTGGCATACTTGCTAGTTTTACATTACTGTGAGGGTTGGAGTAGGGGTAGATGTTCATAAAAAACAATTATTAAGTAATTTAATAGATAATTCTGGTTACCTTCCGTCCACAGCTGTATCCCTTCTAGCAACAATTGAAGTTTGAAGAAACAGGAAACAAAGAAAAGCAAACTAAAAGTCCTGGAAAACTAAACAAAACAGATTAAACTAAACATACTGTAATTGTGACCGATTACATTTAGATTATTTAATTTAAAACAGAGGTGTCACGGTGGCGCAGTGTTAAGAAGTAATTCAGGTTTTCCTGAAGATCGCCTCACAGTAAGAAGGTCGCTGGTTCAAGCCTTGGCATTTCTGTGTGGAGTTTGCATGTTCTCCCCGTCTTGGCGTGGGTTTCCTCTAGGTGCTCCGGTTTCCCTCACAAGTCCAAACACATGCACTATAGGTGAATTGAATAAGCTAAATTGGCCGTTTTGTGTGTGTGTGTGTGTGTGTGTGTGTGTGTGTGTGTGTGTGTGTGTGTGTGTGTGTGTGTGTGTGTGTGTGTGTGTGTGTGTGTGTGTGTGTGTGTGTGTGTGTGTGTGTGTGTGTGTGTGTGTGTGCGTGTGTGTGTGTGTGTGTGTGTGTGTGTGAATGCAGGAGTGAGAAAGTAAATGAATGATTGATCATTTTAACCTCCGCTTTATACACAAATACAAGCCTAATAAACTGACTGATTTCCTGAAACATTTCTCTTCAGGTGATGTTTCAGCTCTGCCAAATATACAGCCTATTTCATTTATTATACATTTTATTTAACGAAGGGAACTCAATGAAAAGACTCCTGAGAGCTGAAAAAATAAACGAAAACATTTTCCTCCAGGTAAACACTTTTATTTGCATCAACTATTTCCACCGAACGTTTTTTTTGCATGGAAATAATGAGAACACACATTTTCAAGGTGATCAGTAAACAGGTCCGTTAAACGCTGTTGCTTCAATATTTAATGCAGGCTGTCGCTGTAGGCACTTTGTTTAATGATCTCATTACAGAGTCATTTAAAAAGATCCAAAACATCTCCTGAAGGGTCAAAACGGATGGGAAATGTGTGCCTCTGCATTCCAAGCAGGGTTATTATTATCATTCATCATATTAACAAAATTAAAAGCAGTTTTTTTTGTTAATGTAAAGCTGAATCATAAATATTTGATGGAAATCTGAATGAAAATTAGAAATGTTGCATTATGGCAACATTGTCCGTGTTTAACTTCATTCATTCATTTTCCTTCAGCTTAGTCCTTTATTTATCAGGGGTTGCCACAGAGGAATGAACCACCAACTATTCCAGTATATGTTTTACACAATGGAGGCCCTTCAAGTGAGTAGAGTCTGTCTGCGGACTGCAAGACAGGGCGAAACAAGAAGGTGCCTTAGGGGCGTAACTTGAAGTTATGGAGCCATGTTAAAACTATGTTGTTGGCTAGATGGGGCTATACATCAGTTATTAACGTCTACACCTACCCCAAACACAACCATCACAGTTATTAACATCTACACCTTCCTTAACCCAACCATCACAGTTATTAACGTCTACACCTTCCCCAAACCTAAACCCAACCATCATATTTATTAATAACACCTACCCCAAGCCTAAACCCAACCATCACAGTTATTAACGTCTACACCTACCCCAACCCTTAACCCAACCATCACAGTTATTAATGTCTACACCTACCCCAACCCTTAACCCAACCATCACAGTTATTAATGTCTACACCTACCCCAAACCTAAACCGAACCATCATATTTATTAATGTCAACACCTACCCTTAACCCAACCATCACAGTTATTAATGCCTACACCTTCCCCAAACCTAAATCCAACCATCATATTTATTAATGTCAACACCTACCCTTAACCCAACTATCACAGTTATTAATGTCTACACCTTCCCCAAACCTAAATCCAAGCATCATATTTATTAACGTCTACACCTACCCCAACCCTTAACCCAACCATCACAGTTATTAATGTCTACACCTACCCCAATCCTTAACCCAACCATCACAGTTATTAATGTCTACACCTACCGCAACCCTTAACCCAACCATCACAGTTATTAATGTCTACACCTACCCCAACCCTTAACCCAACCATCACAGTTATTAATGTCTACACCTACCCCAAACCTAAACCGAACCATCATATTTATTAATGTCAACACCTACCCTTAACCCAACTATCAGTTATTAATGCCTACACCTTCCCCAAACCTAAATCCAAGCATCATATTTATTAATGTCAACACCTTCCCCAACCCTTAACCCAACCATCACAGTTATTAATGTCAACACCTTCCCCAACCCTTAACCCAACCATCACAGTTATTAATGTCAACACCTTCCCCAACCCTTAACCCAACCATCACAGTTATTAACGTCTACACCTACTCCAGCCCTTAACCCAACCATCAGTTATTAATGTCTACACTTACCCCAACCCTTAACCCAACCATCACAGTTATTAACGTCTACACCTACTCCAGCCCTTAACCCAACCATCAGTTATTAATGTCTACACTTACCCCAACCCTTAACCCAAGCATCAGTTATTAACGTCTACACCTTCCCCAAACCTAAACCCAACCATCAGTTATTAACATCTACACCTACCTCAACGCTTAACCCAACCATCATATTTATTAATGTCTACACCTACCTAACCCTAACCCTTAACCCAACCATCACAGTTATAAATTTCTACACCTACCTGTACCACAAACCTAAACCCAACCATCAGTTATTAATTTCTACACCTTCCCCAAGCCTAAACCCAACCATCATATTTATTGATGTCAACACCTACCCCAACCCTTAACCCAACCATCACAGTTATTAATTTCTACACCTACCCCAACCTTTAACCCAACCATCACAGTTATTAACATCTACACTTACCCTAAACCTAAACCCAACCATCATAGTTATAAATGTACAGCAGCGAGTTGTGGAGGCTTTCATACTTGACACGCTTGCCATTGTACTGTTATTTGCAACCACAGGGGCAATGCCGAGTAGGCTAACTGTCATGACAAAACAGATGAAGAAGTAAGCAAGTGGAGTTGCATGAGTTGTTAAATGGATATAATGGAGTATAATAATATATCAAATGAATAGGCTCTGGATAAATTTGGAGAAAACTATTAATCCGGGGTCGCCACAGCAGAATGAACCGCCAACTCATCCAGCACATGTTTTTCACAGTGGATGCACTTCCAGCCGCAACCCATCTCTGGGAAACATCCATACACACTCATTCACAACCGACAATTTAGCCTACCCAATTCACCTGTACCGCATGTATTTGGACTGTGGGGGAAACGGAGCACCCGGAGTTAAACCCACGCAAATGCAGGCAGAATATGCAATCTCCACACAGAAACTCCAACTGACCCAGCCGAGGCTCAAACCAGCGACCTTCTTGCTGTGAGGCGACAGCACTACCTACTGCGCCACTGCGTCGCTGCCTCATGAAAACATTTGGTGAAAATGTTCTCCGGTAAGTATTTCCGCCATCTTGCCAACAACATCTCGTTGGTTCAATGGGATGTCGATAACATCAAGTTACGCCAACAAGTTAATGGGAGGGAAAGGAGGCGAGGATCCAAATGCAGAATATGAAGAACTTTGTTACATAAAAGGCAAACAAAAACAACTTAAACAACCATGTTGGGGAAAAAAACTGAATTAGAACAAACTGACTGGACTTGACTTAGTGGGGCTTGGCATGACAAACACGAAAAAGACCAAGGACGACAGAACAGCACAGGACAGAGCACACTGGGAGAATAACTAGGGAAAATGTACCAACAAACTGACAAGCGGGCAGGTGAACATAACGATAAATAATAGTATAGCAACGTGGGTTTGACAAGATGACAGTGGAGCAATGATACAAAAACACAACACAAGCCATGTGCTGAAGTAAAACAGCACTAGAACACGTAGACAACGAGAGAACTCTTTAACCATTCACATAAAACACAACACTAAAGCAGCATGTGGCTACAGTGTAAACAGCAGGTCACGTGCTTAAACAACACAAACAGAACGCAAGACACAAGTACATGATGAATAAAAACACTTACCGTGCACTTACACATGGAACATGCACGTTTATCCCAGCGCCAACTGAAACCGAAACCAACTAGACTGAGAGGCTGAGAATGAATGCTGCAGACAAAACAAACACAAACACCAGGGGTGTTTCCAAAAACCATCGTTAGCCAATTAAGGTTGCAAGTTCCGTCATTACAAACATAGTTCGTTGATTTGGCATTTCCCAAAACCATCGTTCCAACCAACATTCGCAACTTGTACACTTGCAACTACACCTCTGGAGCTGTAGATGGAAACATAGTTCCTAGCTGTGTTCTATTCCCAGTTATCCCCCCTATGCCCTATTCCTTTAGAACATTGTAACATTTAAACTTGGAATTATAAAAAAAAGCATTAAGGTCATCACTCTTAGGTGTAATTTGCTTTCAAACTATTTTTACAGTTCAGTTTTAGCGATCTTCATGTTTACAATTGCGCTCCCTTTACAGTGCACTATGAAAACATTGATGTCATTTTTAACACAGCACAGCAGAATTTATGTTGCATCTCTAAAGCTAGTATATTTTTTACAGTCGTTGCTCCAAAGCTTGTGAAAACAAAAAAACATAGCATACATTCATGCTTTTATTTTGTAGTAGACTATTTATTAAGAAATAAGCCTACTGTATATGACATGGGCCTGTTGGTTAGAACATTTCTGCAGTGATTTGCATGTCAAATTGTAAAAGTATAACAGTATCCTTCTTATTAATATTAGTAATAATCATCATCATCATTATTATTATTAATATCATTATTAAAGTATGATTTTTTTCATTTTCTAATAAATAATAAATATTCAATTTAATTTCTTGATAAATCGCCTCATTAGTTATTTATTTATATGATTTATATAGGAGATTAAAATATGTATATAGTAATTTTATGTATTAGAATAGAATATGGAATATTCTCAATAATGGTTATAAAGGAAACACAGGCTCTATATGTTCCATTTACATATATTTCAATTAACATGCGGGTTCATGTTTTTATCAAAACTAATATTGACCCGAGAAAACTCGAGCCGAGCACAACATACTTGACAAGACAGGACTAGTGTCCGGACTCTGCCACCAAAAATGGATGCACACAAGTAATCAAAACCTTTTACAGTTTTTAAATATGTATAGCACCACTTATCTATATGACAAAAATATATAAATACAGTATAAAAGACACAGACTTAAAATACACATGAAATCAAAACTATCCATATTGATTTAGTTGGCTCACAATGATAGTTGTGTGCTGAACAATTCATCTGTGCATGTCATTAAGAAAAGAAAATGTTTGGCCCTCTAATCTTTAATTGAAATCTGAAAATGCACTCCAGTTTTATTTAAATTCTCAGATTGCGTCTGTCTGAGGTATTGGGTGTGGCTAACATACTTAACCACGCCCCTCCAACTGTCAATCGCAATGACAACAAACAGCAATGGTGAGGAGGAGGAGTCTGTTAGGTTGTAATAACTCTCCCCAAACTCTTTTTCCCATTTCCGTGAATGAAATGCCTACTTTACTATATCCAATCAGCTCGCAGTAGAAAAAACAAGCCACTCCCACTGTTTTCTCATTTAATATTAAATTTTTCTACGAACTGCATCACAATACAAAAAAAAAATGGCCGCAGCTTCCAGTTCATGTGGACTTTATATCGCTGGTAGACCTCAGAATGTTAACCAACACTTCAGTTCTGTGGTCGTCCACTTCCCGACAGTCATTCAGATAATAACGGGGAAGTAAAAGAGACGCACAATGTCCCCAGGAGTGGGAGTGAAATGCACCAGTATTTTAACAAAGAAACTTATTAGGAAAGTAAGTATCAGAACACACTGTGCCGGCCTGCAGGGAGACGCTCATAATATTGTGACTCGCTGAGAGGAAATTCATGCCTCGGTGGGAACCTGCCTAATTATGCTTTTCTAGTGCACTTCACCACAGTGTGACAAAATTCACATAAAGCGCAAACACACACACAGCCGTTCGTTCTCTTTAACCTTGGGAATGCTGAAAGAGTTGAGGACGACTGCTCCAGCTGTGCTTCACAACTCAGTCCAGCTGCACACCATCACACTGTTAAAAATGATAATAAATATACCTGGGTTTAAAGAGACTATATGAAGCTTAGTGGGGTGGGGAGGGGGGGGGGGGGGTTGTCACATTATTCGCTTTTAATTTACAGACCCTCTGGCCATTCAAAATTTGATATTTATTTATTTTATTTTTTTCAACAATGTGATCCTTGATGATTCATAAATTGCAAGTCGACAGCTACTGACATTTTGAGAGTCAAAAATAATAATTAGCACTCATGGCTTTTGGTAATACACAGGTCTTTTGAAGCAAAACAAAACAATGCATTATTTAAAGCAGTTTTAAGTATAATACAGAAGTTCTTGCAAAAAGCCTCATGAAAGCCTCATCAAAGTAGTTTTTAAGCTCATAAATGCATCATAAACTTCCGAAATTCTTACAAATAAAGCTTATAAAAGCATCTTTATTAAGCTCATAAACGAACTATAAATGCATCATAAAGTTCAGAAGTTCTTGCAAAAAGCTCATAAAAGCATCATAAAAGTTGTTTTTTAAGTTCGTAAATGCATCATAAACTTCTGAAATTCTTATAAAAAGCTTATAAAAGTATTTAAAAAGTATATTTTAAGCTCAGTAATACACCATAAAAGTAATTTTTAAGCTCAAAAAATCATCATAAACTTCAAAAATGTTAACAAAAGCTTATAAAATCTTCATAAAAGTAGGTTTTAAGCTCATAAATGCACTATAAAAGTCCTTTTTAAGCTTATAAATGCATCATAAACTTCAGAAATTCTTACAAAAAGCTTGTAAAAGCATCATCAAAGTAGTTTTTAAGCTCATAAATGCATCAGGAACTTCAGAAATTCTTACTAAAAAAGCTTATAAAAGCATCATAAAAAAGATTTTAAGCTCATAAATGCATTATGAAAGTGATTTTAAGCTCATAAATGCATCATAAACTTCAGAAATTCTTACAAAAGTTCATAAAAGCATCATAAATGTAGATTTTAAGCTCATGAATGCATCATAAACTTCCGAATTGTTACTAAAGTTAATAAAAGCATCATTAAAGGTAGATTTTAAGCTCATAAATCCACCATAAACTTAGTTTTTTAACCCATAAATGCATCATAGACTTCAGAACTTATTACAAACAGCTTATAAAAGCATCATCAAAGCCATTTAAGGTCATAAATGCATCATAAGCTCATACTGTAAATGCACCCATAATTTTCTTTTAATGTAGCACATCAATGTGATCCGTGAAGATTCATACATTGCAATATTCAAAAAATCCATAAACGGGTAAAAAAATTTACTTGTGACTTCTGGCAATACACAGAGGTCTAAAAAGAATGCATTATTTACAGCAGTTTTACCTTTAATTCACAGCCTCGACAAACAGATTCAGAGGTTGCAAATGGACTTTAAATGTTGTTTGTCTTCTTTTGTGTCTTGCGCTAAGAACAAATGGTGCAACTATAAGAGGCATCAAGTTAAGTACTGGCCTACAACCAAATTAAATAAAAGTTAGTGAGCCACCGGTGTGGATTTACGGAGGACTTCATTCAGACGGACGATAATGAGGAGGTTTTGGGCTGCAGGTGTCGATTCTGAGGGTGAAATGAAGGCTAAACTGCTCTGTGTCGACTGCTAATTGAATTGATTTCTGTAAATGTCACTGTTATTGTTAAGCAGCTGTTGCTGGAGAGGCTATTATGGGTTTCACTGTGAAGCAAATGCTCAGATTATATTTTAAATCGATTTACAGAAACACAGGTCGGTCTAAAAACAACACAGTGATCTTACATAATATGACCCTCTCTTTCACCTGAAGATGCTCCTGATATGAATGTCATTGATCCAGAGCAAACTTAAAGGGGTCCTTTTATGCTCCTGGTTGTACTAGATCAAGCTCTCATATTGGTGGTTCAACAAATGCATTATTTTTCATATAATTGATATTATTACAGTACTTTTCTCCTCAGACTTGCACAAACGGTTTGATTAGTCCTGTTTGATTAAGCCCTGCCTTCCAAAAAAATGCAATATGTTGTGATTGGTTGGCTGTCCCAATGCATTATGATTGGTTAACAGTTTTATAAGCTTATAAATGGATCATACTTTAGACATCCTTACAAAAAGATTATAAAAGCATTATAAAAGTAGTTCAAGCTTGTATATGCATTATAAAAGTAGTTTTAAGCTCATAAAAGCATCATATAATTGATATTATTAAGGTATGTATTAGTTATGTTTGATTAAGCCCCGCCTTCCAAAAAATGTAATAAGTCATGATTGGTTGGCTGTTCCAGTGCATTGTTTTAAGCTCATAAATGAATAATAAACTTCAGAAATCCTTACCAAAAGATTATAAAAGCATCCTAAAAGTAGTATTTAAGCTCATAAATGCATCATAACAGTAGTTTTAAGCACATAAATGCATCATAGACTTCAGAAACTCTTATAAAAAGCTTATAAACGCATCATAAAATTAGTTTAAGCTCATAATTGCAGCATAAACCAGAAATTCTTACAAAAAAGCTTATAAATGCATCATAAAATTAGTTTAAGCTCATAATTGCAGCATAAACCAGAAATTCTTACAAAAAAAAACTTATAAACATTTCATAAAAGCAGTTTAAGGTTATAAATGGATCATTTAAGTAGTTTTTAAGCTCATAAATGCATCATAAAGTTGATAAATTCTTTCTAAAAGCTTATAAAAGCATCTTAATAGTCATCTTTAAGCTCATAAATGCATCATAACAGTAGTTTTAAGCTCATAAATGCATCATACATGTAGTTTTAAGCTCATAAATGCATCATAACAGTAGTTTTAAGCTCATAAATGCATCATTACAGTAGTTTTAAGCTCATAAATGCATCATAACTGTAGTTTTAAGCTCATAAATGCATCATAACAGTAGTTTTAAGCTCATAAATGCTTCATAGACTTCAGAAACTCTTATAAAAAGCTTATAAACGCATCATAAAATTAGTTTGAGCTCTTAATTGCAGCATAAACCAGAAATTCTTACAAAAAAAACTTATAAACGCATCATAAAATTAGTTTAAGCTCATAATTGCAGCATAAACCAGAAATTCTTACAAAAAAAACTTCTAAACGTATCATAAAAGCAGTTTAAGGTTATAAATGCATCATTTAAGTAGTTTTTAAGCTCATAAATGCATCATAAAGTTGATAAATTCTTACTAAAAGCTTATAAAAGCATCTTAATAGTCATCTTTAAGCTCATAAATGCATCATAACAGTAGTTTATACAATGTAAAATATTTGGAACTTTCAATTTGAAAAGCTGAAAAATCTGAAATTAGTTTGTTCATAATTAAATGAATTTGTATTTCCAAAAACAAATCTAAATGCTATAAATCTTCTAAAAGTAATCCTCATGTAACCTCATGCCAAAAAAGCAAATTAGTTTTTTGAAAGAGATTTTTGTTCATGCAGGTATTCTGAAACCATACAACATATATTTCGTAAGACACAAAGCAACATTTTTCATTATTCATATATTGTATTCATAACTTATAGCAGCATTGCATCACTTTTGACTTCAAAGTTTCTGAACGCCGCTGGATTTTCTTCAATACTTTTATTTTCCTTAGAAGAAAGAAAGTTGTGACGGTTTGGATCTTCGTATTCATCTGAAATATTCCTTCAAATCAAGCTATTCCAATGATTTTCTGTCATGTGGTGGTGCTGAACTGATCTGTTATACCCACAGACGGCCCCTTGTGAAACATTCAAGGTGTTTGAGAGAATAATGTGTGTGTTTTCTCTCAAACCAGAGACAATAATTCCAGATCATTACCAAACACAAAGTCTGAGCATAAAATCGAACTTAAAAGCGCTGTGTGTGTGCGAGCTGATGGCTCCAGTTTCCCCCACAGCCCAAACACATGCGCTATAGGTGAATAGAATGAGCTAAATTGGTCGTAGTGTATGTATGTGTGTGTGAATGTTAGAGTGTATGGGTGTTTCACAGTACTGGGTTGTGGCTGGAAAGGCATCTGCTGTGTAAAACATATGCTGGATAAGTTGGCGGTTCATTCCGCTGTGGCAACCCCTGATAAATAAGGGACTAAGCTGAAGGACAATAAATGAATGAATGAACATTTCACCAAGCAATGATAGTGTTGTTTTAGTTTTAGGCCCCGTTTACACTAATACGTTTTAGTTTTAAAACACAAGTTTTGCTACGCTTACGCCATCCGTCCACACTACGCCAGAGTTTTCGAGCACTGAAAACAGAGCGTATTTGAAACGCTGAAGATGCCGTTTTCATTCTGAAACGCTGCTGCTCCGTGTCAGTGTGGATGGGGAAAATGGAGGCAGGACTGCAGGCATTCGCCTCTCTGATTGGGGCTTTTCCCTCAATATTAAGTAGCCTACACACAGTTCAGTCTTGCTTCCTCTCCTTGTAAGTTCAGACTTTGCAAGTTTGATATGGAAAACAAACTCCAGAGGACACGTCGGGTAAATCTTCAAAGGGAACAGTGTACTTTATAACCTTCTTCACATCACCCTGGCTACGCTGTTTCACTTTCTTAACAATAAAATGAAGAGATGATTTAAGGAACTGCTATTTTCATTTTGATATTAGCAACTTAACAGACAGCAGAGGCGTCGTGTAGCTGCATATTTATATGATCTTCATCTTCACTGTATGCATATTTATAAAAAACCTATAACATAACAGCCTCCCTTCATTTTCTTAGAAAAATATGAACCATACCCTCTCTATTGCTGAATGTCAGTTTTAATAATCAATAATGGCCATTATAAAAAGTATAGCGTACAATAAGTTTGTGCATTTATAGGAAATAAAGGCAAGTAATCAGTCAAATATGCAGAATCAGTGTACGCAGTTACATTAATTATTCAACACAGGCTCATTCTGAAAACGTAGTCCTGTGGACATTTCTGGAGACTGCGAAATACGTAGCCGGGGGTACGTACGACTGCTTGCCGGCCGGCCGCTCGCCTCCGTGTGGAGGGCTTTCCTGCTGCAACCAGTTTGTCCGGTTAGCTCTTCGTGTACTTTGGCGGACTCGAGGCGCAGAGAGGGGCTGACCACGACGACGACCGGGTTCGAGTCCGGGGAAGATCGGTTCCAGAAATCAGGTAAGAAAACAAAAACAAAATCCAAAAAATAAAGCGAACAAGTTCATTACAGGGTGAGAATGTGGTCAAAATCCGAAAACGTGGTAAAAATCAGACGAGGACTTTTCTTTTTCTGGACAGCTTTTGTGAATCGTCGTTGGTTGGGTTTAGGGACGGAGGAGGGTGGGTCAGCCGATTGGCCGGTCGCACGGTCAATCATTCTGTCATCCAGGCAGACAGGTGGAAGATCGTTCAACAGCGGCGAGAACGGTGCAGGCAAAAGTGCGCACAGCGGCCTCTCGCGGACTCGCGAAAACAAAAACTGCAAAAATACATACCTCCCGGGACGTATTACGCCATCTCCAGAAACGTCTACGGGACTACGTTCTCAGAATGAGCCTGGATTGTAATTATTAACTTATCTTTGCGCTCAGTTAAAACACGTTAACTGAGAACAAGTAACAGATTCAAAAGACCAAAGTCGGGGGATATGTCGTTACATATAGACAGTAAGATGAATCACGTTTAACAAATATAGTGAGATTAGATCCAGCAGTAGATCCTTGATGAGCAGTCCGACGAGCACAGCTCTCATCTGGGTAGATTTGCTGCAGTGCATGCCAGAGTGTGTGTGTGTGTGTGTGTGTGTGTGATCACGTGATGTGCGTTTTCAGTGGTGTGGTGTAAACAGAGAGTTGTTCAGAAATGCTAGTGTGGACGCGGATCGTTTTCATTCTAAAATGCTGTTTTAAAACTGAAATGTACTAGTGTAAACAGGGCCTGAGTTTTCCTTGGTAATTATCTCAAATAAAATGTTTAATATTTGAAGACTCTATTTTTTGTTAAATTTATTTAGTTTCAAGTAATGTGTTTTAATGATTTGTGTTTTTCATGAATGACTGGAAGGAAAGCACCCGCTTACTAACTAACTAGATGAAAAAAGTATTAAAATACATGTCCTAAATTTTGGTAAAAGGGAGACGAGCGAAAGAGAAAGTGGGTCATCAGGCCTACAGAGACTTAAACACTCACTGATGTGGAACAAAAAGAAGAGGAAGTGTGTGTGTGTGTGTGTGTGCGTGCGTGTGTGCGTGTGCGTGTGTGTGTGCGTGTGCGTGTGTGTGTGTGTGTGTGTGTGTGTGCGTGTGTGTGTGTGTGTGTCTGCACAAACCCAGACGCGCACTGGCACACATACATAAAGAACATACACGAACTCATTCACTGACATATATACACATGCGCACCCCTCACTCACTGGCATACACAAAGGTACACAGGCACACACTTAATGACACACACACACAGATTCACACATATACACACATACTGTACACACTCAGACACACACAAAAAAGCGCACACACTGACAAACATAAATAAACACACACAGACACACTAATTCACTGACATATACACAACCACACACTCACTGACACACACAAATACCCTCACTCACTTACATACATAAAGTCAGAGACACACACACACACACACACACACACACACACACACACACACACACACACTAAAGTCTGCAAATTCATGTGCAAACACACACATACATGCGCACTCAGTTACACACGCACAAAGAACACACAATAGCGAACACACACACACTCACTGACACAGAGTGCACCGACAAACACAATGACACATAAAAATGCACACACGCAAATGCACGCGCGCACACACATTTATACACACTCACAAAAGCACATACTCATTGACACACATGCAACATACACACTAGCTCGCTCACATTCAGAATTCACCCACACTTACAACACATACTGACTCATAGGGCTCTATTTTAATGATCTAGGCACAAAGTCTAAAGCACATGGCGCGAAAGCATTAATGCATGTCCCAATCCACTTTTGCTATTTTAAGGACTTCTCTTAATGAGTTCTGAGTGTGTTTTGAGCATAACGTGCGATAAACCAATCAGAGTCTCATCTCCCATTCCGTTTAAGAATCAGCTGTGTTGCGCCATCGCGTATTTGCTATTTACATGGATAATTTTGTAAGTGTAAAAACTGAACGCTACACTAGTGAGAAAACAGTTAAACAGCATCTGCAGCGCGAGGATAAAGAACAAGCCTCCTCCATTCAGCCTCTTTACTCCTTTACTTTGCTGGATAAGGAAACGGAAGACATCCGTTAGTCTACATATTTAATTTCGTTTAAGCGCAAAGATTTGTTTCAAAACTATTTCTAAATTCAGTTCTAATTTCCAGCAAAGGAATAAATAAACAAGTTATATCCAAACACGCGTCCTGTTCTTATGCCCCATATGGTGATGCAGACGTCTCCAAAACCCGACAGGTGGACAAATCTAAACTTGTTTTTAGTAAAACAAATATAAATCTGCATATGATAAAATATTGCTAATAATAATGTCAGGAATAAACTGAAAAAAGCCCCCCAACATGAGGAAGGCATTGAGGCAGTGGTTTTTATATTAAATAATAGTTTATATAACGTTTTATTCCTTTAATTGTTTTCATATGTAAAGATATTTGTGTATTGCTGTACATCCTGTGTGTATTAAGCATTTGAACCTGCATAGGTGCATAACTAACGCGCTCTGCGCTGGACTTTAGCTTTTACTTGGTCAATGGTCTATTTCAGTTTCTCAGAATAGCAATTGTCCAACAATGCGCCTTAAACACACCTCCTTTTCAGATCAGCATATCCATAAGTGTACAAATAATTTTGCTATTTAAATAACATTGCACAAAATATGAAAATTAGGGTTGCTCTGGTCTGAAAATAGCAACAAATTACTCATTTTATTATAGGGCCCATTGACCAACACAGGCTCATTCTGAAAACGTAGTCCTGTGGACGTTTCTGGAGACTGTGAATTATGTAGCCGGGGGTACGTATGGCTGCATTTAATTTTTTGTAAACGAACACTATGGGGCAGTGTGACGCCGTTCCTTTTCGCGCTTACCAGCTTACCACTTACCCCATGTGGAGGGCTTTCCCGCTGCAACCAGTTTGTCCAGTTAGCTCGTCGTGCACGTCGGCAGACTTGAGACGCGATGAGAGAGGAGATGACCATGGCGACAACGGGGTTCGAGTCTGGGGAAGAGCGGGTCCAGAAATCAGGCAAGACAAAAACAGAATCCAAAAAATAAAATGAACAAGTGAATTACAGGGTGAGAATGTGGTGAAATCTGAAAACATGGTAAAAATCAGATGAGGGCTTTTCTTTTTCTGGACGACTTTTGTAAATCGTTGGTTGGGGTTTAGGGAAGTAAGTGGGCGGGCAGGTCAATCGATAAAATTGGTTGGGTTTAGGGAAGGAGGAGGGTGGGTCAGTCGATTGGTCGGCCGGCCAGTCAGTCATTCACTCAGTCAGACAGACGTTCGGTCGACAGCGGCCTCTGGTGGGTTTATGCGAGAATAGCAGGAGCGAATGGCACTCGCGAGAGAAATTTGAGATATGAAAAAGCGCACACATCGGCCTCTCGTGGATTCACGAAAACAAAAACTGCAAAAATACGTACCTCCTAGGACGTACTAAGCGGTTTTTAGAAAGAGCCTGGGTTGCCATTGAAACACACAAATTCACTGACATACACGCACACAATTAAAACCTGCTATGAACAAGTGAAACATATGGATTAACAACATTACATGTCACAGCTCTGTCTTTCAAAGTTTATTATCAGCTATTATTCATTAATTTTCATAAGAAAAATTAATTAATTTACTTTAAAATGAGTTTTACACTTTGGAAATTGACTGATTTTCTCTATTAAAGTGATTTAAATTCCATCAATTGCATATACCATCAAATATTTCTTTCTCAAAGTTCACAAAACCCCCATAAACACATCTCACACAACCTAAAGTCATGTACAAAAACTAAGAATAAAGACTCGCAAGAAGCTTTCAGCAGAACCCGTCTGCAGGGAATGTCGCTTTATTAAAATATAAGACTGTCCTTGAACTCTCCGCATCTATTGCTCGGCAGAGGATGATACAGGCGTTATTATTTATTAAGAATAAAAAACACACAGACGCTCACAAATAAACATGGCCTCTGCAGTTTTCCCCAGTTCAGAATAAGCGCTTGAGTAAAAGAAAAAAATCTAGGCGAAGAACACAAGGACAGAGAGGAATCACCAGAACCTCCCTGAGGCCCCGGGGAGCCTGCTGCGCTTCACATTGGCATCAAGGTTAACAGTATCCCTGGATCAGTCCGGTAGGAGCAGGACAAATAACCCTATTACCGTGAAGAGGGAGATTACGGCAAGGAAAAACCTCCGGCTGTCAAATAACACAAAGGAGAGAGAGCAGGAGTGGAAATACAGTTGAAGTCAGAATTATTAGTCCTCCTGAATTATTAGCCAGCCTGTATATTTCTGACCCAAATTTCTGTATTTTTTTTTCCAACACATTTCTAAACATTCATTCAATTATTTTCTTTTCGGCTTAGTCCAGGGATGGGCAAACTCGATCCTCGAGGGCCTGTGTCCCTGCATAGTTTTGCACCAACCCTAATCAAACACACCTGCTTGTAGCTTTCTAGTGATCTTGAAGACACTAATTAGGGTGTTCAGGTGTGTTTGATTAGTGTTGGAGCAAAACTGCAGGGACACCGGCCCTCGAGGATCAAGTTTGCCCATGCCTGGCTTAGTCCCTTTATTCATCAGGGGTCGACACAGTGGAATGAACCGCCAACTTATCCAACATATGTTTTACGCAGCTAATGCCCTTTAAGCTGCAACACAGCTGGAAGGGCATCCGCTGAGTAAAACATATGCTATAATAATAACAATATTTAATAATAATAATATAAAGTTTATATTTATTAATATAAGTATAATATAATATTAGTATTAATATTATAGTTTGATTAATAAAGGGACCAAGCTTAAAAGAGAATGAATAAATGAATGAAATGTGAAATGTGTGTGTATATAAATATATAAACTAATGTTAAAAAGCACACTGGATTTTAATAATGCATTAGTAAATGTTGAACTATGATTAATAATGCTGCACAGGTATTGCTTATTCTTAGAACTATGAGCTATTCTTCACTCTGGTCATTGCAACATTAAGATTAACTCACACAACCTTATTATAAAATGTGCAGCGCATTTTCTTCTAAATTAATATTTGAAAAATGTTTATTTTAATCAAATGTCCAACAATTTTTAAATCAATATGCATTTAATTAAGAAGTAAATTCATTTATTACGCCTGTCATGATAATTGCTTTATCAATACATTGCAATTACATTACTGAATTACTCTATCCTTTGCTAGTGGTGGGTTTCGGTTGGAAGGGCATCTGCTGTGTAAAACATATGCTGAATAAGTTGGCGGTTCATTCCGCTGTGGCGACCCCAGATTAATAAAGAGACTAAGCCAAAAAAAATGAAGAATGAATTACTCTCTTTCTTTCTTTTTTTTTTTGCTTGAACACACACATGCAGTAGTGATGTGTGGATCGATACTAAAATATTGATATCACCAATACCAGTTTGTATGTTCTAGAATCGATTATCTTATCAAAATATTGATATTTCAGTAATTTGGAGCAAATATGTCGTTTATTGGAAATAGAAATACAGCAGAAAGTAACCACAATTACCCAAGTTTATCTGAACTAACTTAGTCGGAACTACTTGTTCTTCCGCCTGCCAAGTCATGTGCGTAATATGGCACTGTACAATCGCAGAGCACGCTAGCTAGCCACTCAGTCCGCTGGCACATGTTGTTCAGTCATGCGGTCATTGGATATGGGTGAGCGCATGCAAAGTTATGGAGCTACTTCACTTCTATAAACTCAAACAATGCGGTTTGTGACACGAGTAACAAAACATTGAGGTTACAACCTAATCAAACATCTACAAATAAATCACAAGACCGAATATGAACACGTCATGACTAGGCAGTCAGAGGAGGAGGAAAGGAGAGGCACAGGTGCTGCTAGGGCGAGACAGACATCGCTTTCAGAGTCCTTAGGTGCAGCAGGCAGGCACTACAGAGGGAGAAAATGTGGCTGTATTTTGGGGACTTGGGCTTTTGTGACAATGAATATGTAAGTTGGCTCTTTTTTTTGTATGATAATTCATCAATAAACAAGAATAACCTGTAATATGTCTCAAATTTAGTATGAAGTGACACTTTTAAGCACACTACTTGTTACTTTAATTTCCCAAACAGTCATTTTTGGGCACAGTATTGGTATCGGATCGGTATCGCCGATACTCACCTTCATTTTACTTGGTATCGGATAGGATAGGAAACCAGTGGTAACGTGGTAACCATCACTAACATGCAGACTATACATGCATGTAACAATATGTCAAAATGTACATTCAGCAAGTTTGTCTAGAAGCAAAAGTAAACATTAGGTACAGCTGGAAAAACATTGAAGAATTCAAATGCATTTTTTTTGATATAATGAAAGTCAGTTTGAATAAAACACACACACACACACACACACACACACACACAGACAAAACACCAGTGTCTCCTGATGAAAAATGTAGCTCTTATGAAGTGAAATGATCAGTCGGTGCGAGAAACTAAGCATTATTTACAACATTATTATCATTATTAATACACAGCCTCAGCAAAACGTACTCAAGTCTATATTTACTGCATCAAAGTCATTTTTACAGAGCGCTCGTTGTTTTAGAGGCTTATTTCTCCTGTGAAAGTTCACAGCAGAGTTTGATGATGAATGCTGAACTCAGTGTTCTGTTTATGCTAAAATATAAACGTATTTTCTTTACATTTACGTGCACAAGGGACCAAATGAAACCTTCACACCTGTGAGTCTTAATGCACGTGTCCCACAGGGATATTTTGCTGAATGCACACTTATATGCATATCGCATCTGCATATGTTTACAGATTGTGTTTTTGAGGCTAAAGGCCGCCTGATGTTCTCTCACATTGACCTCCCGAAGCATCTGTTTTTAAACTAAAATAAATCTCAGAGGAGAGCTGAGAGAATGAGGCTTTTATTTCTTCAGACAGAAAGACGTGTGAAGCCTCCAGGAGATGATTACAGTACAAGTGCAAAACCCCCATCGATATTAGATGATTAAACGTAAATTACAATAAGAAGTTCTGACATTAAATCCAACTGAAATAAATCCTGGGTTAAAAAATGATATTAAAAAAGGCAGAGAAATCATTTGTGGGCGGCTCAGTGGTTAGCACTGTCGCCTCATAGCAAGAAGGCCACTGGTTTGAGTCGCGGCTGGGTCAGTTGGCATTTCTGTGTGGAGTTTGCATGTTCTCCCCTTGTTGGCGTGGGTTTCCTCCAGGTGCTCCGGTTTCCCCCACAGTCCAAACACATGCGCTATAGGTGAATTAATTCATTAATTTTCCTTTCAGCTTAGTCCCTGTATTAATCTGGGGTTGCCACAGCGGAATGAACCGCCAACTTATCCAGCATATGTGTTACACAGCGGATGCCCTTCCAGCTGCAACCCATCACTGGGAAACATCCATTCACACTCATACACTACGGAAAACTTAGCTTACCCAATTAACCTGTACCACATATTTTTGGACTTGTTGGGGAAACCGGAGCAGTACTGGGCATCTGCTGCATAAAACATATGCTGGAATAGTTGGCGGTTCAATCTGCTGTGGCGACCTTTGATAAATAAGGGACTAAGCCGAAGGAAAATGAATGAATTAATAATTTGTGCTGTCAAGAGATCAATTGTGATTATTTGCATCAAACATAAAAATGTGTGTTATTTAATATAAACTATATATATATATATGTATTTGAAGTCAGAATTATTAGACCCCCTGAATTATTAGCCCCCTGTTTATTTTTTCCCCAATTTCTGTTTAATGGAGAGATTTCTTCAACACATTTCTAAACAATAGTTTTAATAACTCATCTCTAATAGCTGATTTATTTTCTCTTTGTCATGATGACAGTAAATAATATTAGACTAGATATTCTTCAAGACACTTCTATACAGCTTAAAGTGATGTTTAAAGGCTTAACTAGGTTAATTAGGTTAACTAGGCAGGTTATGGTAATTAGGCAAGTTATTATATAATGATGGTTTGTTCTGTAGACTATTGAAAACAAAAAGAGCTTAAAGGGGCTAATAATTTTGTCCTTTAAATTGGTGTTTAAAAAATATAAACTGCTTTTATTCTAGCCGAAATAAAACAGTTTCTCCAGAAGAAAAATTTATCAGACATACTGTGAAAATTTCCTTGCTCTGTCAAACATCATTTGGGAAATATTTAAATAAGAAAAAAGGGGGGCTAATAATTCTGACTTCAGCTGTGTATATGTATGTTTATATATAATATTTTGGTATATATTATCTAATACAATATCTTATGTAAATATAACCTTTCATTTTAAATTCTGATAAATTGTTTGACAGCACTTAAAATAAAGAATTTAAAACAGAAGTTAAAAGTCGACTAAAACTAAGTTATTAAATGTTTTAGTTTTTAGTAGTACAACTCAATATAAGCACATCAAGTGCACTCATTTCTATTGTAGATGTATGTACTTATGTATTATGTTACTCATATTGCATAAATAATTAAAACACTAAAATGATCAGCTAAAAACCAAAACTCAACAAAGCAAATTAATAATATTTAAAAAAAAATTAAATTAAATAAAAAAAAAAAAAAAAATTTAAATGAAAGTTGAAAATTAAAAAATAAATTAACACATGCTACTTAAAAAATAATAATAATAAATTACTATTTTAAAAATGTAAACAATTATCATTCAGAAAGTTTTTTTGGGTGATGACTGTAATAAAAATTCTAGCAACCACATAGAGCAACATCCTGGTCAACACCCTAGCAACCGCATTAGAATGCCCTGGCAACCATCCTCCACCCGTGTTATGTGTTTTTGCATGATAAAGCATCATTTACATATATTCATGAACAGAATTATTATCCCTCCTATGATTTTTTTTTTTTTTGTTGTTCTTTTTCAAATATTTCCCAAATGATGTTTAACAGAGCAAGGAATTTTTCACAGTATTTCCAATAATATTTTTTCTTCTAAAGAAAGTTTTATTTGTTTTATTTCGGCTAGAATAAAAGCAGCTCTTAATTTTTTTTAAGCCCATTTTAAGGTCAATAATATAGCCCCCTTAAGCAATATTTGTTTTGTATTGTCTAAAGAACAAACCACTGTTATATAATGACTTGCCTAATTACCCTAACTTTACCCTAATTAAGGTAAATAAACCTAGTTAAGCCTTTAAATGTCACTTTAAGCTGAATACTAGTTTCTTTAAGAATATCTAGTCAAATATTATGTGCTTATACACCTTAGCAACCACAGTGACACCCTGGTAACCACACTTACACCCTAGCGATCACCCAGAACACCCTAGCAATCATATTTGCAGAGATGTAATTACTCAGAAATTTGTAGGAACAACAGTTGCACCCCAGCAACCATTCAAAACTCCTTAGAAACTACACAGTTACACCCTGGCAACCAGAAAAGAATCACATTTATTATGAACTTGAATAAAAATGAAATTAATAAATGTTTCACAAACGATCAAGAAACAATTCCGAGGCTGTCTTGAGATGCGACTGGATGTCCAATGAATATTATGTGTATATGTGCAGACTCTTTCTGTTTTCCTTTTTCTGTTATAAAAGTCCCTTTAAAGCAGCTGGAGGAGTGTCAGTGAGCTCATGTTTTATTCACAGCAGGAGATCTCCTTCAGGAGCCCCAAAACAGGCCGTCTGAGAGCAAGAACGACAGCGAGAGATCAAAACACGACCTGCGTCACGCTAACCTTCCTCTCCTGCGCGGAGTTTTTCAAAGTGTACTTCAGCATGCCAAGGAGACGCTCTCTTTTAATTGTCAAGAAGACTCATTCCCTTCAGCTCAAACTCTCTGGAGCCTCCGCAGGAAATATTAAAGCAAATGTGAGTCGTATGCAATGCATTAACAAAGGACAAAATAAGCAGCAAACGGAGCAATCAGGATCCTTCAGAATCACTGCTCTTCAGTCTGTCTCTCGGAGGAGCATCTGCTGATGTGGTCCTCAAACACCAGACGTGATGCACTGCAGAAGAACAGCCCTGAGGAAACCTCCATTTCAGAGCTTAAAGGGAGAGCTTAGATGAAGATGTGTTTTTCACACCCGGAGGAAACCCACGCCAACACAGGGAGAACATGCAAACTCCACATAGAAATGCCAACTGACCCAGCCGAGACTTGAACCAGTGACCTTCTTGCTGTGAGGTAACAGTGTGCTTATACACCAGTTCTCTTATATTCACTTATATTTCACTTAAATTCTTTCACTTATATTCTCTTATATACACTTATATTCCCAGTGATGGGTTGCAGCCGGAAGAGCATCCGCTGCGTAAAACATGTGCTGGATAAGTTGGCGGTTCATTCCGCTGTGGCGACCCCTGATTAATAAAGGGACTAAGCCGAAAAGAAAATGAATGAATGAATATATTGTACATAATGTAAGATTCTCAGAAAGTCCACAGTTACCCCATAGCAACCACTTAGCAACTACAGTTACACCCTGGCTACTAGAAATAAATATTCTACCACCAATCACATTCTCTGCATAAACTTTGAAACATTTGGTTACTTTAAATGTGTTGTGTCATACATAAAGCAACATTACCCAACAAATTCCAGTTACACCCTAGCAACAACTCAAAACACCTTAGCAACCACAATTTCACCCTAGTAACAATTCAAAACACCCTAGAAAGCCCACAGTTGCACACTAGCAACCAGAAAAGTGGATTCTGTTACAGATTTTCAGAAACTGCAACTTTACTTTAAATGTTTTAAGGTTGAAAATGTTATACATGAAGTAACATTCCCAGAAAGTCCACAGATACTCCCTAGCAACCCCTTAACACCTTAGCAACTACAATTTCACCCGAACAACCATTCAAAACACATCTGAAACCACATAGTTACACCCTAGCAACTACTCAGAAGGCCCAAGCAACCACAATTTCACACCAGTAACAATTCAGAACACCTTAGAAACCACAGTTACACCCTAGCAACCATTCAAAACACTTCAGAAACCACACAATTACACCCTAGCAACTACTCGGAATCCCCTTAGCAACTAAAATTTCACCTCAATAACAATTCAAAACACTCCAGAAACCACAATTTCACCCTAGCAGCCATTCAAAACACCTCAGAACCACATAGTTACACCCTAGCAACTACTCGGAACGCCTAAGCAACAACAATATCCGCCCAGTAACAATTCAAAACACCATAGAAATCAGTTACACTCTAGCAGCCATTCAAAACACCTCAGAAACCACATAGTTACACCCTAGCAACTACTTAGAACTCCTAAGCAACACCAATTTCAACCCAGTAACAATTCAAAACACCCTAGAAACCACAGTTTCACCCTAGCAACCATTCAGAACACCTAAGAAACCACATAGTTACGCCCTAGCAACTACTCGGAATGCCTAAGCAAGCACAATTACATCCTAGTAACAATTCAAAACACTCTTGAAACCACAGTTACACCCTAGCAACCATTCAAAACACTTCAGAAACCACATAGTTACACCCTAGCAACTACTAAGAACGCCTAAGCAACACCAATTTCAACCCATTAACAATTCAAAACACCCTAGAAACCACAGTTTCACCCTAGCAACTATTCAAAACACCTCAGAAACCACATAGTTACACCCTAGCAACTACTTAGAACGCCTAAGCAACACCAATTTCAACCCATTAACAATTCAAAACACCCTAGAAACCACAGTTTTACCCAAGCAACCATTTAGAACACCTAAGAAACCACATAGTTACACCCTAGCAACTACTCGGAACACCTAAGCAACCACAATTTCACCCCAGTAAGATTTCAAAACACCCTAGAAACCACAGTTTTACCCTAGCAACCATTCAGAACACCTAAGAAACCACATAGTTACACCCTAGCAACTACTCGGAACACCTAAGCAAGCACAATTTGACCCCAGTAACAACTCAAAACACCTTAGAAACCACAGTTTCACCCTAGCAACCATTCAAAACACCTAATAAACCATATAGTTACACCCTAGCAACTACTCAGAATAGCTAAGCAACCACAATTTCATCCCAATAACAATTCAGAACACCCAAACCACAGTTTTACCCTAGCAGCCATTTAAAACACCTCAGAAACCACAGTTACATCCTAGCAACTACTCAGAACACCTAAGCACCCACAATTTCACCCCAATAACAATTCAAAACACCCAAGAAACCACAGTTTTACCCTAGCAACCATTCAGAACAACTAAGAAACCACATAGTTACACCCTAGCAACTACTTGGAACACCTAAGCAACCACAATTTCACCCCAGTAACAATTCAAAGCACCCTAGAAACCACAGTTTCACCCTAGCAACCATTCAAAACACCTCAGAAACCACATAGTTACACTATAGCAACTACTCAGAACACCAAAGCAACACCAATTTCACCCCAGTAACAATTCAAAGCACCCTAGAAACCATAGTTTCACCCTAGCAACCGTTCAAAACACCTCAGAAACCACATAGTTACACTCTAGCAACTACTCAGAACACCAAAGCAACCACAATTTCACCCCAGTAAGATTTCAAAACACCCTAGCAACCATTCAGAACACCTAAGAAACCACATAGTTACACCCTAGCAACTACTCGGAACACCTAAGCAACCACAATTTCACCCCAGTAAGATTTCAAAACACCCTAGAAACCACAGTTTTACCCTAGCAACCATTCAGAACACCTAAGAAACCACATAGTTACACCCTAGCAACTACTCTGAACACCTAAGCAAGCACAATTTGACCCCAGTAACAACTCAAAACACCTTATGGCCCATTTCCACTGAGTGGTACGGTACGGTTCGGTTTGGTTTGGTACGCTTTTATGGCCGTTTCCACTGTCAAAAAGCGTACCGAACCGTACCGTACCACTTTTTCGGCACCCTTTCGAAAGGGTACCAAAGACGAGAAAGGGTACCAAAAGGCGGAGCTAGACGCGCAGCTGAACGCTATTGGTTTACAGAGATACGTCATTCGCTTACGCAACAAGCCAGAATGAAAACAAAAAACCCGCCATGTTTGAAATACACAGCCGACGAGCCGAGACATTACAGCAGAATAATTTATACATATAATAACGAGCCATGGTCGACCTGGGCTCAAACAAACCTTGTCGTCGTCTTGATAAACAGCCACAAAGCCAAGAAGAGCAGATTTACGCCAGATTTACCGAGCGGTTTCGCTTTCTTGCTAGCGCTCGCGCGCGTCTAACATTATATCTAAAATAACAAACTTCTTGAGCTGATGATAATAACCTGCACTTGATTATTGACGTGCTTTTAAAACCCGATCCTGTCAGACACTGACAAACGCGAGAGTGAAGCGTGAAGAAACAAAGGAGAAGCCGGAAAAAAAGGAGCACATTATTTTTTCAGCAAACGTGAACAAAATGCCATGTATAACTAACTTATTATCTTCACATTTTGGACTATTATGAACTCAGATTGACGGAATTACTGTCTAACAGAGGCTACGTGTGCTGCGGAAGATTACAGACACAGATGAGAGGTTTTCACTGACTAGGCTATATTTTGTGTTGTTTTGAACCTAAATACGGACGAAATGTCTGCTGTGTGTATTTCTTCTGTAGTTGGTAACATTTCGGAGACTGTAAGGGGCTGTATGCGTCTATATATGTTCATTTATTTAGTTATTTTATATAATTACAGACGTTACAGTAGTCTGTTTCGCACTGTCTTTGATCTGCAGTTATAATCAACTCATGTTCATTGAAAAATTACTAATAAACATTTCTACACAAGCATTCATGTGTATGAAGCATCTGTTTTGTGAGAAGTGCTTTTCATATGATATGTGAGTGACCCATACAGCTTAATTGTAGACATTTCCTCGAGCGAGAATGACATCGACTGAAACTGTCTGTCGTACACCACGCCCACCAAAAGGGTACCCTTGTTAGTGGAAACGCAAGCCTGATAAAGGTGACCCGTACCAAACCGAACCAAACCGTACCGTACCGGTCAGTGGAAACGAGCCATTAGAAACCACATAGTTACACCCTAGCAACTACTCAGGACGCCTAAGCAACCACAATTTCACCCCAGTAACAATTCAAAACACCCTAAAATAAACAACGTGCCTGTACCCTGGCAACCAAAAAAAAATGTATTCTGTTACCAAATACATTTTCTTCAGAAACTCTTGAGAAACTGCAACTTTAAATGTTTTAATGTTGAAAATGTTGTACACAAAGTATAATTCCCCAGGCAGCCCACAAAACCTATCCCATTATTCGCAATTATAGTTAGACATGTTTGGATCAGCTCCAACTCATCTTCTCGGGAAACTGCCATGTGGGAGTTGAACAGCCAGAATAAAAAATGCATGCAGAACAGCACAGAGCAGAAATATCCCTCGCACCGTTTTCTTAATGCTCATATAACACTGACAACATTCAATAAGCTCTAATAGTAACAAATGAAGAACCTGCAACTCAGCCAGACTCCTCCAAAACTTTCCTCCAGTGCAGTAATGATTCTGGCTCAGCAGATCCCGTGCTGAGATTGTGTTGGCTGTAGATTTATGAGGCGTGAGAGGCCCGCGAGCTCCGGCCCGTGGACAGATCCAGTCTTTATAATGATTAATGACCAGCAGGGAAACACTGGATCCAAACCAGGCCAAAACCAAGCCCAGATCCAAACCACACTGCAGCTCTTCTGTGCTTCTTCACAACATCTCTGTTAATGAAAGACTAATTAAGGAGTTAACAAGTGACTGTTAATGACTGAACTGGGCACAGGTTAATGAATCGTCAATTGAATGTACGACTGCTGCTTCTAGAAAGAAATAGCCGTAAATACTGAGGTCAGTCTGACAAAAACTGTTAAGACAAAGTCAGGGGTCATCAATGAAATCCCAAATAAAAATAATTAAAAATAATCAAATTTTATATTTTGACTAATCACAATTTCACCTGTTTTGAAGATGTTATTTTATTCACGTTTTATTAAATTAAATATTAAATATTTGTAAAATATATGGAAACTAAATTTCATTATATATTCTCAGTAATATAAATTATTATAGTTTTTAAAAATTAATTTACATATTTTATATATATTTATATATTTTATATATGTATTTTTGGGCGTCACAGTGGCGCAGTCAGTAGCACGATCACAGCAAGAAGGTCACTGGTTGTGTTTGCTTTTGCGTGGGGTTCCTTTGGGTGCTCCGGTTTCCCCCCCAGTCCAAAACCATGTGCTATAGGGGAATTGAGTAAGCTAAAATTGTCCTTAGTGTATGTGTGTGAATGCAAGTGTGTATGGGTGTTTCCCAGTGTTGGATTGTAGCTGGAATGGGCATTTCCTACGTAAAACATATGCTGCATAATTTGGGGGTTCATTCCGCTGTGGCGACCCCTGATTAATAAAGGGACTATGAAAAGAAAACGCAACCACAGTTACACCCTAGCAACCACAGTTACACCCTAGCATCAGCTCAGAGCATCTTAGCAACCACAGTTACACCCTAACAACAACTTGGAACAGCCTAGCAATCACAACTACACAGTGGGAACCACTCAGAACTTTATAGGGATAGCAGTTACAACCTAGAAACCACTCAGAACACCTGAGCAACCGTAGTCACACCCTAGCAACCACAGTTACACCACAGCATCGACTCAGAGCATCTCAGCAACCAAAGTTACACCCTATCAACAACTCAGAACACCCTAGCAACCACAGTTACACCCTCGCATCGACTCAGAGCATTTTAGCAACCACAGTTTCAACCTAGCATCAACTCAGAGCATCTTAGCAAACACAATTACACCCTAGCAACAAATCAGAACACTCTAGCAACCAGTTACACCCTAGCATCAATTCACAGCATCTTAGCAACCATAGTTACACCCTAGCAACAACTCAGAACACCATAGCAACCACAGTTATATCGTAGCATCGACTCAGAGCATCTTAGCAACCACAGTTACAGCCTAGCCTCGGCTCAGAGCATCTTAGCAACCACAAATACACCTTGGTGACCACTCAGAACACCATAACTACCAGTTACACCCTTGCAAAAATTCAGAACACCCTAACAACCACAGTTACACCTTAGCATCAACTCAGAGCATCTTAGCAACCACAGTTACACCCTAGCAACCACAGTTACACCCATAGCTACAGCTCAGAACACCCTAGCTACCACAGTTACACCTTAGCCACAATTCAGAACACCCTAACAACTACAGTTACACCCTAGCAACAACTCAGAACACAATAGCAAGGCAAGGCAAGTTTATTTATATAGCACATTTCATACACAGTGGTAATTCAAAGTGCTTTACACAAACAGGAATAAAAGAGACAAATATAGGAAAAATAAAAACAAATAATAAAAATGATTTAAAACAGGCTAAAATGTGTAAAAAAAAAAAAAAAAAGGTGATAAAGAATGAATAAGAAAAGAAAGACATAATAGTGTGCTCTGTCGGGCGTAGCACAGTGCTCGTTTAGTGAATGCACAGCTAAACAGATGTGTTTTCAGTCTTGATTTGAATGTGCCTAATGTTGGAGCACATCTGATCATTTCTGGAAGCTGATTCCTGCAGCAGGGGGCGCTGTTAGTAGCTGAAGGCTGATTAACCCTGCATTAACTAAACTCTTGGAATTTTTAGTTTATATGATCCTAAAGATCTGAGTGATCTGTTAGGTTTGTATTCAGTGAGCATATCTGTAATGTATTGAGGTCCTAGGCCATTTAGGGATTTATAGACCAGTAATAATACTTTAAAATCTATTCTGAATGTAACTGGGAGCCAGTGTAAAGACCTGAGGACAGGTGTGATGTGCTCTGATTTCCTGGTTCTGGTCAGAATCCTGGCAGCAGCGTTCTGGATGAGCTGCATCTGTCTCATTGTGTTTTTGGGAAGGCCAGTGAGGAGGCCATTACAGTAATCCACCCTGCTGCTGATAAAAGCATGAATAAGTTTCTCTAAGTCTTCACTGGAAACAAAGCATCTAAGTCTTGCAATGTTTTTGAGATGATAGTATGCTGATTTACTAACTGCTTTGACATGACTACTGAAACTCAGATCTGACTCCAGAGTCACACCAAGATTCTTGACCTTATTTTTTGTTGTTTGACCCTTAATACCAAGGTACGCATTCACCTTGAGAACCTCATCTCTGTTCCCAAATGCAATCACTTCAGTTTTCTCTTTGTTTAACTGAAGAAAGTTTTGGCACATCCAATTGTTAATTTCATCAATGCATTGGCAGAGGGTGTCAATGGGGCAGTAGTCATTAGGCAGTAAGGCTAGGCAGATCTGAGTGTCATTAGCATAGCTGTGGTAGGAGATTTGGTTTTTTCTCATTATTTGGCTCAGAGGAAGCATATAAAGGTTGAACAGAAGAGGTGCCAGAATTGACCCTTATGGGACTCCACATGTCATGGGTGTCCACCTCGACGTATGGTCACCAATACTGACATAGTAACCACTCCCTTCAAGGTAAGATCTGAACCAATTGAGGACCGTCCCAGACAGCCCAACCCAGTTTTCCAGCCTATCCAGAGGTATGCTGTGATCGACAGTGTCAAATGCGGCACTGAGATCGAGCAGTACCAGCACTGTTAGTTTTCCTGAATCTGTATTTAGGCGTATATCATTGAATATCTTTATAAGGGCGCTCTCTGTACTGTGATGTGGTCTGAAACCAGATTGAAAATTGTCTAAACACCCCTTGAAGTTTAAGAACTTGTTAACCTGGTTAACTTTTTCAATGATTTTGCCAATGAAAGGGAGATTTGAGATGGGCCTGTAATTGCTCAATAGGGTGTTATGCAGGTTGCTCTTCTTCAAGAGGGGTTTAACAACTGCAGTTTTAAGTGAGTTAGGAAAAATCCCTAAGAGAAGTGAAGCATTTACCACTTTTAGAAGATCCATTTCTAAACAGGTAAACACCGTTTTAAAGAATGATGTGGGGAGCGTGTCAAGACTGCAGGTCGATGTTTTCATAACTTGCACGATCTCTTCTAAGATTTTACCATTAATTGCTATGAAATCAGGCGTAATGTCTGATTTCTTCTGTTGTGGTTGAGATAGTCTGACTTCGACACAACTTGGCTGATTGGATGAGCTGATTGTCTTTCTGATATTATTGATCTTGTCAGTAAAGAAATGAGCAAACTCATTACATTTGCTTTCAGAGAGTAGTTCACTGGGAATCCGACTGGGGGGGTTTGTGAGTATCTCTACTGTTGCGAAGAGGGTACGAGCATTATTTAGGTTGCTGTTTGTAAGGCTTAAAAAGAAAGTCTGCCTAGCAGTGTTTAGTACCACATTAAAAAACATGAAGACTGTCTTTAGAGATATTATAATGGACTACTAGTTTCATTTTTTTCCACATACGCTCAGCTTTTCTGCAATAGCAACTACAGTTACACCCTAGCATCAACTCAGAGCATCATAGCAATCACAGTTACACCCTAGCATCAACTCAGTGCATCTTAGCAACCACAGTTACACCCTAGCAACAACTCAGAACACCCTAGCAAGCACAGTTATACCATTGCAACAACTCAGAACACCCTAGCAACCACGGTTACACCCTAGCAACAACTCAGAACATCCTAGCAACCACTCAGAACTTCGTAGGAATAGCAGTTATAACATGGCAACCACTCAGAACACCTTAGCAACCACAGTTACACCCTAACAACCTTGTATGTGTGTAATTTATATATACAGTATTTGTGTCACATGCTAATAATGTGAGACACTAAAAAGGAAAAGGCAAAAAAGAACAATACTCATGCATATCCAAATTGACCAACACATATTCACAAACTGATAATATCAAAGTCAGTGAATGCATTGATACTCTTTACCTGAAAACATTTGGCATTTTAAATATACCATAACAATATTTCTGACGAGGAATTTTACTATAAGTGAAAGTATTTTTTATCATTTTACATTGTGATGTCTTGAGGCACCGAACAAAGTGCAGCAGTCCACCTGCGTTTAGCACAGGACAGAAAGCTCTGTAAAATAAGCATGCAGAGCAGTGTTTGAGCAGAGCAGATCTCTAACCTGATGGAGTTTCATCAGTGACTCAGATCTGGGATCAGTGAGCCGTTAATTGGACGCATCAGTCTTCTTCAGTCATCTGTCTGGGCTTGAGCTGTGAGCAACATTAACAACATCAGCTTTAACTCATTCATTCACCTGCAGCAGAGAGACGTCCTGCTGACACACACACACACTTGTAAAGCTATCTTTATGGGGACTTCCCATAGACTTGATCTTTCTGCTGTACAGATTGTTTATTCTACCCCAACTCTACATATTTACCCTATCCAACATCTGCAATTTTAAAAATACTTTATCTGTGTGACTTTTGAGCCATTTTCCTCATTTCCTCAAAAAAGAAAGTCACTACAAGGTCAAAATTGACTGGTATTACTATAATTGGGAGGACATTTGTTCACACAACTAATTACAGTTACTGGGCAGCACGGTGTTCCAGTGGGTAGCACAATCGCCCCACAGCAAAAAGGTCGCTGGTTCGAGGCCTGGCTGGGCCAGTTGGCCTTTCTTTGTGGAGTTTGCATGTTCTCCCCATGTTGGTGTGGGTTTCCTCTGAGTGCTCCAGTTTCCCCCACAAGGCCAAAGACATGCAGTATAGGTGAATTGTGTAAGCTAAATTGACCGTAGTGTATGTATGGGAATGAGTGTGTATGGGTATTTCCCAGTGATGGGTTGCAGCTGGAAGAGCATCTGCTGTGTAAAACATATGCTGGATAAGTTGGCGGTTCATTCCGCTGTGGCGACCCTTGATTATTGAAGGGACTAAGCCGAAAAGAAAATGAATAAATTAATTACAGTTACTTAAAATATAGGGGTGGCACCCTGGCTCAGTGGTTACCACTGTGGCCTCACAGCAAGAAGGTTGCTGGTTCGAATCCCAGCTGGGCGAATTAGCATTTCTGTGTGGAGTTTGCAGGTTCTCAGTGTTGGCGTGGGTTTCCTCCAGGTGCTCCGGTTTCACCCACTGTCCAAACACATGCGCTATAGGGGAATTGAATAAGCTAAATTGACCGTAGTCTGTAAGTGTGTATGTGAATGAGTGTGTATGGGTGTTTCCCAGTACTGGGTTGCAGCTGAAAGGGCATGCGCTGCGTAAAACATATGCTGGAATGAGTAGTTGGTGGTTCATTCCGCTGTGGCGACGTCTAAAATAAAGACTGAACCAAAGGAAACAGAATGAATGAATGAACATATTTGCCTCAAATACTGTAAATAAATTGAGCATTTCTGTATAAATCAATTCAGAGAAACTGAGTAATTGTGTGGGGTTTTCATGTCATATTATTTATTCTATTAATCTAGTAATATTTCTATAACAGAATAATTTGATTTTTCAGCGAGAAGGTTGCATTTAACAAGACTAATGCAATTCATTGCTTCTTAATCATTTGTAAAAGACATCAGTTCATTACAATATGCATGCCTTCATCTGTTTGGACTTGTGGGGGAAACCGGAGCACCCGGAGGAAACCCACGCCAGCACAGGAAGAACATGCAAACTCCACACAGAAATGTCAACTGACCCAGCCGAGGCTTGAATCAGCGACCTTCTTGTCTTTACAATATATATATATATATATATATATATATATATATGTTTAATACAACGCAATCTCACAGCAATTTGTAACTTTTTGATTTAGTGGCTAATTCATACGAATTCATACGATCTAATTCGTACAATTTAGTACGATTTGCTCATCCCCCAATGATGGTTGGGTTTATGGGTGGGGTTAGGTGCCACGCCTTCTTTTAAAAATCGTACAATTTCGTACAACTGAACTCGTATGAATTCATACGAATTAGCCACTAAACTGACAAAATGTAAAATACTTACGTTTTCTCGTGAGATCAGGCTGGTTTAATACCATAATTGAATATATACACAATATATAATTTAAAAAGCAGAGTAATTCTATATATATTTTTTTTTTGTTGTTGTTGTTGTTATTCAAGAAATAATTCAAAAGGTAAAATTTTCTGACAATTGCACATGCTAAAGAAACAATAAAGGCAGAAATGAATGATAATAAATGATATGTTTTTAATGTTTCACGTTTTGATATAGCCTGTACAGGTAAAGATTAAGTTATTCGTCCTCCTGTGAAATTTCAATTCTTTTTCAAACATTTCCCAAGTGATGTTTAACAGACTGAGGAAGTTATTCACAGTATTTCCAATTATATTTTTCATTAAGAGAAAGTTTCTTCTTTTAGTTTGGGTGGAATAATTAGTTTTTTTATGTAAAAACTGCTAAAAGACTTGCATAATTAACCTAATTTTACCCAATTAAGCCTTTAGAACTGACTTTAAACTGAATTCTAGTATCTTGGAAAGTAACAAGTAAAATATGATGTACTGTCATCATGGCAAAGACAAAAAATTAGGTTTTTTAAATTAGATATTTAAACTGGCTCCAGTGCTCCACCGTAAAAAGTTGGTCTGCCATCTTCAGGCAAAGCTCTCGATTTACCGGTCAATCTACGTTCCTACTCTCACCTATATGGTCATGAGCTTTGGGTCATGACAAAAAAGGACAAGATCTCGGATACAAGCGACCTAAATGAGTTTGCTTCGCAGGGTGGCAGGGTGCACCCTTTTATATAGGGTGAGGAGCTCTGACACCCGGAGTAGAGCCACTGCTCCTCCACATCGAGAGCAGTCAGCTGAGGTGGCTCGGGCATCTGTTTCTGATGCCTCTTGGACGCCTACCTAGGGAGGTGTTTCAGACATGTCCCACCTGGAGGAGGCCTTGGGAAGACCCAGGACATGCTGAAGGGACTATGGGCCTACTCACACTATGATATCCGAATCGTGCCCAGGCCTGTTTCCCGGATCGTTTGAGAAGTGTGAGTGCTCTGAATCGAGCTTAGGCATGGTTCACTTGGCCGGCCCTGGCCCGGTTGGAAGAGGTGTGCCAGAGCACGGTTCACTTGGCCTTTGGTGCAGTATGCTTGTAGTGTGAGTGCCTGAAACTGAGGACAAGACGTGACTTTTAAGGGACTGTTTCATATGTGTGTATTAATCATTCTTACTGTTTAATTAACGCAAACTGTCGTAGATTATTAAAGACGCAAACCACTCACTGCACCTTCAGCAAACCTCCTAATTTCTGCAGCACGAGGACTTTATGATTGTTTATGAGCATCAAAAGTGGCTGATCTGTTCAGCGAAATATTTGACTGCGTGTCACTGCATCTCAAACCACTAAACCGATATAACTAAAGAAATCTCCACTGTGCTGAGCGAGAGCGCTTACTGAACAGCACATCATCGATGACGTAAGCGTGCCCAAGCCCGAATGTAACGTGAGTGTGGGCCGTCGGGGGAGACGGGAGGGGGACAAGTGTGCTTTGGCCCAGTTCAAGGCAACTGTACATTGTGTGAGTACGCCCTATGTGTCTCAGCTGGCCTAGGAACACCTCGCGTTCCCTCCGGAGGAGCTGGAAGAACTGTCTGGGGAAAGGGGAGTGTGAGGTTCTCTCCTAATACTGCTGCCCCCGCAACCCGGCCCCGGAAAAGCGAATAAAAAAACGAATGAAGGATATATAAACTGTGTTGAAAAGTGTGTTGAACAA